>NC_079423.1:12447895-12657895 GCF_026213295.1 Gadus chalcogrammus | reverse complement strand
AGATTCGATGGCTCCTGGGTTTTTGTGATCCTCAATAGAACGTGCAGTGGAGAACTCTGGCGGTCGCCTACATGTCGCCACAGCGCAAACTCAACACGGCACCGATTCCCCTTCGGATTTTCAGTTAAACTCCAATAATCTGCAATCATTTTTAGATTGAATCGATGATTATACTGAGGATCTCAGACATCATTGACCTCGAGGGGGGGGGGGGGGGGGCGAATCCGAGGGCACCGACCTCTGCCTGAATCCAGCGAGCGCCTCTCTGGCGTGCGAGTGGTCAGGGCGGCGTGCTCCACCTCCACCTGGATCAGCTCCGTCTCCTCGGTCCTCTTCCGGAGCGCGGCGCCTTTCGGGGTCTCCCCGCGGGACGCCAGGGGGCTCCTCTTGTCCCGGCCGTTCCTCTGCTCGCTCGGCTCGCTGAGGTCCAGGAGGTCCAGGGCTGAGGACAGCACTGGGTGGGGGGGGGGGGGGGGGGGGGGGGGCATCGCACTCGGTCAGCTTTTCCTCAGCACTGGCCCGTGTGTGAATGCTAAGTCGTGGATATCAAGACTCAAGACTCACCTGTTCAGAGTTCGTCTAGACTTTGCATAGCCGGGCTGGCTATGCAAAGAGGTCTTAAGTCCCTTGCCACCTACTTGTTGTATGCTGTACGTCCTGCCACGTAATGTACGCACTTATTGTGTGTGGTACTTAGTCATAGTACTTGGTTATGTAGCATCTTATCCTAGCTATCTATGTTGAATACGGGGAATGGGTTAACCTAGCGATTTTAAATGCTTTGCACTTGGTTCTATGAACATCCTTATTGTACCGACAGCAATTTAATGTTTCACTTTCTTATGACAAATGTACTTATTGTAAGTCGCTTTCGATAAAAAAAGTCTGCTAAATGCCCTGAATGTAAATGTTAATGCAAAATTATACATATAAAAATAAAATGAATGTGATCGATATGAATAGTTTTTATATTAATGAATATGAATGTTTACATTTTTGGTACATTTTGTTATGAGTAGCAGTAGTAGCAGCAGCAGCATTATTTTGTATTGTCACTCCTCTTTCCATGCAATAAGGTGCAGCGACTCTGAGTAATTCCATACTGTGTTTTGATCGGTTTGTTATCTTGTGCTGGTGCCTGCAAATTCAAGTGGGTGGGGATAACGTTTCAGCGTATATGAAAACTGTTGGAGCCAGACATACTGTGAACACAAGCAGTAGGCCGGTTCTACTCCCACTATCTGGCATCCAATTCTTACTGATCGAATCGCATCCCACTCACGTTTTGAAAAGTTCTCAAATGCTTGATAAATCGGTCACGTTACGGATGCAAGATTCTATCTGGGTTTAAACATGCACTTTCTTTAAGACTAGGATATTGTTTGACCTGGGCTTTCACTGATATGATAACTATGACTCATTCAGATGAGTCATAGTTACCTCAATGAAATTTCTGTAAGCCATTATGAACAAGCTAAAACTCAGAAGAGCTATCTTTGACCGTCATCCACACTCTTTCCTTGGAGGAAACGACAAATTTTCTTTGTTTAGTCATTTCAAGAAAAATAACAAAAAACATCGGCCCGTGGAAAGTGGAGTTGTCATGGCCTATGAATGTCTCATTGAGCAGACATCCACAAGACGAAGCGGTCGTCCTACAGACCGGGGGGCAGTCAGACCCACGCAACCCCCCGGAGGAGCTCTGCTTTGGTCAATTAAACAATTCAATGGCGTGTGAGCAAAGTGGCGAGAATGAACCCAGTCTCTGTTCCAAAGGGCATGACCTTTATGTTCACGCTGCTCTGCTGCCAACTTTAGCCTTCCTCGACTCTGCTTCTTCACTAACAAACACTGAAAAGGTGTTTCCCGTGATGTCTCCCTCGTCGGATCTAATCAACACAAAGGAAAATGACGCCTGGACCTGTTGCGGTTCAATGAATTGATGTTGCCATGGGATGAGGTTGTCCGGGGTTTGACAATTTTATCCTAAGCCACTCAAAGTGAAGTTACTTTGATGCCTTGCAGGAAGACTGTGGACATGGGGATGGAACCCAATACCTTTGTTTGGAGTTGAATACCCCGGCCACTATGACAGCTGGTCCCCATGATTATAGGATAGATGATTGGCCAATACCTAGGCATTGTTTATTGGACTACTGCCTGTTCATTGTCCTGGGAAAGAGCTATCGCTCAGACAGTATTTTTTCTGGCAAATGTGTGTTTTTTTTTAATACAGTATTTAATCAGTACAGTCTCCGACTATATTAAAAGGCATCCATCAGCTTTTGGACTCCCGTTCTTGTCGTTTTTTAAGATTTTAAGATTTGTTATGTTTAGTTTGCACATTTTCACTCCAAACAAACCTTAAAGGAAGTGTGTTTTAATTATGTTTTTTACTCGGGTTTAAATGCAATGAAAACCTGTGCCGTACACTCTTAGCCATACGTGGGTTTGATTGGCCAACCATGACCTATAGGAGTGTATGACATCCTAGAGAGAGAGAGAGAGAGAGAGAGAGAGAGAGAGAGAGAGAGAGAGAGAGAGAGAGAGAGAGAGAGAGAGAGAGAGAGAGAGAGAGAGAGAGAGAGAGAGAGAGAGAGAGAGAGAGAGAGAGAGAGAGAGAGAGAGAGAGATCTTTGTGAAGGTGATGATGCACCCTACCAGCAGTGTTGGACGTGACGGGGCGAGGGCGGGAGCCATCACACTTGGTCTCGCACAGGAAGTCGTCGATGGAGGGGCTGAGTAGTGGCCGGCTCTCCTGTTGCTCGCTCACCAGCTGTGGGGATCACAGGCAGAGAGAGGAGGATTGGATCAGAGTCCTGCATGCACCTTGACCTGGTGACCTGACGTCATGCTGGGGTGGGGACCGGGGTAGGGGTGGGGGGTGTGCCGTAGTAAAGTTAAATAAGCAGTGCTCCTCAAGGTCTTCAGGGTTGTTGAATGATCTTCTCTGACCCAATGACATTAATTGAAGTATTAAAAATAACGCATTTTTAACAATAATGTCGACTATGATTAATGTCGATGACCAGATTTTGGATGAATGCAATGGTTATTAGTTTTGAGGAAAAAATGTAGAATAAAATCAGTATTTTTGGACGTAACGTAAGGGCAGATGAAGAGATGTGATAAGTGACGTCTTCATGGGCAGCTCAAGTCTCTTCCCTGCAATACTCCTTCTTGACTTGTTCAACTACAGTACTCCATGAGACATGTCCTCCAATCAGGCCAGGAACATAATGTAATCAGATATCCTTCCATCACAGCTGAAGTTCCCAGTAGAGTGGTGTGCCCATCACATCGATTTGATTGCGATCGGTTGTCATAATAAACCACGTAACTGGGTATGATTGTCTGCTGCCATTTTAAAGTTTAAATGAGGCCGAAAGTTACCCATAAGCTACACCTCCTGATAATAACGGGCCGGTGGGTGACATATTATACCACCAGGTGTGAGTGTGATTAGCCGTTACAAGCCTTTGATAAACATGAAAAGAAACATGAAACTCTTCGGGTGCCAGTCCTGCAGCCCAATTTCATCAAAACTTTGCACATTGATCAAACCGACAATTTGCTTTGTGATAATTGGAACACGGCCTTCTCGCATACTATGGAAGCCGCATGTCTTCGGAAACTTTAATTCAACATTCAAAATCGTCGTTACCGAGTCAGACTCGATATGTTAGGTTGATCTGAAATCCACTGACATCCACGCAGGGGTTGTGGGGGTAGTGAACTTCCATCCTAGGTGATCCCTGTCGTCTGACAGCCGTCCTCTGAATGGAAGGTCACAAAGGGGTTGGGAAGTCACCCTGCTGTTCAGGTGAACTTTAGTAAGCCAGACTCCCACCGCTAAAGCCGCTCAGACGACTAACAACTGAACATATTTTAAATCCAGTTCAGTAGGTCATATTTATTTTAATTAGCAAATTATATCCTAAAGGCAAGGCATTATTATTACGTTTTTTTTTTTATGTTCTTCTTCCTCATTTAAAGAATGTTCTCTCAAATTGGATTTTAGAAACGCGCCATGAAGATAGAACAAGCAGACTTTTCCCAGCCATCAACCAGACAGATGTACTTCCCGAATGGTTTTGGATCGTTATTCGATTTTGTTGGTGATGCCTGTCGTTCACAGCAGACCTTGTTCACAGGCGTACAGCCGCTTCAATCCATAAGAATGAACCCAGTGCACGTAACCACAATCTCTGAGAGGCTCCCAACCTCAGTCGGAAAGTAATAATCTGTTGGTTAGGGGGTAGCTGAAAAATGACTGGATCTGAACCCAACGGCGGTCTTCCTATATAGCTGTAGGGATCCGCGAGCGATATGCCTCTCAACAATGTGGTCAATGTGTGACACTGTGTTAGCGTGTGTTTACATCTCCCTGTCCCCTACACATTGGGAGGATTTTCAGGGTTAGAGGTGATTATGCAAAGTGGTAAACAGACGGATATCGAAGATGAGATATGGTGTGCCGGTGATACTGATGGATGGTGTTGTTCTCTAATATTTCCCATCTGATGTTCCAAACCGTGCAAATGCTTATCAGCTAGATAACCATGCTATACAGGCTAAGAAATCGGTTGTAAAAGGCTCCAATCGTTTGGATTTGTTTAAAGTTTGCTCTGGGCACCCTTGTTTCCAGTTTATGCTTTGTGTGTTGGGCTTGCTTTAAGGCTTCTCTTGCCTGGGCTACTCTGTTACGATCATTGTTGGCCTGTGTAGTGCTGACAATATGCCGGCAAACGTGACCTTTGCCCTTTCTACTCACGGTCGGGGTATTATGACGCAAGGACAATTTTCATGACGCTACTAAAACATTAATTACTACCGATGGAAAGGGGCTGTGAACCTGCCCTATGCCTGATATGTAATATGCCAAGGAGTGTAATGTGCCAATGTGCCAATCTCCTGGTCTGAGTGAAACTTAGACAGATGTTGATGTTGTACACTTCCGGATTGGCAGCCTGTTTGAACTGAACTATATTACAATTACCTAATTCACCCGTCACAAGAAGAAAAAAGGGAATATCTTTCACATGTTTATTTTGAATGGAGGAAATGTTCATCCATTTTGAATGATGATGTTATGATGATGTTAATAATGCAACTACCAGCTCAGGTTTGAACACTAGGAGGATTCAACCATGTGTTTAGGTGTCTAGAAAGGAGGGGGGCGTGTTATCCCCATGGTTACGACCCAAGCCAACTTTGTGATACTTTTTGAGGCATCGTTTGTGATACTTCTTTGTGTATGAGCGTTATAATGAGCCATGTTGTCTATATATGAACACACATGTATCACTGTACGCAAAAGTGTCCGCGAAACCTGACCCTCTCTCTGACGCAGACATCAAGATCAACCGCTGCCCAGATGGAGCTCGTCAAGGCGACACACACCACGGCGTTATAATATAAGTGTCCGAAAAGCTATACTGTCGCTTTTATTTTTTGTATCTGTTGATGCGTCGAATATGATTGTTAAAGGTTGGGTATGGAATTCGCTTTTTTGGCAATTTTTGCAAAATTACTTGAAATCCTTATCATAACCCACTTACAGCCACTGAGTTAGAAGTACTGACATGATAATTAAACAAGTCAGCCATCTGTGGAACGGGCAGGGCTCGAAAAACTCCAGCCAATGATTTCCAGAGCCACCGAGTTGCATTGGACAGTAAGTACGTCAATCAAACGGTCGTACTGCACTCCCCCTCCCCCGCGCCCCGCGTGCGACCCCTTCGTGCACGTACTCAAACCTCGTGACCCAGAGCAAGCTTCTGTTTGTTGTTATCCTGCGGTAGCTACTGGAGCTAGCTAACTAGCAAATGACTCGCTCTCGCGCATCTGTGTTCGCTCGTGCATGATTGCGTGTCCATGTACTTGGAATGGGTGGAGTCAGAGTCAGCGTTGAAGGAGAGGGGGTAGGACCATTTGAGTTGTGTATTTTCAAAATCTGCTGGCATTTCGCAAATCCCATACCCAACCTTTAATATAGCAATCTATGTAAGTTTCAAGAATCCAGAATATACTTTAGGGCAATTTGATGTCACAAAAGGAAGAGGGGATCGATTGGCAAAAACCTATGATTTTACCCCTTTTTTCTCTTAATAACGTCATATTTACGTACCAGTGACAAAATATAATAGTTTACTATGTGGACATTCATAGGACATATTGACCACGGTTAAAACAATCAAAAACGACTATGGCTTCACTGCCTTTTAAGTAATCTTGTGGATGCGCATTTGGATTATCCAGTCAGTTGTACTATGTACAATACTATCAAGGATATGAGTTTAAAAATGGCTGTTGGTAGCTTTTCGTGTAAACGGAACAAAACATGATGTTTCTCTACTCTGTGTACTGGCATGGCATGCTGTGACCGGAGAATGCTGACAGTGCAAGAATAATTGAGCTCTGGGGGGGATAAAAAACCATGAGCAATGAACAGGGTTCGCCTTTATGCCGCATATCCAAACCCACCATGCTGAACGCGCCTATGGCATTGGTTTAATTTGAAAGTAGGCACGACATGAACAAATATTTGTATAAAATCAACCATTCAAAGAATTCAATGTTTTAGCATTAGACATCTCATTGTAAAATAGGAGACAGTGTTGTCATACACTGTGTTGTCGTATGATACATATTTAGTTATGAGATGATTAGCTGTCTCAATGTCTCTGTTGTCCTTGCGACCGACCAGAATGAGTGCAGTCTTACCAGACTGTTGATATCACAGGTCTTGCCAACTTGTGCTTCATTGATTACATAAGGTTTATACACAAATAGTAAAGTAAAACAACTCTGATACCATCAATAGGAAATATTCACTGGGATTATATTAAGGACTGAATGTGTCCCAGAACAGAATGTGGAAGGGCCATTTTAATTGGAAAGTATGATTCCACCCAACTCATTATTTATAAATGCTTCACATACCACGTTTTTCTGTGGCTGTGCTTTTCCGGTGGATACAATAGAGACCATTAGTTTCACTGGGATTCTGATCTTATTTTTAAAGAAGTGAAATGTTAAGCCAACAAGACCAGCAAAATAAATAGATTGCTAGCATTCCTCTTTGGGTAATTGAGAGTTCATAAATACATAAAATATGTATGCAAATCTTAAAAAGTCACCGCTATTTTAACCACTCTTTCGAATTCTTCATGAACTTCAAGTGAGCACTGAGTGGCGGGGGGGACAAGCAAAAGAGCAAGAATATCTTCACCACATAAAACCCAGTCAATAACGCGCCTGTGCTCCATGAATAATGGTTACAAAATTGTATATCTGTCAGTGGGTAGAAGAGCGCTGTAGTAAAATGTCAAAGGTAGGAATGTAGCTCCAATCTCCAGTGGTATGGACAAGAGACAACCTTGAAGACGGATGACAAAACACTTAATTTGTCCAAACAAGGTCATGGCTTCATGTGTGGGCAGGCATGCTATTGCCAAGACCAAAGAGCTGAAAGACATACCCCATGTCAGCACATTTCCAAGCACATTTCCACAGAGCATGTCATAGAATAATGAGCTCGTATATATTATTATACACAAGTACATTATTATTATTAACATTATTAAGTATAGTTGCATGACGAGCAAGCTCCACTATCTCTAGTGAGTTACCCGTTCTGTCCACCGACAGCAATAACAGGTAAAGCATGCTGGGGTTTTTAACAGGCTCACTGGAGGGGGCAGCGACCCAGGGGAGCATTCTGAGCAGTGTGTCCTTTCATTACTCACTCCATGCTGAGGTTAGGCTTTCGTCCCCTGTGGGGCTTCCCCTTCGTACCATTTTTATTATGACCCTGTCCTATGCAGATCTCCCTGCCACATTGTTTACCAAAATATAAAGGGCTGCCTGCCATTGTGTGTGGGGAGGGGAGCTAAAATATTATGTAAAGGAAAACTCCAGCTAATTGTGCCACCTGGGCACGACTCCTGGAGATGCCCTCGGAAGCAGTTGTCAGGAGAACAGAGGAACAGTTTGACACGTAAGACTCCCAGGGGCGTGGGTGATTAAGGTTTGTGTGTGTGTGTGTTTGTGTGCGTGTGTATGTGTGTGTGTGTGTGTGTGTGTGTGTGTTTGTGTGTGGAGGGGGTTTAGTGATGCTTTACCTTAACAGGAATAAAATCAAAGCAGAAAATTTAGGATTTTGATCGCGTAATTACATTTTGTTATGCTACACTTGCTGGATAATTGCCTCCTCTTGCTAGCGATATGAGACGATGGTTGTCCTTGATATTTTTATGTTTTATCCAACAACAAAAAAACAAACATCAAAGCCTTGATCATATGTGCCAAGGTTGTGGTCTGATTACTCTGTTGTGGTGATTGGGGAGGGTTTTCCCTAATGCCGACACGCCCTTACAAACAGCCAAAGGTTTTTTGTTTTCTGCTGCTTGTTTAAAAAGACAAGCCAACACCTGTTTACGTTCACTGCCATGGAATTTGAGTGTGATCGGAAGGTGCATTGAGTCAAAGAGCAGTCGTCAGCAAAACCACCCATCATCTGTATGGGGAGTCAACACCTATTGCATGTGATGCTTATGTGTTGAGGTGTTTTTTTTTGCTAATCCCTACACTGTGCCCCCCTTACAGGAGCATAGTTTGGGGTATTGACAATTTTTTTCCCCCTCGTTCCCTCTTGTCTTAGCTTTGAAACTTTCTTATATAATGCGGGCCGCATGATTCTCCGTGAACAAGCGCCTGACAGTCTCTCCGTCCTGTCTCCCCACACTGTCTTCTATGTTTCTTGGACGGATTGTTACTGGGAATTTGTCGATAGTTTAAATGTTCTTTTCCCTCACTCTCCACCTCATCCCTAACTCTCCACCTCAAGCTGGTGTGTAGTGAGCGTTCGGGCGTCGATTGGTCGCCGTGCATCACCCAAGTGGGTGCTACATATTGGTGGTGGTTAGTGAGGTCCCCCCCTTCACTTTAGTCGTCTTTTGAGTGTTATTAATTCTTCATGTTTAACCTCTGTCTTATAACTTTATGCTCTGTAAGGTGACCTTGAGTGTCTTGAAAGGCGCCCTTTAAATAAAATTATTATTATTATTTATTATTATTGCTCAAACATCTCAGCTAAGCCACATGGAAGGTACGCAAACCTGTGTGCATTCAGATTGACAACATCTGCATGCATTGCTCGACAAAGAGATGAAGACTTCCGGTGACATCATATCGACCATGCATTGCAGACCTAAAATACACTATTTCTTGTTCTACCGGGATGTTAAGACAGCATTAGTATCCCACCCTGAGACCTTTCTGTGAAGCACTCGTGAATTCATGTTTGTGGATCATCTTCAATCGTTTAGCACTTACCTTCCACCACACATTATCAATACACCCAGGAAGATGAAATGGATAGACGGTGGATGGATGTCTATAATTGTTGAAGATGAGGATGGTTAATTCATGCTAAATACATCTTATTTTAAACTTCTTATGCCAGATGATGGATGAAAGCATCATGAGCAAGCGAATAGGATCATAAACTTTGGCGCATTTAAAGGAGGCAGTTTTAACTACACAACATATTGAACTAATTACGGCTGCTAAACTCTTCTACAAATTAAGACTTGTATTTTGGGCAAATGGTTCAGGCATGAAAAAGGCAACAGCTGCTGAAAGTTTGTGTGTTTATGTGTGTCTGTGTGTTTTTGTGTGTCGTTGTGTGTGTGTGTGAGAGAGTGAGTGAAGGATGGGATGCAACTCTCATTTCGTCTGTTGATGAATGAAATACTTCACAATGAGGTCACTTTTAAGGAAGTCTTGCTGATGATGTAAATTATTTAAAAGATGATTTCTTGAAAACATTAGCAAAGAGACGGAAGTTTGAATTTGCCTTCATCATGACAAGATCATGATGCAGATGAGTATTAGTTAATTAATCAACAAATGTCAAATTAGAATAAATAAATGGATCCAACGTTGATGGGCATTTACTCATGGATTAGTGTGCATTTAAAATTCAAAGTAAACCACCACGGGAAGGGGGGGAGGGGGGGGGGGGGGGGTTGACACACACACACACACACACACACACACACACACACACACACACACACACACACACACACACACACACACACACACCCGGCCCCCCTGTCCCCCTGTTGACTTTACAAATAATGAAAGGTCGAAAGTATTGCTATTTGCAGATTGTCGCAACATTAAAAACAGGGCCTGTATTGAGCCAGAGTCACGCTGTTATCGATCGATGTAACTCTATGGGGACGGAGCGGCCGCAGAGGTGCTAGTGCGTGAAACACACCTTTAGGTTTTGACATGGTCCGTGGTCGAATGGCAGAGTCCCTGGGAGCTGGAGTGAGCATTATGTGGCTGTCATGTCACTCTTTTTCCACTGACTATGTTGAGGGATTGCAGCTTATCCCGCAGTCTACGGAGGCAATACAACCCTTGGCCTTTATGCAATGTATTCAATGAGCTGCTCCACCAACAAGGCAAGGCGTATTTGCGTTCTTAACCTGCCATCCTTCAAAGGGCCTCATGTTCTTCATTGGTTAAGATTTGTGTGACAACGGGCATTGCGTGTGTTAGAGGGCAAAACAGGGTTTTAGCTAGAGGGATTGAATGATTGTCGGCTGTTTACCATATCATTGCGATTTAGAAAACATGCTGCAGAAACTAAGCTGCACACAAGCAGATAAAAGATGAGAAACAAGAACAATCAATCGCATCAATTATAAAAACGACGGCGTAAAGGACATAAATGGCACAGCGCAATCCAACGCACGCACGGAGGCAGGCACGCACACAGGCACGCACGACCGCACGCCTCACGTACGTGCACACACACACACACACACACACACACACACACACACACACACACACACACACACACACACACACACACACACACACACACACACACACACACGCAAAAGCAATCAAGCACATGAGCACAACAGCATTGCATGGCCTTTGCTTTACCCCTACTTTCAACAAAAAATGGAAACCTTAAAGCACAGCAAGATACCGGTAAATCTACTACAGGAACTACGGGAACAGTTAAAGTGTACAGACAACTATAGGAAGATACCAAATTATGTTTCATTTTATAAGTTACATTTTCCTTCTAAGATGAGGCTGCTCATGAGGTTAAAGTAAGTTCACAAAGTGCGTCTAACCTAATTAGAAAATGGGCGAAAGGGACATGGCAGAAAATTACAGACAAGCCTCTGGGAGTTTCAGTAATAACTAAATGCACTGTTAGTGTTTGGTTGAAAAGGTGAGTTCAACTACCGTAATTGCTTTGTGACAATATCAAACTCATCAATTCTTTCTAAAAGGTTCAAGACCACTTGTTTCAGAAACTAAAAGACAATTTAACCCCTTTCCCGTAAAACTGTGTTCATGTTTTTAAATGAATGTACAAAACGATTAAGTGCGGAAGCACTTACCCCATAGCATATAGATGTACACCCGTGTGATAAAGATATTGAAGTCAACAGACCCACCCCCAGGGGCGACAGCTAGCAAAGCTGATAAGAGTTGTTAGTAGACAGCATAGTGTGTGATGATATAATAAATATAGGAAGCTCAAGGCCGTTTCATTAGGACCAATGAAAGGAGGAACTTCCAGGGATGGGGGAGGAGGGGGGGGGGGGTTCAGGGGAAGGGGGGGAAGAGGAGGAGGAGGGGACGGGGCGGGGGGGTGTTCTGAGGGGTTCTGCCCACCTTCGTAGTCACCGGGAGGAGGGGCTTCCCTTCAGAGGACGCCTTACTCGGTATCTCCTTCAGGACCATGGCCACAGTCTTATCTGCAGCCCTAGAGTCCTTGCCCTACAACAGGTAGATCAACAATGACGTGGCATCAGGTCAATTGGACAACTCAAGTGCTTTTTTGCCCCCATTTTGTTTTCCAGGGTGGGGGGGCATCTTATATAAATATAAATTGAGATAAAAAAAAAAAAACAAGATTGAAACTTAGTTCTTTAATGAGGATGACACTATAAAGACTCTATGGTGAGCCAGCTGAGGCAGACACACAAGTACATCGGCCGGAGATGTGGTGTTGCACAGCACTGTGCGGACGGAGGAGCGTCGCTACACAATGACGTTCGTGGTCGTTTGAAGAGGTACAGTGTCACACCGTGAGGCTGGGTGCAGCGGCAGGGCTTCCTGTGAAGCACCTGAGAACAGCCTTGAGTACTATATATAGTTTATGTTTGAAGGTTAGGCTTTCCATTTTTTTTGTTATTCAATGCAAACCTAAATAGTAAAAATGTTGTAGTTTTTTTTTGCTATTTTTACTAACCTTAACCCTAGCTTAAGATCCCTAACTCCTAACCCATAGACCTTAAACGCAACTGCTAAGCCACCAAACTTAACCCTTACACAAGAACCCTAAATCTTAACCCACTAACCTAAAGTAAGAACCGTAACTCCGAACCTTAACCCCAACTCCAAGAATATGGCTCCCACCACACTCCAAGAGCTAAGGCTTACGGCCAAGTCTACACCACAGCTTTAAAACGCATAACCTTGTTTCTTTCTGTACCAGTCGGAACACCGGAAACCATCAACAGAATCACAACTGGATTCCTTCCCAGAAAATATTCCCTATCGCTTTACCTGAGGCGCTTTACGACGTGCCCATGAAAAATAAACCTACATTCTTCTTGAATTCATTAAAAAAAAAGACGTCACATCCATTATAATTCTCAATTCTCAAGATTGCCCAAAGAACGTTGATGGTAAAAAAAACTAAACAATAGAACACCTTGTTTTCAGTCTGAAAGATTACAGGGCTGCATTTAAAATGGTCACTGGATGGTAAAAGGAAACTTCCCCAGGGGGAAATAAGACTGCTAATAGACTCACGAAAACCACCTGCGCACCCACCCCTGAACTAGCCATGTGTAAGTAAGCGGAGCCAGTCTAATACCACTCTATGATGGCACAGTATGAGCAGCAAGGAACCTCTTCGAGGGAAAATAACCTGCTACCTTTACAAATGTCTAATGAGGTATATTGGGACACTGCATTAATAATGTCCCTTTCCATGTTAGCACACATGACACTAAACAGTGTCAAGCGCATCATGATTACAACAACAACTTCAATCTCAAGCCAGTGCACGTTTCTGTTTTGGACTGGAATAACGTAGAGGCATCTTTAAAGCTGCAGCAAGACTTGATACAATCTCTTTACTCTTGCTTCCATGCCGTGTCTGCATCAATTCTCGTCTATGGGGTCAGTGGACCGTTAACCACAGAGGACGTAGCCTGCACGCACATCAGGTCTGTTCGTTTATATGTGTCGGAGCACAAGCGGGGGGTGGGGAGGGTCACCGTGTGGCGTTCCGTCATGAGTCGTGGCGGTGCTGGGGCACTGGGATACATGAATGGAGCAGACTCCTAATTAGTGTTATGTGCTACACCTCGGTCGGTCCAACAGGGACGCCACTGTCAACAAGGGTCTATTATCTATGCCAAGTTCCCCCCTGACCGACACTGCTAAAATAGTTTTTCGTTCAGCAAAGTTTATTCAGGGTGAAACAGTACAAGTGTACAAGTTGATTATTATATATTTTTTAAATCAGGATTAACAAGGATATTCTTTTTGCACAGAGTGAACTAAAGTATACTTTGAAATTTTATTCAGTGCTTTATTTACGGACTATTTCACCCACAGGCAATCCAAAGCAGATCTAATACTTTTGGGTCCTCATGTTTTGCATTTTGATTTGAATGTGCGGTTAAATTCAACTCAAGAGCTATTTGTGGTTAGCCTTGTGTCATCCTGGGACTTGTGTTTGTCTACGGGGTACTACGCAAACAAATTAGATTGAATCTTTGTCAATGGCAAATGACTAAACAACCATGTAAACCATTTAATCTATGTACTAGATAGTGTTGACGGACTAAGTGGAGCCATTTAGAATTCCCCATCTATCACTGATAATTCGGCAAACCAAATAAATAGATCAGCTGGAGGGAGATGGTTTCTCTGAGTCACTCTCGCTGAAGAACTTAGTAAATAGCCCTTCCACTGTTGTTGCAAATGTGGAATACCTTATTCAATGCTGAAATGAGTTAAAATCCCTCTCATCCAACCGCTCTAAAAGAAAGCACCCTGCATCAAGCTGTTATATTTTACAACGTCTGTTGACGGGATTCACGTTCTGAAATTGTATTAACAAAGTGTTACATAACGGGCATCTGGGAATTTCAGTTTCAGTTAATTGTCGTTTTTACTTATGCGTGAAGCATTACCATTGCGTGAAAGAGAACAATGAGTCAGTAATCGTCCCTTTACCAACGAGAATAAAACACAGGCTTTCCTCTCTGGATCGCTCTCCCAGAGCGAAGCCATGTTTAGATATTTACTCAGAGAAGCTCCCGGAAGCGCTCTTGAATGTTTGAGCACTTCCCCCAACCGTTTGAATGCTTGAACGCTTCCCAAGGGAAGGAAAACAAACAAACAAACAAAAGAAATGAAAACCGCATGTCTCCACCGATGGAACATTGGCCATGCTCAGCGTGGAGAGGAAATTATGCGGCGTAATAGGGCTCTTTACATCCTGGGAGACGCTACGGATCTGATCGACACCCATCATCTCCTCCTTGCATGGGGGGGGGGGGTGGAAATGACCACCCCAGAAAGGAGATCAGCCTCCATCAGTGGGAGAGGGGTGTTAGTGAACAGGGAGGTGTGGGTTACTAAGAGGGTCTCCTTCTGACACACTTCCGTGATATTGTTAGCCTGCGGGTACGAGTGACACACTCTGTGTTGTGTCTCCATAATAAACACAAATGTGTTTGTTCACACGGGAAGGCAACAGCAATGATGCAGTTAGGCCTAATGACACACACACACACACACACACACACACACACACACACACACACACACACACACACACACACACACACACACACACACACACACACACACACACACACACACACACACACACACACACACACACACACACAAACACACACCATTTCTGCCTCCCTCTCAGTTTAAATAAGAAAACTAGCCAGCTGTTCAGACCCACTTTGCCCAAAGGGTCGATTTTTCACTCAGTTTGAGCCAATGAAGTCACAGCACATTAATAGTTTGCATCTTTATTTCCTGGGATAATAAGTATTTCTTTGCTTAAAAAAAGGAAATCGGCTGATAATGCTCACAATAACCTGGAGAATATCTTTCTTTTTGTAGATTTTTTTATAAGGTTAAATGGTACAATAACATATATATGATTAATTGGATTGAAAAAGACAAAGCTAAATGTACTGAGTCATTTATACAATACTATTTGCCCTTTTTTCTTCTAGATAAGCTTCACCCTAACACTTTTCAGCTTTTAAAGACAACTGCATTAGAAATGCAGCTAATCAAGTGAAGTGATCAATTTGAAGTGAAGCTGAGTGAAATCGCAAAAGCCAAAGCTCTCCATGTTTGATTAATAAAAGCACCCGAAAGTACAAAGAAAGAAATGATGAATGAACTTGAAAACTCTGACAACCGCCCACTGTGTATGAGCAGTAGAGAGACACAGTAAGTAGGTATGTGGAATTATGCAAAACATTGTATGCATTATATATAGGGAGCGCTTTAACAACTTAACAACTCAATCAAAGTGATTTGTGACCGGAACCCAAGTGAACCGCCATCAGGTTACGGCTCTCTCCAATTTCAAGCGTTGCTGAACAAAAGACTGATTGGAAAAAGGACAATTTAACCCAATTACCGCTCGACAAATGTCTGACACAAAACGAAGCCATGGCAACTGCTGAGCCTTAATGGGTTCCAGCGTTTGTTTTGCATCAAATCTCTGACAGACGATTAGTGTTGAGAGACAAGCTGTTGCTTTTTGATGGATTACGCCACAAACTCGCTTGATACCATTTGAATCCTCCATTGGGCATCAGACATCAGACAAATCATGTTTGCCAAAGATTTTGTTCTAGTTTGTAGATGACTCCATATCACCAAATTGATCAGGTTAAATAGACCTCCTAATCTATTACATTATCATAACTTGCTTCATCACAGGGAGTAAACATGAGGAGTCTGGGAGGTAAATCCTGTCCCCTAAGAGCTGTAAAAGTGTATAATATGTAACATACTGCCATCCAAATCCACAATATTGGAGAGTTGTCTTTGCCCAACCCCCAAATACCCAGACCCGAAGCTTATGCAGGTTGCCAGGTTGAGAACACTAAACAAACACGAGCACAAAAAACGAGCCAAACACAACATACAAGGACAAGTCCTGTGTTGATAAGCTAATGAATACATTTGAAATGTATTTATTGTTTATAAATGATACACCTCCTCAGGAGGCATCTGTCTCGAAACTCTTCTGGGCTAAGCTGTTCCCATCTTTCAAATGCAACTCAACGATTTACCCCTGTTTAGCCCGGCTCCAGTCATGGGGCTTTTTAGGTCAGGTAGAATCTAGTACAATCTCAGATGATCCAGTGGACTTGCCGGCTTCCATGGCTGCAGCACGCTGTGTTTGTTGACCAATTTTGTTAATATCTGGCAACCCGCGGTTGAAGAATGGAGAATAGTGAATCATAACACCCAGGTCAAAACAAAACAAAACTCCGACCCGCAATGGTAATTTTAAAGAGGAACATACTGGCAGTAGCGTTGTTGTCGAAGAAGACAGTATTTTGAACTAGCATGCTCCCCTATTCTCTTATGATATATCATGGTCACTTTATGATTTAGCAACAGGTAATTTGTAACATATAGCTGCTTTAGCTCCAGCATAGATCTATTGAGTATTTCAGTAATCCACAATGAACCAACAAAGAGAGGACTGTATTGTTTTCTTATTTTGGGGGAAAGGACTGATCCTTGTTAAAATAACTGTAAAAAAAACAGAAGAAGGAGAATAGTGTAAAAAAATGTAATATTGCAGAGGATACATCGAACATCGATACATGTATCATCTGTCTTCATGTCTGAACATGAAAGAACAAGGTCAGGATCATAGCCGCACTGTTAGATCAAATAACCCTCATGCTGGACCTCCATTAGAGGCCATGTTCAAAGGGGATACATGTCTAGGTGCTTTAACAATACCTCTATATAAACATTACTGAAATACAGAAACATTTTCAGAAAATTCTTGAATATGCATATTTCTGGCATCTTTATGCATTCATATTTAAATCTTGGGCATAACGTTGACACAAACATGAATGATTCATTTTAATAAGTCCACTTTGGTTTGTACTTCTTCAGCAATTTAGTCGATGAATAGATTATAGTGTAGCATAATGATGGGTTCAAATGTTTGATAAACATGTTTTAATTATTCACAACAATATTGCCTTCTTTTTTTTTTGCCTATTTTCTTTATCTGTAATAAAAGCCATAAATTGTATTGTGCATAGGCCATTGGGGTTTCTTTGTCCTGCTTCAAATAAAATTGTATGGTAAGTCTGCGAAGAAAATTAATTTAATTCTCATAAAAATCCCCTTTCAGAATCATAACACCATCTCCATTAGTCAGGGGCACAAGCCATGATGACATGGGTGATAGCTTATCATTTTTTACCTGTCTTATCACTCGCCCTGTGATTTAAATGAAATGGCTCATATTTATCTCTCTTGCTGTAAATAATTCTCCATGAGTCACAATACAAAATGTTGCACGCTCTTCTGAAGCTCACGTAAAGACTCTTCACACAATCTAAACTCAACTTGCGAGGCATCTGTTTGTCATGTGGTGTTTCATACTTTAACCATCATCACCATGATTGCACCCAGTTTAAGCTAATACAAACTAGGTTCTTTCAAACTGTGATGCGCACTCTTTCATCAAAACATTGGTGTATTTTACACACAAGCTGGACACATGCATGTGCAGAGATAAACACTCAAACGGAAACCACAGCAGGGATCAAAGCCAGACTTTGATCCCCCTATCGGCTGACAATGCGGAAAAAAGACTAGGATTTGTAACACATGGCATTGAATCAGCAACCAGGGGAATTTCCATGGTTTTCTCACGGACTCCCCAGAACTAATAGACCAAGAGCGTTGAGCTCATTTGGTCTTTCATAACCTCCCTAGAGGCACTGAGGGAGACCCTCTTCAAGTGTGAAAGAGGGGACGCAAAAGCATTGAATAGGAGCGGGAATGATGAGATCTGCAAAGGTAACTCATGCCTTTGGAGTATGTGTCCCAGTATGGGAGAGTCTACTGTGAGCCGGATCGTTTAGATACTAGTGGGCTGCCAGGCTAGAGTGTTTAGATTCCCAAATGAAAGAAACTGGGGTTGATTCCCAATGTATCCAGCCTCAAGCAGGATGACTATTCCCTGCCTGCTCCTTAATGACATGTATTAGAATTTCTATAAATTCTAATACATGTCATGTATTAGAATTTACCAAAACAATCTTCTATTGTTTTGGTAAAACAAATGTTCATAATTTAAACCCTTTCACACATTTTTATTTACCCTCTATTTTGAACATAACATACCCTGTAACCCTGCAACTTGAAGAATAACATGGTCTTAAAGCTCTGTTTATGGGACTTCAGGTTACACGTATAACCCAATGGTGCGATAGGTTGTTGACAGGTGCAAATTGAACACCACGACGCGGCGGCATGGACAAGAAAGCTCACTGATTCAAGGACTGCAGAATCGCTCCAGCACACTATGGAATCTGCCATCCACTGCTGTCAATCTCTCCGAGACCCTTGTGGACAGACACCTGTTGGTTTAAACATGAACACAGAACACCGCCGGTGCACTTCATGAAAGAGTAATGACGCCGAGCATCTTGGAAGTATGTCAATTTTGACGTGGCTATGCAGACATGACCCAGCCCAAGGGGGATTTAGTATTCTACACCAGGTCTAATGTTTTTGGCTCATGAATATTGAAGCCGGAGTACAATGTATCCTTTTCCTGAGAATCTAAAAGGTAGAGGAGGCGACAAAGGAAGCATTCTCATGGTTAGTACGTCTCAACGTCGCCGCCCTTTGAGTGATATGCCAGAGGTATCATCCTAGCAAATTAGAAGTTGCCTTACTGGAATTAATTTATTCTAAAGACTGAAGGTATATATATATATATATATATATATATATATATATATATATATATATATAACATCAACAATCTTTTTTAGAATTATGTTTCCGTTGGTGAAGGGAAACCGAAAAAAAACAAACACTAGGTATAGCTGAGGTTGCAGCCTTGTTGAGGGAATTTTCTTTTTAATTAGACTGTCAGCTACGCATGAATATGAAGTCATTCAGGGTCCCTCTAAAGATGTAATGCCACTCAGCAAAGTCACAGTAATTATCTTTCCCTATAGGCAAATAAGGTTTAATAACAGCAATACTTCAGCTGTCGTCAAAAGGATCTCTCATTACAGCGGCCAATGAGATTTTGGTTAGATATTCAGTGTCCGGGACTAGGATTGGACAACATATCGACCAGAGGTTCCCAAAACATTTTATGTCATGACTCTCAGTGAAGATACTTGGGTCCCAATAAGAACCCACCAAATATTGGGTAACAAAAGTACATGAATTACCACATTAACATATTCATAATCAAATTAAAGATCTAAGGCATGTATAGGCATGCATATTTTAGATTTTCGTTATGCCATCTCACAACCCATTTGTTCTCCCCTGCTGATTTAAAGGTGCTGTACAAGACTTTATGCTGCTGTAGAAAAGATTTGAGAGTTGTGTAGACAGAAAGTTTAAAAGGGTTGAGGAAAGCATGAATTTGCAACGAAAGAACCAGGAAAAAGGTGGCCTCTCTCGCAATGTTTCTTCAACAACTGAGAAGTGAGAGAATTCTACGCACCTGAGATTGACAGGCAAGATGGATTACCCAATCATGAATGATATGGCCTGATTGGTCAGAAATCAGCCCGGAGCAGTCTAAAATCGTATCTGCTATCCACAGAGGCAGTCAACCCGAAACAGATCTTCTCACAGTGCATTTCCCCCGCTGATAGCTAATCTTGAGCATCGTGGCTATCTCCCTCTCAAGGCTTCCCCTGACTTCAACTCTTCCTTCCCTCTCTCTGGGGAGGAGTCTTATCTTCTCACCTTCGCTATCAGCCACCGTGGCAGCAAAATAATAGGCTTTGTTTTGACTTTTGTCCACCTGAGTGAAGCAAGGGGGGGGAGGGGGGGGGGGGGGGGGGAGTAAAGATTGATTGCTTGCTGGGACTCCCTAAATCACTTGAGCGAATGTACTTGGAACTCAGCAGCCTTTATATAAAACGCCGTCCTCTTCCCCACGTATCGATCATGCCGGTGAGGAAGAGGACTTGCATTGGTGGCAGTTGTCTGGGGATAGGGGGGGGTAGGTTGTTATGACAGCAACAAGGACGGGCGAGAAAGGGAGAAGAGTAATTTGAGCGTCCCTGAGCCGGCTAGTGAAGATGTATGCAGGCGAGTAAAGCCGTCTGCTTGGTTCATTCTGCTTCTGGGTAGTAGCATACCGATTTTTGTTTAAACATTTATATCTTGCAGAGTTGCTTGTATTTTTATCAAATAACACAAGAGACACAGGAGAGCTTTGATAGCCAACAGTTGTGCACGGTGACACACAATGAAGAGATTCATTGAATGCAGAGTACATGAGTTTGTAAATTGTTTTTATTTATTCATTGTGTTTTTTTAATTGTGTTATATCCATACAAAATAAGCTGATGAATGTTGTATGACATTGCCTTTTTATGAAAAATTTAAAACAATAAAGGAGAGAGAAAATAGACCATGAAATCATTATTTGAATCTGTGGAGTCTAATTTGGATTATGGAACCATTTTCTAACCAGAGGAAGGTTCTACAGAGCTGGGACTTCTCCACACATCCGGGCCTCATTTTAATATTAATGTTGACAAGCCTGGAAGCAGACGAGGCATTCATTCATATGTTTTCCAGGAGATTCAGGCGTCTTTATCTTTTCAGAATCTTTAAAATAGCTCACTATTTCCCTTGTGTTTCATCGATTTAAATAAGGTACATTTCTAGCGAGATTTTTTTTACCCTCAACTCTTGACTGTACTGCCCACCACTTGATTCTACCCTTTAGAGTGCACATGAGTTTGCAATAAACCGTATCAGAGTGTAAACACAGGGCATTCTCTCTGTTTTTGCTTTCCTTCACTGAGGGAGTAAGTTGGATCACACAAGCGGAATAATCACTGGTTACTTGTTGCATCAGGGGGGACCTGCTGGTTTTTCTGATGAGCAGAAACTATTCATATTTGATTTCATTAAAATTTATGTCACCTACCCTACGGCGAGCTGGAAGGGAAACAAACGTCTTCTCTCACTATTTCTTAACCCCCGCGTGGTTCAGTCAACACAGTGAACACTACCAGGTGAACTAGACAGGACCAGACAGCATCTCTACAAGGACCATCAAGTCTTCAAGCACAAGTTATCCGAACATCGAATGGATTTGGAGAGAATCTAACACTGTGAATTGATTGATCCAGGGATGGGTTATATATTAACGCCTCCAATTATTTTCGACAAACCAAAGCAATGCTTCCAACGAGAAGTGACACGGTGCATGTTTACGCGGCAGAGCGTCAGTGCCCTTGTCCTCAACAACAGACTTCGGAGCACAACAGTGACCATAAATCTCCCCTGACTTTGAAACACCCCCCTACCCTCCTGCAGCTGCATTTTATTGGCTCATTCAATCTCTCGTATATATCTGGATTTTATTATGATATGTTTATAACCCATGTGTGCAGCTCAGCAGCTCAACTCCCAGAAACCCTGCTGCGTCAAATTTAGATCCTCAGCCTCTCTCCACCACTCACTCACTCATTCACTCGCTCACGTACACCTGAAAATGTGTGAGACGCAAAAGAGATGAGGACAGAGGGACACACAAAAGAGATGGAGAGGGAAAGATGGAGAGAGGGGGACACACACATACACAAAAGAGATGAGAGGGAGAGAGAGAGAGAGAGAGATACAACCCCAGCGCCTGACTCTGAACTAACCCCTTTTTTCCTGCTCTTTTCCCTGCTCCTGCTCCCTTTGATCAAGCTTATCACGACCTGGCATTGGTGAGACCGTCTCTCAATCCCCTCTCCCGCGGCCAACCCTAACTAGCCCACTCCATTACCTGTCCATTATGGAACAAAAGGTACACGAAGGGAAAGGAGGAAATGGGGTCCATGTGCAAAATGAAATAAATAAAAAGGGGAACGGCGGGTGAATCTCATTAGGGCAGGCCCAGCTGTGGCTCAGTGTTCTGCCGAGGCTGCAGTACTAATGATGATGACGAGAGGAACCGGCTCTGCCTTGCTCAGCACCCAGCAGTAAGGCGCTACAGTACCCTGATTAGTGGTGGCTGCCTCGGAAAGGGCATTACCTTCTCACTGGAGACCCCCCCGTCTCTCTTTCTCTCGCTCTCGCTCGCTCTTGTTCTCTCCCTCACTCTACCTCACAGTGTCCTAGATCCAGGTGGCTGCCTCCCTTTTCTTCTCTGGTGGATTTGCTTATCTTGGTGCTTTTTGTAGACAGCCCTACCTACATGAAGTAGAAGGGGAGTTTGTTGGGCCTTGCCCTAACTGCTTTGATTTGTGTTTCTTGTGGCCTGTATGTATCTGGGAGTATCTGTCTCTGGGTGTATCGCTATGCTCGTCCATCAGCCCTAATGTTACGTCCACATTTTCGAGTGGGCTGCGATTTTTGTTACCGCGTGCAAATTCTATCCAGTCTGGTTGATTTGTCTTCTCAGAATGAGGTGTCTACAGTATCTGGAAGATAGATGCGGGAGAGCTAGAGAGAGAGTGTGAGAGAAAGAGACACACACATAGATAAATGGAGAGCGAAGGGGGAAGACAGACAGAGTTAGAGAGGGATATATAGCGAGAGTGCTCGAGAAGGCCGCACGTTCTCCTTTTGACAGAATAATAGTTGATTCGACTGACCGGCTGATGGTGCCATTATTCCAACAGACATGGCCACACACACACAGACACACACAGACACACACAGACACACACAGACACACACGCACACACGCACACACGCACACACGCACACACGCGCACACACGCACACACGCACACACGCACACACGCACACACGCACACACGCACACACACACACACACACACACACACACACACACACACACACACACACACACACACACACACACACACACACACACACACACACACAGACACACAAGAAAACATACACACACACACACACACACCACATCAAAAACAATCAGTAATCAGGTCGCCCCACCAGGTTCTTGTGATGCCTTAAGTGACTTCAGCCAATTACAGCAGTGGAAACACAGCAGCAGAAGGGGTAGGGCCAGGGGAGCAGGAGTGATGGAGTTAGCATTAACCGTTGGCATCAGCAGACGGCCCATCCTCTTTAAGGTTTGCAATTATGTGGAGGCTGATTAAGAAACTAACACAACAATGTAGGGAAGCGCAGGGGAATCTATTTAGAAGTTTCTGTGTGGAATAATATATGTGCTTGGATTTTAACTGAATTAGATAAATGTTTTTTTCAAAGGTAAATTGTATCTTAAATTGTATTTTGAGACTTGAGGAGGGTGGTTTCTGATTCTGCAGTTATTCAGCTGTTTTTGGGAGGCATTGAGAGGGATAGGGTGTAATGAACGTTGTGTAGTTATAATCTAAATTGACTCAATAAGCAGTAATTTTACCGGGCAAAAATGAACAACTTGAACATTCATACAGAAGCTAGCTCTCTTTTCATCACAATAAAAGAACCATATATATTAATTAATCAACCATAACTATTAACCAAATCCATCAAAATTATATTATGGTTCCAATTTGCCATGTCCCACTGCCAGTCCAGTGGCCTGTATTAGCAGTACTACCTCCATATGTTGTTATGGAGAATACATTTTTTGATTTAGTAGTAGGTTTACAAAAAGTAATTATATAAACTTGAAGAGACCCTTAATTATTCTTCCAGGGCCCTTCTATGAAGGCTCTCCAGAAGTTGATCAGTTGACTTTGGACACTAAGCCATTAGAAAAAATCTTTAGACAAAAATAACCAACATTTCTGTATCTTCTGTTTATTCAATTTCCTATTCAAAATATAAAACAAAAATAACTAACTTAATAAATACATCACATACCAGATAATTAACTAAATACATTATTAAATAACTTGACAATGCAAGGAATGAAGACATCCTCATATAAGTCTTTATATAAATTAATTACATATTTGCAGCCTGGGCACAGTTAGCCTGCTTTATTGTAAAATTTGGGCTGCATTGTATCTAAATTAAGCACCTGTCTTATTCACAGGGCGGCCATTAAGCAGATAATGCACACGTTATGGAGTTTTGACCGGTTAAGCTTCACAGACTGGCAGAAGCCATCTATATTTAATATTTGAGAGTATATTATAAGATCATGATGCACTTAGGGTTACATTTGTGTCTGCCAAAGTCTTAAAAGCATTCAGATGAACGCTGAGGTCAGACATTGGCTGTTTAACATGCAGTGAGTTGAACCGCTTATTTAAAAGTTCCCAAATGGGGTTTCTTTTATTACTTTTTGTGTAAAACCGAAAGATCCTTCAAATGTTTTTGAACAACACTGTGATACCGCACCAACTCACTCTAACATGACTTCAAACTGTTTTCCCTTTTTTTTTATTGTGGGAGGAGGAACAAGAGGAGAAGGTGGAGGAGAAGGTGGAGGAGGGATTCTTCTCCCGCTGTTTGGCTTTGAAAGAGGTCGTCTGAGAATATGAGAGTGCTTTTCAATGGCACATAATTTGTGGTGTGAATAGATCAGAGTGTGTGTGTGTGTGTGTGTGTGTGTGTGTGCGTGCGTGTGTGTATGTGCGTGCGTGTATGTGTGTGTGTGTGCATGAAGAGCTGCATGTGAATTGCAATGAGTCGCAAGGCAGAGATAAGCGGTAGTGGAGGTGGGAGGGCGCGACAGCTACTTATCGCTCATTATATTTCCAACACAGTGGGGAGCCATCCTCGACATGACACATATGCCGCGTCATTTTGCTCCACATACATACATTATGCAAACAATTCATGAATCATGCATCGTATCCCATTTTTAAATCTGAAAACGCTGCATATTGCCATTATGTTTGTGATTACTTAATGAATCAATTTCTTCGCCCCTGCCGACGTTATTTTGGTTCGACCCGCGGTTTGAATCTAATTTGACATTCTGCAATCTCCTCTTCCGTAAGGCATTTGTGTTGCCAAATACCATCCTTCCGAAGGAAAGTTACCTTTAATAAGCCGTGGAACACTGTCACCAAGTTCAATCAATGGCAATACCCCCCTCTCTATGTCTTTTATAAGAGGAGGGCTGATGTCCCGATATGTCCCCTCTCACTCTAAGCCTACCCTCCATCTCAGTAACAGATTAGGGCTGGACTGGGTCTATTCATGCAGAGCAGCTGTGCTAGGGGAGATACCAACTGATTCCTTACGAGACCCTATTTTACGTTCTTTTATGCAAAACCTTCATTAGTCTCGAGCCAACAGAACAGAAACGCAGAACAATACAAACAATTGCTGCCGATTGCACAACAGCGAGATAAAGCCAGTTTGTATTCGCTGTCTGACAAGGAATTAGGTAGCTTGGCAGGCCCATTAGTATTAGCAAACATGTAATTAGGCTCATCTATTACAATCTTGTCCTCTGAAATATACCATATCCGCCGCTGCTCCTCCATGCCTGATTATTCAGGAATGTGCTTATACAGTACATACGATCCGTAGGGTCCTATCGTATGGAATATAGACCCCCGTCCGTACGACATCACAAAGGGGGGTTTCTTGCTAATAACTGCAATCAGCTGCTTGCACCGACTCGAAACGCTGTTGGATGGTTTCAACAAACAGAGCCTGAGCTGGAATTCCGAGGCTTCTCCTTCCCCAACTGCCATTTGCAGGTCCAGCACAGAAGTGTGCCTCCCGCCTGGCAATCGATCGGTGTGTCTCGGATTTCACAATGGCTCTCTGGCGCAAGGCCAATTCGAAGGAATCTATTTTTAAATCACAAACAGGCTGTTTCATTTTAATACGGGCAAACACTGAGCATTCTTCCTCTGGGATAGTCCCCTATTCACTGATTGTGTTTGGTTGTGGCATGTTTTTATTTGAGCACAGAATGCTCCACTCGTCTCTCTTCGGTCTTATCCTCTCTCTTTCTCACACAGATACAGATCAATTAGTAATGCTTTCTCTTCATTTGATCCTACTCCTAATTGTAGTCACTCCTGTTTCTCTCACACAACATTTACACCTTGTTGTTGGTAATTAATGTCAACAACTGCATTTCCCCAATTACCTTCATTCACTTCATGCCCAGTTTTTAAGTCTTCATTTAGGTTTCTAGAAAACAAAGCAGAGAAGAGATCACGTGTGGATCACTCAGCTACGTGCGTTGCAGTCAAGACTCCGTACTCTCACTTGTTCTCCTCAGAGCATTGCCAGGAAGGGTCTTCAACCACTCTGTCTCTGCTGGAGAGGAGGCAGACCAACTGGCTGTTAAGCAGGGGTGGAGAAGAGCACAGTGTGGTAGGGGACGTCCTCTGGTTCTGGATTAATGGTGCTGGAGTGCCACGGAGAACTCTGATCTGCAGCTACAGTAGGGTGAGGGAGTGTAAGTCCAAATCCCATTCCTACCCCTTACCCCTTCCCCCTCCCCCTTGTTTTGAAGGAGTAAGGGGAAGGGGTAAGGGGTAGAAATGGGATTGGGCTTTAGGCACAATCCCATTTCTTTCTACCCCGTACGCCTTCCCCTTACCCTTACCCCTTCCCCTTACCCCTTCAAAACAAGGGGGAGGGGTAAGGGGAAGGGGTAGGGGGTAGAAATCGGATTGGGCCTAACATCCCACCACTACAACCTGAGGAGCCAATGAAACTTTCTCTGGGGAGGAACTCGTTGGTCTTCCCTCCCGCCCTGACAGAAGAAATGTGCCTATTGACGCAAAGATGACGAAGGCATTTTGTTTTTATTTTAGATGGTTCAGTCCTGAAAGCTGTGGCCACTGTGGGAAGATCCTATTCAATCTGATTTGGAAGATTGCTAACCAGCTACAATCTACGGCCAACCCTTACCGCAATCCATAATGTAACTTTGACACACACAACGCTTTCTAGATCACATGTCGTGGTTACATGTGCTGCGGCAAGCTCACGGCAATTCGGCCTCCCCACACTTACATTCTTGAACATAAATGTATCTGTTGAAGATCACGTAAGTAATATCAGACAGTTTAAACCACAACGGGTTCACTACCCCTTTACTCAAGTTATTCAAGTAGTTGTTTTTGATGAAGGGCACGTAAAGAACGTCTCACATCATGCAGCCACACCATCTTCATTGCAGCTCTTCACTGGTGTGTCTTGATTCTCCGGCTCTTCAAACTAGATCAGATATGAGCGGCAGCGGCTGCACTGATTACACAGGCATCTGTGAGCCACAGACTTTTATTCTACTGGAGGGACTATGGGCTAACACCAGCCGACATGAAAGTGTCTCCTAGACAATCAGGTGTATTTTAATATTTTGAGAGGATAAATAGCTTATCTATTCGTGTGCCTTTTTAAAATACATTTACATCTATTTCAATATTTTCAGAAGAGGAGACAGTTCTATTTTAAATCGCACATTTTATTGAAGGTTTTCATTTTTTCTTAAAGGTGTCCTGCCAAGAAAAAGAGACAAGGGAGGATGCCTCGACTCAATCTTAACAATATATTTCGTAGACAACAGCCGGCCATTAAATTAGAAATGTATGATAAAAGTAAGCTTTAATTCCCCAGCAGGAAGCTGGTGAGCAGGGTGTTCATTACTCCAGGAGGATGTATGGATACATTAGATATGGACAATTTTGGCAAAAATAATTGTCCCTCGCGTGAATGATCCCTGTCTTTCTCCCTCTCGTTCAAAGAAAAAACGACAAGCCAAGATACACTTTTGATTTTTTACACTTTTGTCTTTGGGATAGCTGTGGCACTGGCTGACCTTTCTAGATGAAGCCTGTCTAACTGGCATGAGGTATATTTTAGCTTGGGGCTTGACTTTAATTGACATGCTAGCATTTGTGAGACAGGGTGGGGGTAAGACAAGGAAAGGGAGCAGGTGGAGGAAACTCCAATGATGTGAAGGTCTATTTCACATCATTTCCTGACGGTAATAGGTATTGTTTATCAAGAACAAGATTTGACTGAGATGATTTTTCCGAGCAGTCTAGAGACCATGCTGGTAGAGAGATCAAAGGTATCAGTCCATTTTGGAATTAAATCCTGTTGGAATTTAAGTGGTTGTAAAGCATGCTGTCTTAGAAGGTACGTAACACACACTGTTACTGTATCCTCATACATTAATACTGTGTCCTTACATAAAAAATGAATAGTATAGTCAATTGAACAGTCACTTGGAATGTATCTATTTGGTACAGCCTTGTTTAAATGCTTCCTGAACGCAAATGTTGCCCTAGCAATTATGCAGGATCTCTTCTCTAGATTTTGGATGGGTGTTCATGTTTATTCAGTGTCACGGCCAATCCCAGGGAAACGATCGCATACTTCACTCTGGCTGTCTTGGATGCTGTGAGTGCTACACACCAGCATTATCCCTCAAGAGCAAATTCAACGACTGACAGTCAAAACAGGACAGATGTTGCTAACCAAATGTTTCAACTCTGGATGAACTAACCTGAAAATACCTCTGGGAACAAACAATTCGCAGTCATAACCAGTAGTCAGACTCCCCGGATTTTTGACCTGTTTCCCCCTAGTCATGAAATATACATATGATTTTTAAATGTTAAAAAATCGAGAATCGCAAATGTTATTTCCTCATTGTTCCGTGCACACATTTACTCACATGGTGGTGAATGATGTGTCGAAGGAGCATTCAGAGTATATTTGAAGAATGTGTTCACTAATAACTTATTCATTATTTAAACTTATTTGCAAGAAAGCACATCACGAAGAAAGCACAACTTATTTAAAAAGGTGGGAATCTCTAAATATCCAAACACAGTGGACCACATTAACACCCTCACCTTCACACAAAGATTAGCAGCCATTGAACCGCCACCTTTTTCACAGCACAGAAGCAATCTTCTCTGTGCCCTTTTGTGAGACGCAACGGGCCAAAGCTGTTGTCTTGTTCATCTTACACAGGGGTGTACTGGAGCTTGGATTTGTAGCACTCACGTCACAACAGACCTGCACTTTATTCAAAACTCGAACTTTTCTGTGTCATGGGAGTATTCGGCAAAATAACTTCTAGGACGTTTGCTGAGCCATCAGCATGCATTACAATGCCTACAGCCTGAGACCATGAGCCAAGAGTTTTAACAAAATCACTTTTTTTGCAAAGGCAAAATGATTAAAAACACCCCCACATGAATGGCAAACAAAACACATGCACACACACACACACCAACCATGATATCAAATTGAGTTACAAAGCACAAAATAGCAACGGTTTCTGGCATTAACGGAGGTGAAACATATTCCCATTGTCTTGTCTTTCCTTGCGAAAGCAGTCACACATTCACACTCACAAGTACATCACGACCGACCCTAATGGGTTGAATGTTGTGTGAAAGAGTAGCAGGTTATTAAATTATAGAGAAACATGATTAACCAGTGGAAGTGGAAGTGAATGGGCACTTTCTGAAGAGAAACAGACTCATCCCTTCTACTCTGCACTGTTTATCTGGCATAAGCAGAATGCTGGCAATCAGCAATAATATTGGCAATCACTGAAGGCCTATATTGAATCCAATTTAATCTGAAATTCATCAAGAATCAGATAGAGCCATTTACGGTTTACAGCCACAATACATATGCAATGTTATCAATGCATACACACAGACATACAAACTATGTAGAGCATGTTTGTGTGTTTGTCTGTTGTTTTGTGTTATTCAATCAGGCAATTCCAATGCAACTCATCAGAGTCAGCGAGTAAATCTTCCTATATTTGTTTGTTGTGAGTATTGCTACAGCGTTATTGCCCTCATTTGCCTAATCACGTGATTCTAAGTTCGGATCCGGCTGTCCCTTTTAGGGAACCATGCTGTGGCTTTTCTGTGCATTTTCTTTTATAATCACAACCTCTTTGATGCTTCAGAGACATTCAGATCCTCACAGTGTGAAGCTCTCTTGATCCATAGGGGAGTGCCCCTGCCAAGCAGGGATGACAGGGTGGTCAGGGAGCAGGGACCGCATGACCTGTCCTCTGGCACGCTGCCTGACAGACGCCCCTGTCATTAAGATTAACCTACCTTACCTTAAACCACACATCTACAGAAGGCTTGGGCCTGATCACCTATAGGGGTACCAGTGTGTGGTCCTGGAGCCTGTTCACATATGGGACACATGCATGGACAACCACACACATACAGTACATGTGGCATCGGGCAGGACGCACACACACATACACAAGCACTCCAACACACACAAAGACACACACATACACACACACACACGCACACTCACACACACACACACACACACACACACACACACACACACACACACACACACACACACACACACACACACACACACACACACACACACACACACACACACACACACACACACACACACACACACACACACACACTCTGCTACAACTTTTAATCACCCAGAGCTAATGGGTTGGCCAGAGAGAGTACCCCTGGTGTTCCTGCTCCACTAACTAGAGCCTCCTTCCCCAGGACCTCTCTGCTGGCTTCTCCTTGAACTCTTCATCGTGCCCATCTGGACAGCCAGATCCCCTCTGGATTTATCCTATCTGCAGTATATCTCTACAGTATGCCTCTGCATGTCAAATAGTAAGAACAGTAAGAGTGACAGTAGGATTAGCTTGTGTGTAGCAAAGGGAATTGTTGACAGTCTTTACTGTAATTATGTATACACTTATCTTCTCTGGATTTTCATTTTTGAATTGCCTTGGTACCGAGAAACTTTTTGGAAATTGGAAAATGGATAATGCTTGCTAAATAACCACCAACATCTAGATTAGTATGGTTTGTTGTGCATGGTAGTTTTGTGACCATAGTACTCGAAAGTGCTACTTGGTTATATTTTACACCATACTCAGTACTTGTTAGCATTCATTCATCCATCATTAATCTAAGTGTCCTATTTCTGCTAAAGCCGCAAAATAAATGGGCTTTTGAGAGACCAATTATTGGTGTGTGTTGCCAACGTGCTTTTTGAAATAAGTATGGGGGGAAGATTTATAACAGCTTCTGATTTCAACATCTTATCATATTGAAAATAAATTTTGCTCTCCAATCTAGGGTGCTACTGAAAGTACCAGATTTGGTCCAGTATGTTCTTTATATGTGGTTTGGCTGGTTGGAAATGGTTTAAATGTGATAGGAAAAATGTATTTTCTCTAGGCTATATTCCTCCAGGTAGCTGCTGGTTCAGGAATCACAATGGCTAATACATTCTAATACACAGCAATTGTACAGTAAAGGACGATATGGGGTTTAATACCGAGATATTAAAAGCAGACTTCATTTCGCTTGGCTAAAAGTCTGAGGAATGTAGCATTAAAAATCAATGGTGCTTCACGGTTCCGAGCTGTTCATTGAACACCGGCCTATAAATAAAATGTAATAAATACGATGTTGTAATCGACAAGCCTGCAGCATCAAGCAATACACAACAAAACAAACTGCTGTGATTTAATTTTTCTATTCCACTGTATCTCATGTGTTAATGTAGGAGGACACAAATTTAATATCTGCCCATTGTGATTCTGCAGTTTATTATGACGCTTTTAAATTACATTTTAAATTCCTCTGGTGATTCATCGTGCAAGATGAGTTCACCGTAGAACCCCAGACCTGTGTTGAGAGGCAGGATGAGAGAGGCCTTCTGATGTTGCCGGCGCTGGGACAAATTAATTCCCGCTTGCAAGGAGGACTGTTATGAATGGTTGTGCAGAGGAGATAGATGGAGTACCATTCTTCTGCTCAGCTGGCTGCTCCCTGCAGGAAATATCCTGCGTCTGTGCCCTAGTTTAGTTGGAAGAGAAATGTGTCTCTGTACAGTAGCTCAAGGGAATAGTGGCTGGAGGATAGCAGTCTAACAAACAGTGGGTCCCCCGTCTCTCCACAGGAGACGAGAGCACTTCCCCACGACCCACGTAGGGGAGCAGTAATGGAAGAAGGGATCAGATACAAACATCTGATAATGATGCTGACCATATCGGCCTTTACATTGTCAATAAAAATATGAAAATAACATGCCTAAAATGAAAACACAGGAACTCCATATTTGACCATTTTTGGTATTAGATTATCAAAAACCCAACCTTGGCAAGAATTGTGCATTTAGAGTTTAATGCCAGCCGCTTACGCATATTGAATGTATTTTCACTCAGCTAAAAATAGCAAAGCAGACAACAAATAGGCAAGAAAAGCTGCTTCTAAACAAGGCAGACAGAATTTGGTCAGATAGGGCACTGATTGAAGTGCACTTCGAAATGGCCCTCTTGTTGCGCAAGCCGCAACCTCTCAAATCACACACTGCAATGCATACTTAAAAATGTAGTATAGTGACATCGGAAGCACATCTCACTCTGGTGTCCCTGTGGCTGCCTCTGTTTGCTTGTCAGGCGAATTGACAAATAGGAGAAGAGGAAAAACATTATGTGACTTGATCCATATGGTTTCCCGGCTCCATAACTGCTTAGAGGGCTGTGTCAAGTGGATCAGGAGGTTATCACTTTCCCATCGAGTCGTGGCATCAAACCTGAAGCACACCGTCAGGTCATGGTGCCATGATTATCCAAGCGTATGCAAGCTCAGCTTAATTGACACCCCATGATTATCGCAATCACATGACTTGCAGCAGAAGGGTCATTTATTTTCTATGACGCACCTAGGACTAAGGAATGGATCAGCAAGCTTCCCGTTCTCAGAATGAAAGGTGTTAACAGGCCGTTTCCCACTGCTCTGGCACACAAAACGATAATATTTCGTTGAGCTGTGGATAATGGACAACAAGATCACCACAGGCAGTCTGCAATGGTTGTTTGAGAAATCAAAAAACCAAACGACTGATGAAGCATTTCAAAAAACGAGCAGAGGTCCAAGGGTCAAATCTGGGGCAGCCAGACGATGTATGGTCTTTGTAGATGGCAAACTTTGATATCGTTAGACAGGAGGTTAGTATTTAAGTCGAGTTCGTGTTGAGCCTGGGGAATGAGGGTTGTATTCTGAAGTATGGGAGTGTTTTGATAGTAGAGAATATTGAAGCTTGCTAGCCATAGCAGCACCTTTCTGGGTCTGCATTGGCGTTGGTCAGTGACCTTGTTTCAGAAGCATATACCTGGCGGCATCTAATTTTAATCACAGAGACACTTCAAACACATAAAGCAACCAGCAGCAGCCCTTCATGTGCTGTAAGGTAGCAGGCCCACCTGCAAACGTGCACGCACGCACGCACACGCACACACACACACCCCCCCACACACACACACACACACACACATACACAGGCTCTCTCTCCCTCTCTCTCTTCATCTCTATTTCTCTCCCCTATGTTTCTCTATCCAACACAAACACAGACGCACACACGCACTCTCTAACGTGTAACACATCTTACTCCATGTACTCGCCTTCTCTTGGGACATGCATGCAGCATCATGTCATTCAGATGAGAACACAGACGCCTGTCTACACGATGATCGAACACCGCTGGCCTGGGGTTAGAAGGGCACCCGCTAGTTAGCTTCCTTCCGTTACTCTCCATCACTTTCCAAGAGGATCAATACACCACAATACATCAAACTATCAAGAGAAGACAAGACACACCTCCAAAACTACTAAGCATGTGGTGATGTGTCAAATTACCCCTAAGGCTATACTATAGTTTGTCCCATCTGGGCCACAGCAGCGTCCCGATTAATTAGCCCTGCTCATTTCTTTATTTTACGCATTTAGTATTCCGTCAACAGTGTACTGTTTCTCTGCATGGTTCTTCAATAAATAATCTTTGTTTTTCAGTTGACTGAAATCAGAGCTATAAGAGATGGCAAGAATCAGCTTTCATATATGTTTTCAATGCATCTCTTCTTAATTTATTTATAGATGTATTCTTACGTAATGTTATGTAATGCTGTGACTTATTTGAACTTTGGTATGGTTCTTGTATGCACTCAGGGCAGCATTGAAAAAAGGGTTTCCCTGGTGAAATATAATATATAATATATATGTATATAATAGTCTTATAATATGAGTTCCTTCTCCTCTTGTTCAAATATTCGCCTCCTTTTGCTGAAAGATCCTTGCTTCCTTACATTCATGATCTAAAAGTAGAAACCATGAGACCACACACACACACACACACTAAAATCCCCAGAGGATGAAATAACCATCAGTTATTACTTATTAATTCTTCTTCATTGTGAAGGTCTCTCCTGCACTGTGCTGTAGGGGTCAATCCGTCCCCTTAGCAGGTTACACATGCATGGCGGTGCGCTACAAGAACAATGAATACTTTAGGCTGGTCGACTTCAGACGAGCTTCAGATGAATAGGTGTGTGTTTACCACCCTTCTACAATCAGGGAGGGAGAGGGACAGAGAGAGAGAGAGAGAGAGAGAGAGAGAGAGAGAGAGAGAGAGAGAGAGAGAGAGAGAGAGAGAGAGAGAGAGAGAGAGAGAGAGAGAAAGGGAGAGAGATAGCCTTTTCTGCTCCAGCTGGATTCAAGCTGAATCTGCTCATTATCCCGGCTCCTGAAATAGGCAGGCCAATTAAATCGCTTTTAATCAAGACCGTGGTTAAATAGGGCATGCTTCAAAAAAGGAGCCGTCCAGGGGCCACCTCCTGACCCCCACCCCATCCACTGTTTAATTCCTGAAGCTGACCACCTTGCTGGCTGTGGGAGAGGTCTCAATGAGAGCCCTGTAGAAAAGGTGCATTGCATTATTGAACTGCTATTGAAGGGGAGCCAACTGAGGTATTAGTCCCTCAGACCCTTTCAGGTCCATAGGCCCTTGGAGGATCACAACACTGGCAGCCCTACGGCTTCAGTCATTCATTGATGTCGGGAGCTGTTTGGTTTTTGGGTGTTTGTTAGTGGAACTTATATTGTGGAAAAATTCAGCAAATTGTGAGCAATTGTTCCATTTTCAACTATTTCAACCTTGATTTATTTAATGTAGTGTAACAAACCTATATTTGGGAGAAAATAATTGTATTGTATTGGGTTTTCAGAAACATGGTACCTCAGAGGGGAACTTATTTTGGGCTCTTGTAGCAGCTCAAATAAAAACCCAAAGCATGGCAACAGTAGAAATATATTGGCAAACAATATACCTGACAACGGGGGTCATTTTGGGCAGTGAAAGACCAGCGACTGATTCATGATAATTTGTGTGTGTGGAAAACATTTTCCATATTTTAGTCAACTGAACTTATGCAATAATCATGTGTTTAATGATCGGATCAGGAGCAGGGGACGAGAGCTAACTACCGGCATGGTGATAGGATTGCATGCTAGATCCTAACACTGATAGCCTCTTCCCGAGGGCCCTTGGAATATGTTAATCAACTTATGTAATCATAATGTTGTGTTCGGCAGAGCAAACATCCACAGGCCTCGAGCATCACTTCCATTATGCTTAGACATCATTCAAAACACACAATACAAGCACTCTTGTAATTGGATTCCGTGTAAATCAGCTATTGTAAAAGCTGAGATAACCAATCACCAATGTAATTTGTAAAGTCAGTGGGTCACATGTTGTGCAATTTAAAGAAATATAAACACGACGGTACAGCAATAGTGCTACAGTGAAATGTGACCGATAAGCTACACTGCTAAAGGAAGAATATTCACAATATTTGGGATTTGCCTCAAGGCACAACAATAAATCATGACAGCGAATACACAAATCAATGTTTTGGGGTCCTACTTAATTTTACCCAACACGTCCTTATATGCACTGCATATCACATAATCAAATTAAACGAACTGCTATTATTGAATTAGTTTGAAAATGGTAATAGTTTGCGGGCGCACGCACCTGCTGTTTTTTATGTGCGATGCAAATTGAAAGCCCTGACCCCACAGCTGCCTCGAGCATGAACACGCAGGTAAGGCAGCGTGCCTTTCATTCCCATGTTAGCCACACTGTTTGGGACGGTCGAACACCACTGGAGGGCTGCCAACCAGCGCTGCTCCTGCCAGGTTCTGATGTTACCAAGGCAGCCACTAAACGCTGCGCAAGCCAACAGGGATTTGATCACAGTGACATTTATCTCACGCAAGGATATCTGATCCCGGCCAATATTGTCCCACTGAATGGCAACAAATTTTGGAACAAACCAGTGATTATGTAAATAGGGGTTATTTATGGAAGTGTGTAATTATACCCCCCCTCCCAAAGTTTTTATAGGCTGGGATACTGAAAGTGAGGTAAACACATACTGTCCAAGGTAGTGGAGCAGAGGTAATGTGGAAAAACTCCTCTGAGTCTGTAATTGATGCGGAACAATAAGGGGGGTTCTTGTGTGGCTTCCTTCTGCAAGAGAAAGTCTTCCTGCATCCTGTCCATGGTGACAAAAAACTGCTGACTATTAGAGGAATATCATTGTTAAAGGCTCTTCACAATGGCATCCTCTTGTTCTTTAATAAAGTTAAGACGGTCGAAACTCCCTTTTGGTGACAGATTGTTGTGTGGTTGTGTGTAAGCATGGCTGGAAAATGAAACTGCAACTCATACAGTTTGTGACTTCAATTGTTTTTTTTCCCTTCTTCTCTTTCTTCTGTGTGTGTGTGCTCGTATAAGCTTTGGTTTTAACATGATAAACTAAAGGGCAAAGTCAATAATATGTTTCCTTCAGATGTCTTTATGTTAGATATGACAAATTACACATGTTAAATTTACTGACACACACAAAGAGGAACATATATAAATTCAAACACACATGCACGCACACACGCACACATGCACCCACTCGGCTCAAGGCTTCCACTAGAGAAAGTGACTGAAGACTAATGTGTCATTTATGCAGGACTGGGGTGCACTGGAGCTCATCAGCTGTGGTTATGCTGGGGGCTTCTACTGCCCCATTAGGATCATAAGAACGCGTCGAAGGGATCGTTTGTACCTTTGATAATCTCGCAGAGGAACAATTAGTTTACAGATAGATGATAATTAACATGTTCCATGTAGGGTAGTTGTAGCGGTACTGCTAAGGAATGAAATGAAATATGCAGGAGACCAAACATGACACCAGAATTTGTATTGTTCATATTAAAGAACAGAATGGATAATGAGAAAGCTGTGTTTCAAATGGCTATTATTTATGTTGAAAGGATGGCTTTGTGTTAAGGCACTATGCATTTAATTGACAGAAACTTGAGTCTAAGGTACCACTGACACTTACAACTGTTGTCCAGATCTTTTCATGCATTCTCAACGATTCTAGCTAGTTAATGCATTAACTATTCATCCTGTGTTTTTAATTCTACTGAGATGTCTGACTCAGAACTTGTTTTTGTTGCATAATACGGATAGAAGGGTTGAGTGTCTGACTACTAGCCTCGGTATCGGTAGTGAAGGAAACAATGTTTGGTATACTTATAACTATGTAACATGCAAGGTTTGCATTTTCTGGCCTTGCAAGGTTTTTAAATTGTTATACTTTTGTTAATTTTGGAAATGTTGTTTGGAATAGCTATGGTGTGTATTGTGACTTATCATCAAAAAGAAGAAAGGTGAGTCCAACCTGGAGCAATAACAACGTTAATAATGTTAATAAAAAAACACGGTTTGGGAATTTGTCACATTTCGAGTTTGAGGTCAATTGACCAACGTCAGCACTTTTCACACATTTCTATTAAAGACAATATTTTCATTTGCTTTGAATTGACTGTTCTTTCCGAGGTTTTCCAGAATTAATTTGGTTAGATAGCTTAAGATATAATAAACTCCATTTTGCCCCTCTACATCTCTGTAAACATGAGTGTTACTTGCTAGGGTGAAGGCTGTAGTTCAAATACTAAATCCAAAAGTAGGCTGTTTAATTCTCTGACTTTTGGTCAGCACAAAGATGTAGAAGATTCACAAAGAAGAACATTCATGCAAACAAAGAGAAACCCAGTATAGAACAAATTAATTAGAAAACAGATTGAAATACCATACAAAAAATGACCACACAGCATAATTTAGATCAGCAATTCAATGTTCATCATTGCATTTTCTGCATATGGGACTATTCCCTATGATAATGTGAAATGCCTAATGCTTTCATATTGCCAATACATAAAACATATTCGAGACATACCACAAGGACATTTTGACAACTTTTTGAATAAATAAAAATGTGAATGACTAACTTGGAGATAGGTAGGCTCAGGAATGTGCGGAGTTGTGTGGGCTACTTTGTCACCCTTAGTAAACATAAATCCTTTTAGCATAACTCCGTGTTTCGCCATTTAATACAATTCTATACTGTATGCGTCATGTTAGCTTCCTGGTGTAGGGTATTGTTTACATATCCAGTCGCAGAGTGGAGGTAAAGAGTTGCTAACAGTCATTCTTACCTGTAAGTGTCCCTGGTACATATTGAGAGCACAGTCATTCGCGGATTCCTCCCTCCCCGGATCTCTAGACTTCTCCCCAGGTTGCGAGACAGCGTTACATTGGCGGTTGTCGCTTTATGGTGTCTGAAAATAGTTAACAAGCACACCGAATTTGTTCATAGGTCGCCCTATAGTGATATTTTTAGTGTTGATGAGACAGGATTAGACTAGAGCTGTCCTCGACTCGGGTGCTGAACGTTTCAGTTTTTGCCATGAGTTATTACCAGTTTGTCATGGAAAAACGACGGACGAGTGCGATATCGAACTTGTACTCGTCCCTTAGTGTGCTGTGAAAAAAAAGCTTCTAAGAAATGATGCTTTGGTTGAAAAAAAAAAAAAGAAGAAGAAAGGACCGAAAACAACCACTTTCAGATCTCCATCCTTGGTGAACATCAGCTCTCCTCCCGCCTGCCTGCTGTGTCTGTGTGACGATCACCAGGATTCATCCTGCTCTTATAGGGCGCGTGCCTCTCCCATCACCTACCGCTGTTCCCGCCTCTTGGCGCTCGTGGTGCCTCCTCCAAAGCTCACGTGTTTCCAGTAGTTCATCCCGCACCCTTGGATCGCCAAAACTAGAAAACAGAAGGTGCTGACTTTATACTTTGGTCGATATCAGATTATGGTATAATTTCTATAAATGTGGCATGCTTTAGGCAGACATGACTTTTTTATTATGACTGAAAAGAAAAGTGTATTACTTCAAGATGTCGTTTGCTTTAATTACTCATTTTCAAAAAGTCTAATGTCAGTCTAATATAATGACACTGTATTATATTATTGGAATATGTCCAGGCGAAATATTTGTTTTAGAACTACAACACTGAAAGCCAATGTATTGTGACTATTGAAGACCATATATAGTCTACATCCACCAAATGCGTAAATAGGCTACAAATGTTTAATGCAATAATTTACAATTAAATGGACAAAGATATGCCTTGCAAATCTCCTGATCTCAATTTAAAAGCATTTGGACAATCATATAACGTAACAGGAAATAACCAAAAGAGCAACAGCATTCAGAGGCTGAAACAAACAGATTTCCTAATACATTTGAATCAGCCATTATTGGACACCCATCGTTAAGGCACTCAAATAATTGTGCCAATGTTGGAGGAAGTTGTGGAGGAGCCATGCTGTGGAACAGAGGTAGGGCACTATATCCTTTAGGATCTTATTGTTATTACAGGTTTACTCAAAGAAACTGCTAATCTTAACAAAAATAGGAAGAACAATGCAACAACAATTGCAAGACTAAATTAGAATATGAAGTGGTATTATGCAAAGTGCACTAAAAGAAACCCATGTTGTCAAATTGTGCTGGATATGTTAACTTTCTTCTATGATTATCATTGGATTTCAGTAATTAATTAATTTAAGTAATTCCTATACAATTCAGAGACACATTGATTTTTCAGATTGTGTCTTTGCTGCAGCTGGCTGTTACTGTGGTGAATGTTGACTGGCTGTTTTATGTGGCCCATGTGAAATGACTGTGATCACATCAATGTATGAAAAAGAATGCATCTGATAGAGTTGAAATTGTAATGCTAGTCCCTTCTGAAAAGCGCCCGCCTTACCACTAGAGGTCATCAAGTACAAGGTGAATTAGTGACTGCACCTTTAAAGTTGCTATGCAATAGTACAATACAGTACACAAGTACAATGCATGTACTTGTGGGCTTGTATTATATTCAGCTTCAAATAGTACTCCTCTGGTCCACAGTTTGTCAGAATCTCTGAATAGAATCTTGAATTTATTAATTCAAACTCTATATCTAACTCTATTTAAAGCTATGTTCTGTCAGCTGACAGATCCTTTCTTTAAACCAGGATTAAAATATGACTATTCGTTTTTACAAGGTTAATCTTTAAATTAGATTATTATTGCAAAGTCTGTTCTGCCACTCCGCTGTACAAAAAAATTGATATTGACATCACTGTAGTCTAATTTTAATGTTTCTGAATGGAATCCAGGCTACAAAGTCTTGGGTCCTACTTAAAGTCCAGCAAAGAATTGTGTGGGCAACATTGGGCTGCATGCTTGTATACACTCTACAACGTATTTGTATAACCTAGAACGAAGATCTTGGACTTCAAAGTGGTTTCCATGTTTGTACAACACATCCTTGCCAAGGTTTCTTATTGTGCTGTAATCACAATGCAACAATATAGTATTAAGTCGTTTAGAAGACACTCGTGTAATTAAGGGGATACCCCCCCTTAATCAATGAAGTGGGAGAAACACTTTCCGAGTTTGATTCTGTATAATTACGGTTGAGATAATTCCGAGTGCAAAATTATGTATTCACTTGTTGTGTGATGTAAGCAGACGCTGTACCACACCCTATGGCTGGTTTGGACCTACTGTAAGCTCCCTCACTGTGTCACATGATACATTAGTGACTGTCATCGTATGTAATTGGATCACTGGTGGCCATTTTCCCAAAATAGATCCACAGGCAGGCCTTTAAATTCTAATAATGTCATAAATCTCCTTCCTCTCCTTCTGACGGTACGTGGTTGTTAATGAGGCAGTGTCAGACTATCATGAGTATTATAGTATTAATAGGATGAGAATGAATGTTGTCTTGCATATATGGGGAGTTTCTTTATTTATAGGCTTCTATGAAATATTCCCTTGACAAATTGGTTTTTGACTGTTTAAAGATGCAAACCCTTTTTTGTACCAGTTTTTGATGCGTCATGAAATTGTGAGGAGTTTTTTGTTAAATTAGACTTTTAAATGAGACCCTTTTCCTTCTTCAAAATACCTGCCTAGGTTTATAGGCAATCTCCCACAATTCAAACAAGCCCTTACACATTCACTCACTGTCTATCACACACACACACACACACACACACGCACACACACACACACACACACACACACACACACACACACACACACACACACACACACACACACACACACACACACACACACACACACACACACACACACACACACACACACACACACACACACACACACACACACACACACACACATTTAGATTTACTACTTTGAAAATAATACCCATTCACACTTCAGCTTGATTTTACCTTCTTTTTTTTTTTCTTTCATCAAGAACAGCAACTAGTTAAGGCAATTTAACACTTGATAACCCTATTCCTGGCAACGCGGTCAGCAATTGTATTTAGTCCGTACAAATTGTGTGAATCCATTTGATGGCGGTGGTGGTGTAGGAGAATAGCTGTTCTGTGTCTCCTTCGCTGTTTGGACATTGTGTGTTTGTTTTGTTGCTGGATCAGAGCCTGATGACGTTTTCATGGTTTTGTTTGGCTTGAGGAGAACTGCGGCCATCAGAGAGGGAAAGGATTCACAGCTGGAATGAGAGTATACCGGTTGTTGTTCTTCTCTTTCAGTGGTTCCAGTGAAGGGCTGTGGGGTTTCTTTTACCTGGAAACTGGGTTCATAGGAGAATAACAAGTTTTAAATAAGTCTATAACAGGTTTCCTTTTTTTTGTCATGTTTGTCATTTTTTTATCATCTGCTGCATAACTGGCCAACATGTCCTTCCACTGAATATGAAGTGCTGTCCTGTATTATCTTCTACATTTTGAAATGTGAACGTAATATAGCTGAGTTTGTGAAATGCAACATCACATTGATTGAACCAATTATGGGTGCAATATTCCAATCCCTTTGACGGCATACACCGAGAGCTAATTGGTAGTGGCTCTGGTGGTGGGGGGGGGCAAGTAGACATTTCTAAAGATTGATTGTTCAGGAATCAATATGTTCCCAGTTTCACTATTGCTATTTGTTTAATGAAAATATATTGGAGGAACCAACATTCAAGGAACCAACACATTTGTAAACCCTTTACATTCAATTTAGAATAAATTCATTGTCACAGGTGTCGATGTGTGTAACAAACATTTACAATATTTGTGCTTCTAACACTAGACATATAATACACAAAGGTAATCAATTTTTTCAATTTATTTGGAGATTAATCTGATAAGTGAAAAGTGTACCAATATCCAAAAACACCTCGCTATTCAAGGGTAAACTGGTTGATGGCTGGCATGGCATGCTTCTAATAGAGAAATCTGTGTCCCATTAAGGTCCAACGGACAGCGATTCATGACAAACGACAAATCCTTTTGCCGTGGAACAAAAAGCTATCAAATTAATGCATTCATCTAATATCATGTCATACAAGGAAACAATTCAAATTCAAAAAGATACTTTCACTCCTCCTCTTGGCTCAGAAGCCTGCAAAATCAAGCCATTTGTTGAGCAATGTTTTTTTTCAGAATGGACATTAAACAGATCAACAGCAGAGGTTCAGGCTGCAGGCCAGATGAGGTCCCCATGATATGTTTTTGTATAATGCGGTAGAATGATTCAGAAACCCATTAGCCCATTTGTTTAACTCAGGATGATGTAGATAGAAGTCATATCGATTGTCGAGGTCTTGCCCATGGTCACCACCAGAATCCGGTGATGTGCTGTCCACCAACACACCTGTTTAGAGATATTTGTTGCAACAAATTTAGATGACTATACGCATACATACATTTGGTTTCTGGAAATGGAAAATTGCTCTGGTTACTGTTCTTATTTTGCAGATATGTCTGTATATTGAATATACTACACAATAGTAAATAAGATCTACAATACTAACGGTATAACTTTTCTTTATGTCGCTCATTTGAGTAATTGAGTGTGTGTGTAATTGAGTAATTGAGTAATTAAGCAGTAATTTTCTGTCATTCAAAATAACTCATACTTTTACTGAATTCTGATACAGGTCAATAAGGGTGAGAGGGTTAGTGCTGTTGATCAAATATGTATACAGGTACAATGCTGTCAATGGGGATTAAACCCGGAACCTTTTGCCTAGGACTTGTACACCTTAGCCACCAGACTACCCCGCACAATAAAGATTCATGTGTTTTTTTCTTCATAGTATTAAAAGAAAAGTGTTAATTTGATTAGAGAGTGCTGGCATGGACTCATTGGGTTTGACCACACGACACATTGCATGCATTGAACAACTTTAATTATCCTTTGTTGTGTTGTAAACTATCTTTCACTAGCTCTTTACTGGATTCACTGTATGCTGATTGGATGGTGATGTATTCAATTTGCAAGGACAAAACAAACATTTATTCCTACTAGGTAATCATTTGTATCTTGGCCAAAGCTGAATAATTGAAGACCATGAGGTTTATTAACATCAAAAGTAGGCTGGATAGTATGCTGCAAACAGCTTAGGATACATTATACCCAAGGCCGGGACTCCTAAATAGAAATGCATCAAGAGGTCTTGGACCCATCAAATTACACAATGTCTACCCCTGGGAGCTCTGGTTTCCCTACACCACAAATCCTTATAATGGCAGCCATATATGGCTCTAATCTTCAGCTCAAACACCCTGCAATGTGTGCATAATGTTGGACCATCACGCCTTCTGAAAGTTTAATGCTCAGATGATATGTTCACAAAAGAAACGGCCTATTTAAATATGTAAGTGCATCCAGTTGTTTTCGCCGGCTTTATTACGGTGGGTTTATCGGAGCATGCCACTCGATTCATAATTTATGTTTCAAAGGAAATTCTCTCAGATAAGTAAAGGCGTACACGGTCAATATGCTGCGCTTGATTGCTAGCCAAACTTCCTCAGATTCTACAGACTATACGTATTATATTATACTAATATATAAACACGTATAGTCTGTATAATCTGCCTGCATAATCAGATTATTATATATCTTTATTCTACTTCATTTAAGAATGCTCGATTCTGATTGGCTGGGAGGGGTGCATTAATCCGACATGCTGACTGAGCACAGTAGATCAATACGCCGCTTGTATCGTTTTCTATCACATACATTTCCAACATGTGGTCCATAGTAAAAATAAACCAAGGAGTGCATGTTTGATCGATCGTCATTAAAGCTGACTTGATACGAATGTAGCAACTACGTTATTAAACTAGTGATCAGATCCAGCCTTGTGTGGTTGCTATAGAAACGAGTTACCTACAGCCGAGCTAACGTTATTCACCGTAGTTCTAAAGGGAACTACTTTTCAAGGGAGATGAACTTAAACAGAGTATACATTTAATAAGCATGCAATACGAATAAGAAAAAGGCTAATTCTTAAAGTATTTGAATTGTTTTATCATGTTGGCCGGCGCGAAGTAGAATAAACAGAATAATCACCTCAAGGCAGGGCAATATACAGTTTGATATGCCCGGCTCGCGGAAGGTTACCACCCTCGACTTCGTCTCGGGCGGTAAGCCGTCCACGAGCCGGGCATATCAAACTGTTTATTGCCCGGCCTCTCGGTGATTATTCCTTACTTATTACACAGGTCTTTTCAACGTTCCGTTCACTTGCATGAGCACTTCACAACTTCCGCCTGTGCGTCGGTGTCCTGTTCGCCCTGTCGGGGCTTATTTTCTCGATAATGAGCAGCGTTCTATACATTATCCCTTGCATTTATATATATAATATATATATATAATCTGTAAACAATGAGTATTCTGAAGAAGTGTGAATGTTCCCTGCTGATTCTTACCAGTACTGATTCTTCTTGCCGGGTCGGGCCAATCACAACCCTTTATCTAATAGGGGCGTGGTTAATACCATGACCGTATAGAGGGTGCTTTATTGGGGAAGGCTTTGAAGCATTTTCCTAAAAAAACAAGATGGCTGCCGCCCATGGATAACGCTTATGTGATCTGATTGGTTGAAGGTCCATCCAATTGTGTCCAGAGGCATTTTGGTCCATAGATATATATATAATATATATATATATATAATATATATATGTTTTGGTCCATGTCCGTTGATAACGCCACTTTGGAATCGAAAATAAACTGAGAGGACGAAGACTGATACATACATTTACGAATCGGTCTGGTGATATCAGGCTAGATGGTAAGGCTAATGCTATTGAAATTACAATCTCAGTCACTCTCAATGCATCTGTCAAAATATAAACTATGTGTTCAATTATTCTTCACCCATCGGCTTCATTTTTTTCAAAGTCCAACCATTTCTTTGTGAAGTCCAAAAAGTCCATTCAACTGGCGACTCCTGAAGCAGTCCTATGTGCCTTCTATTTAGAAACTGTTGTGTATGTTGATGGAAGTTGATAAACGACCTGTCTCACAAAGGAACAGGTTACCTTGACACCCTGCCTGTGCTGGTAGCACAACCAAGGACAGTTTATCATCCCTGCAACCCTCTCTGTCTCTCACACTCTCTCCCTCTCTCTCTCGCACACGCTCTCGCTCTCTCTCTCTCTCTCTCTCTCTCTCTCTCGCTCTCTCCCAATCTCTCTTTCTCACACTCTCTTTCGCACTCCCTTTCGCACTCTCTTTCGCACTCACTCTCCATGTCTCTCTCACACTCTATCACACTCTCTCTGTTCTCTTGACAACTTACAGAGAAGAAGAAATAATGGCGTCTGAGAGCATAAGAAGTTTGTGCGAGTTAAATAAATGAAAACGTGTGAAGGGTCAATGAAGATGGGAGAAATACATTTTTCATGTAGGAACCATGTGGCAGTAGGTCGCCAGAACCTCCTAAGCTCAAGATAAGGAGTGTGGGAATGAGTTTTACAACACATGGATCAATGGACCATATATGCTGCCTATCATAAACAGAAGATGGAAGAAATTTACAAATTGTCCACAAAAAGAGACCGGCAGAAAAAAACAATTTGATCATCTCCCTTTTGGAAATCTGATCTTGTGATTTCACTAGTGCACAGTCCCGTGATATAATCCAGATATCAATATTGTTATATTCCTCCAAAGAATTCAAATAGCCTGCTATAACTGCTGATCTGTGGATCTGTCACACAGTTTGACTTTGTTCATTATCAGTTGTATTAAAGGTGATTTGTTTTGCAAATGTATCTCTATATTTATATTTTAATAATCTATCCACAATCCTCTCAGTGTATGCGGTATCTCATATTATCATGCCATATCAACAAGTACTGCAAAGAGTCCTACCATTGTCCAGTGGTATAACACACAGTTCACCTAGACACCTAGAGCAGAATCCGGTCTGTCAATCACGGCTAGTCTTGTGACCTTGCCACCACACAGCAGTCATGTAATTAGCTCATTTGATGTACATGTGCTCATACACACACGCACACACGCTGTTACGATACAGCTTTGGGTCACACCGGACCGAGTAACACAGACTGAAAGTCACGTTGAAACAGACGTTTTATTTAGCAGACGCTGCCTTACACATGGCGGGACGGTTATTAAATCAACGAAAGGAAAGATAACAAAACAGAAAGGAAACCCTAACTAACCCTAACTCTGGGGGACCCAACTTGTCCTACTACACCGAAAGTAAAAGGGAATGTGAATTAGCCGGGACCTATGTCTACCCTGCTCCAACCTAACTTAAAACGTGAAAACAACCATCTCCTAACCAACAACGTAGAAAGTGAAATTAAAGCAATAATGTTCCCACATGGGAAAAGACGGCACTGGACCGTAAATTACTTCGCACAAAAGATAACAATTCACACTGAACGATCGGTGGCGTGTGGGACCAGGAACAAATCCCCCGCCCTTGCAGTCTGGGCTGGGCGGTCTTTATAGGCGACGTCAGGCGACGGCGGGAACAACCAGCCTATAGGGAGAAAGGAAACGCAGAACAGCGCAGCTGCGCAAAATCTCATATTTGCCGTATAGGAACGTAACACACGCACACACACACACGCACACGCACACACACACACACACACACACACACACACACACACACACACACACACACACACACACACACACACACACACACACACACACACACACACACACACAAATAGTATTAAGGATAGATAATCACAAACTAAAGTATATTTGATGTACTGAGATATCCTTGGAAAGGTTTAGGATAATTCAAGTTAATTAAGTCAAGTAAATCTTATTTGTATAGCCCTTAATCACAGTTACACTTTCAAAGGGCTTTACACGCCATTTATTTATGACACCATCTAATCAGCCCCCAAAGGGCACCAAAAAAACTCCTTAATAAACAGGAAGAGATCTTGAGAACGAACGCAGGGGGGGAAATCCCTTCTTCCAGGAAGGGAAAGCAGTTCAATGATTCGCCATCATTGGTATACACAGTAGGATTACGAGCTATATCATTTCAAAAAATATAAATAAGTGTGTTGTCATGGTGATGGACTGCCGGCCAGTGAGCAAGCTGGGGTGTCCAGTCACATTCACCGCAACATACTAAAACAGAGATATGGTTGCCCATAATGATCCATGATCATGGATCAATTGGATAATTTATCATTTATATTGAAGGTATAGGGATTGCTCAAAATGAAAGATCTAAAGATCTTACTCTTCTTTACTGAAACAGCCTCCTGAAAAGGATCCTTGTACTGTTCATAGCATAGCCTTTAAAAAACTCTTATTGTCCTAGTAAGGGTGCACATATTTGACAGTTGAGGCTCACTGAACAAAACCGCATGCAACCGCCCAAAACAGCCCATATTTGATGGTGGTCCGTTGCTTTCCAATTCAACCTCAACAAATCATGATTGAAAAGCGCTTCGGTACAAGGTGACATCGTTGCATCGTAATTCATTTTCTTGTTGTGTTAACCTAAGATTTCGCAGCCAGCCAAGGACAGAGAAGCCCTCACTGGAAGGCCAGTGGCACAGAATGTGTGGAAACATCAACAACAGCAATTTGGATGGACACACCATTCCCAATAGTACAGATAATGACTTAACCCTTCCCCACCCTACTACCTTGTTAAACTGCTGCACACCTGATCAGAGATTGTTTGTGTTGTGTGTGTGTGTGTATGTGTGTGTGTGTGTGTGTGTGTGTGTGTGTGTGTGTGTGTGTGTGTGTGTGTGTGTGTGTGTGTGTGTTTGTGTGTAGTCTACAAGGCTTCTTCTTGTAAACGGAATGTGTATCTAGCATATGTACAAATCTAGTGTATGAGTCTTTTTAAGTAATCTACAAGACCACATATCCTCCTTTTTATAAAGAGAAATGAAAAAGGTTTAATAAACAACCTTTAAGGACATTCCATTAGGAAAGATTGTGTATCTCACCTGACAAACACATCAACGGTACATACGTGTAGTTGCTAGAGATACAATAAGTTAGTGTTTTATTCCTCTTAGAAAACAGCTTAATATTACATCATATTTCCAGGGATAAGAACCATGTTCACAGACACACACACACACACACACACACACACACACACACACACACACACACACACACACACACACACACACACACACACACACACACACACACACACACACACACACACACACACACACACACACACACACAGTAAGTGTGTGGGATTATGAACATGGTTCATATCCCTGGAAATAAATGAGGTGTGTGTGTGTGCGTTTGTCCGTGTCTGTGTCTGTGTCTGTGTCTGTTGTTGTGTTCCACTCCAACCTCGTGTCCTGTACACGCCCCTGGTGTGAAGTGAGGTTAATCTCGGAGCTAATGGTAACGAATATGAGGATCAGCGTGGTCCGAAAGGCCTGACACAGAGCAGAAGGGCTGCCAATCAATCAGCGATACAGATGAGACACAGAGGAGGCCGTGGAGTGGACGGACACGGAGGCTGCTGCTGCACACTTAATGATGTGTGAGGAGGCTGTACTCAGTCGATGCCATCTTTAACTCCTACACACACATACTCTCAGAGAGGAGATGCACACGCAAGAACCCTCCTAATGACCCTCTTGACCCTCTTAATTTGGCACATGCACATATACATGCACAGACACACGCACACGCACACACACACACACACACACACACACACACACACACACACACACACACACACACACACACACACACACACACACACACACACACACACGAACACACACACACAGGCCTGCCACCATTCATCTCTATTTCCTGTCGATCCTTGTTGGACCTCATTAACTATGGCCCTCTCTCCACACACACACACACACACACACACACACACACACACACACACACACACACACACACACACACACAGACACACACACACACACACACACACACACACACACACACACACACACACACACACACACACACACACACACACACACACACCACACCACACCACACCACACCACACCACACCACACACATACACAAGCATATGAGGCTGAGATCCTTTAAATGGTCATTTGTGTAAATGGGTCATTAGATCCCATATTGTGTGAATGGCTATTATAGCTGATTTATTGCACATGAATCATTTACAACCGGGTCGAAGTTTGGCTGAAGTTTGATGACTTTTGCAACCATATGGTTATTATGTGATTTGGACATATGATTTACAGTAAGGCTGAGAATTATGGATCAATGCAATAAATCAGGAAAATAACTTGATTGTTATATTGCAGTGAGACATTTACAGCTACAGTTAAGTCATTTTTTAGTACACAAGACAATGTACTGCAGAACCTGATTACCTTGAAAATCTTCTTTCTGTATTTTTAGGATGTCCTAACCCAATGGTTATCAATAACTATAATTGGTTTAGAACAACTAGCATTAACTCCTCATTCTAAACCAGTATTGATGCTTTGAGTTTTCTTTTGATTCTCCTTCGATGTGTCAGACCTGTTATTTATAAATACAGAGCTACTACAATGATTAACTCTGTGAAAAAGTTGCCTTTATAGCATTATTGTGATGTTTAAGGTCATTGTTGTTTGAGGAAAACATTTGAGTACCAGTTGTGTAGGAGAGGGACAGATCATTCCTCTCTGTCCTACTCTTCTCTTCACGGAGTCTGACCCAAGTATCTAACCCCCCCCCCCCCCCCCCCCGCCCCCCCACACACACACACACACACTCACACACACACACACACACACATACAAACGCACACGTGCACACATCGATACGTTCATACACACACATCCCTCTCCATCTCTCTCTGAGCTATTTTTTGCAAGTTTTACTAGTAAAAGACTTTGGGCCACTGATTAAATGACTCTCGTGGGGACAGCCAATGTCAAAGACCTGCTTCATGAAAGATGTATCTGGGCTTTAGAAACCAACGCAGTGGAAAAACGTATAAAAACTCCTCCATTTGCATTTTGCCTCTTAAACTCCTTTGCGTGCTTTGACATAACAATTCATAGCTCTTGTCAGCTTTTGTCAGTATTCTTTGTCACCGGTACAGTGTCCTGCTTTAACCTCCCGAGGGATTAAGCCGTCTCAAGGATTTTCTCACTCACCAAAGTCATTTATTATTACATTAACCACTCTGTTAGGCTCAGTTCAAATTGTAAATACATGAAAAAAAATCAGTTTCATTATAAGAAGATCATAATCTTGGACGACATGAATGATTTGTGGCAAGGAGACCAGAATGAAAAAGACGTTATGAATAAATCATATCTAGTTGGAGACATTAAGGCCTCCTCTAATGTTTCCCTAACATGTTACATGGTACCACATGCAATAGTTGCTGAGGTCCACAGAACAGGAGTAGAGCATTCAAATACCAGTTGACTTTAACACAGGACATTGTGTATTTCATAAGCTATATGTAACTGCATTTTGCCCGACTTGCAGAGAGCAATCTTTTCCTGAGAAACAAATCGATACAGCAAGAGATAAAAAATTTAAGGCAAAAGGGAAGATGGTATCACCTACTTATTATCTGGTGGAGAATGTCCTGAATTCACATTTACACAAGGACACATTTATTAAAATATTAATTGTAATGTTCCCTTTACTGACCTTTCCTGCACCATAGTTCATTGGGGTGGACATTTTGTTTAAACATGCACACATTCAGAAGTCTATAATTGAGAAAACCTGTGTTCAAAATCTTTGTTTAAAAGTGAAAGTCCTTTTTTTTAGGAGATCTTCCCTCGTGTCTGTAAACTGGCCTCTCCCAAGTACCTGGAAGTGGAAAAGTGCTAGCTAGATGATTTAAAGTGTACACCATTTTGTTTTCAGCCAGAACTCAACAGATGTAACATTCTCTATGTAAAAGATTTAGTTCACGCCACAAAAACAGAATACCATGCCGAAGAGTTGCCAAACGCAGCAGTGTCCGTGCTTTCACAAGAAATGATCTCTTTCCTTCCAACTCGCTGGCTGGTCTGTGCTAAAGCCTCGATGGTACGGCAAGAATCTATTCATTCAGTGCCTGGCTCCTGTGAGCCAGCCAAGACAATGGGCCGTTCCCCCAACAGAAGGTGTTTGCTATTGTATGCAGATAGATAGTGTTTTATTTCGCCTCAACTGCTCTCCCCCCTCTTCCCCCCTCTTTCGTTCTTCCACCAGGAACATGAATGCCATCCTCCTCAAGGGGTTTCCCAGACCTTCTCTGTTCAGCCCCAGCAGAACCCAAGGGAGCCAGCTGCTGCTCCAGAGCAGTTTGGCCGGATTGGTCTTGAGTCCGACCATTAGCGATAAGGCAACCTTTGCTGTGTTTCTTTTCGGTTCCACAGGAAGACCAGAGAGGCAGACAATGTCAGACAAGGCAATCTGTTGTCTGACATTCGGTTTGACACAACGAATGGATGGATGAGGTGGAGTATTTGTGGTGGAAGTGAACACTAGATAGAACACTTTTGAAACTCTCTATGTTTTTGGTGAAAAACGTTTATTCACTGGTTGCTACGCCCATCCTAAGCCATAAGTAAGGATGAGACTGTGGAACAACAATGATATCGATAAGTTGATGTAAGAGTTATTTTGTTCATAATGCTGGTTGACTAATTAACTGATTCATTTAATTTAACTGAAACTGAACAACTCTCAGTTGTTCCTATTGTGTGCTTCATGCTTATTTTCACATTACCCTGAATCAATAAAATATTGAGGTAATCATGTTTTGTTAACTGCGACCTCTAATAAAACAATGTTACACAAAGAAAGTATTATGTTAGGAAGATTTTGAGATTGTACATTTAACAATCAACAAGATAATGGGTCATTTCATGTCTTACCAGGTCTTACCTGGCCATTTACTTAAGTGGTATTTAGAGGTGTATTGCATGACCACCATACACTTTTTTACTGCAACAAGAATCTATGGGAATTAAGCTTTATCCATGCTATTTATTCATTTATACAAACAGTATGTGTGTTAATATTTGAAAGGAGTTCGGACACTTTGGACTCTCATAAAATATTCACTTTCATTTAATGAAAAAACATATGAGTAAAACATATGATCAGAATGATCAAAATAAATAAACAGTGTTTTCTAAACTAAACCCTTGGTTCATGAATCAACCGAGCTGGATTTATAACAAATCCAGCCTATTGATATAACCACAGTATAATCAAAATTAATCAGTCTCTAACACACTGGGCAGTATATTAATATGGTTAACATAAACTAATCTAATAATGCACTCTGAGTTAAAACAAGAGTACCTCATTAATGTTACAAACACAATGCATTGATTTATGATTTCTGAGCAGATTAGATGTGGTGTACCGGTACTTTAAGTCATATTTCATATTCTATTAGATATTATGCTGGCATACTATACATGCCTGCATGCATTTGATGACCTGGTGACCAAGAATGATGCATTGAGCATCCTAGTAAGAACACAACACTTTCTGCACATGAAGAAATGATATATATAGCATGTATATTATATACTTTATTTGGTATAAAGATTAACTTAATCTTCTTGGCTAATTTATCTTCCTTTGGAAATACCCATGATAATAACAGTGTTATTCAGTGTTTGACTGAGGATACATTTGAATTCTATATTTGGTCGTGTTTCATTGTAAAAACTGACAAGCACACTTCAGGTTCGATGTGACAGGTCCAGACAGGCTTAAGACGCAGGCTTATTTATAGACTGACCGTTCCCCTCTGACTTGGTGCCATCACAGGGCACCTGCTCAGCTATGCAATTACACATCCACAACAATGATGGAAAACACATTCTTACTTGCTTTTTTTTTAATGGCATTCAAAATGTGGGTTGTTATTTATGCGTCTGCAAAATTGTTGTAGTTGCTTTTAATTGCATGCTAAGGCTGTTATGTTGCAGCATTATATTGATCACAGGTTCTGTTAACCACGTAAATGTATTGATAGAAAAGCTAAAATTGATACAATCCCTATATATATATAACGAATGACTCTTTGGCATGATGCATAAAGAAATATTGGAAATTGTCACCACAAAATCAATTCTACCTCAGAGGCCTCTCTGTCTCCCCCTGTTGGTAGGGTGTGTTATTGCCCTCTACGGTCAAATCTTCAATGTCTGTCAGAGGTCATGTACTGATATGTCAGGGAAACGTACACACGCAAGGCAGCCAAGGGCTAGAGTAAGCAGACCTGTGACCTGATAGCTGACCATATAAACATCAAAAGCTATTGCAAATAAATATTGAGGTAACTGCATGCCGAGACCCATCCTTCCCTTAACAATTACCATTGACCTTCACTGAGATGTAAATCGCCCTGCTCAGTTGCTCTGCTTTGGTGACCAAGAGATGAGAACAGTGCCATTAAATTAATATCTAGTGCGAGGCGCTTCATCAGTACAAGAGAATATGCATGATTAGCGTAGCTCCGATAAGGTTGTATTAGACTATGGGTGTGTGTGTGTGCGTGCCTGTGTGTGTGTGTATGTGGACACGTGTATTTTTGGGTGAGCATGTCTGTGCGTGTGTGTGTGTGTGTGTGTGTGTTTGTGTGTGTGTGTGTGTGTGTGTGCTTGTGTGTGTGTGTGTGTGTGTGTGTGTGTGTGTGTGTGTGTGTGTGTGTGTGTGTGTGTGTGTGTGTGTGTGTGTGTGTGTGTGTGTGTGTGTGTGTGTGCGCATGCGGGGGAAACGTCAGTAGAACAAACACTAAAGGCACATTTCCTCTCTTGGTATAATGAGATACAGGGTAATACAGTACATCAGAAGACGCTTTTACCACGCTTACTTATCCTGGCAGTGTAATTGTTTCCGAACCCTTTCCCCAGCATTGAAGGAGCTAATTTCCATTTATATTGCTACTAAACTGTAGGCACAAGGTCACGTGGACACACAAGTCCCTCCCTGGCTTCACTAACACGGCTGACACCTGCACCTAGATGTCAGAGCACTCTCGCTCCAGGACACCGACGGACGTAATGAGGAAGGACTCTAGTGAGTTTGTGTGCCGGCGTGTGTGTTTGTGTGTCACTGGGTTTGTACCGGTTAACAGTATACCATTCCCAATGTATTCTTTTGTCCCATTCCATTATTACTGACCGTTGACAAAGTTTATTGTGGATGACCATGGGCGATTATATTATGTAATCTTAATTTTGCTAGCTACGTGACTTCCTCTGTAGTTTCAGATAAACAAAATCAAACAATGTTATTCGGTTTTTTATCATAACTTTGACAAAAGTGGCCAACATTATTAAAGCCACAAGGTTGTAAATAATACTGTTAGCGTCAGACTTAACAGGTCTTAACTCAGAAATCCAAACCCTGGAAACCAATAACAGGGTAAGTAGCTTAAGGACCCACAGCACACTGTGGAAGCGGCTGGAGGGACTGATCTGATCACTCTAGGGATGGAGGAACAGCACACTGGATCACTCTGTGTTTCCATAGTTTTTCTATAGCGACTATAGGAAGGAGGAGTAAGTAGGAAAAAATGATGGAACGTACCCTATAAGGCAGGGCCTGGAGCTAAGGCACATGCAAGCAATCAATAATTACTCCCCTGCCATATTGAACCAGACAGTTCCTCTGCTCTAGCCTCAGGAAGGTAGTGGAGAAACTGGTGTCAGGATTTGGGGGAAAAGCTTTAATAACATTACACTACACTAGACGTTTTTACAAATAACCTACTGTATGCACTGAAGATATTGTGTTTCTGTTTCAGCCCTCGCTTGCTCACCCCTGCAGTTATTGAACATTTCCACTTTTTTGTTTGTGTTTCGTTTTCAATTTTAGAACCTACTTTTTTTTGGCACCACAGGACACCATATAGGGATGACTGAAGTGTAGAGGATATGCTTTCTCGATCAAAATGAATGTGAATGAGCAGGTTGTGTAGGTACAGTATCCTAGAAGATGGCACCAGAGCATTGATGAGAAAAGTATTTTTTCACAACACTGACACACAGGGAATCTGCTGAAACTAAAAAAGAAAAAAAAAAAAAAAAAAAAAAAATGAAGAAGTTAAGCTTAATGAGCCTAAACACACAAGTGGCTTGACCCAAGCAAGCGCACCTTTCAACGCGGTTGGTGTCTGGTAAGCTGAAACTGTGAATTGAGAAGCATGCTATTTTTTGTGGGGCTACTAATTCTAGTACTTTTATATGTAATTTCTATCCATGGCAATGTTTAACATTTTCAGGTCGATATCTGGAGGACTTTAGTGGCATCCCATATTATTTGACAAAATGGCGGTGCTCATATCCAAATGTAAATCATTCACTTTAAAGAATGTGAATACGGTAAGACAACAATACAGATTCAAAGACCCAGAAACTAAAGTCTTGTCTGTGTGTGATGTCGTTCTTGTACCTATATCTCCTGAATCAGCGTCCTGTTTAGGACAATCAGTTTGACAAATGGGGGTACATCACCGTTGTTATTGAGGTGATATATTTTCCAGTTCCACACAAACATCGCCTCGCTTCGTGGCTCACATCTTAAATGATGTGTGTACTCTGAGTTTGTTCTGGCATGATTTAAAACCTCTCTCAGACGGAATGAGCTTTGCAATATGTCATAGTCATCGGTAATGAGCATGAATAAATAGCATGGGTATTTCATCCATACAATGTATAAACATATTTTGTTTGTCATCTTTGTTTTGGTTATTAATTAATTTCTCTAATGAAACAGACAATTTATTGTGCTTATTTGATAACGGTTATGTTGGTACTATTAATCATGAATCGATTTAATGCGGCTAGAAAGTTTGAGGCACTGAAAAGTACCCAAATTCCATAATGACAATATCTTGAATTTGGTTAAATGCCTGAATATCTTACACCTATGAAACTAGATAGCATTACATATTGAGTAGTAAAGTATAAGCATAGCATAGTAGGGCTATATAATGGACCATAGCAGAGTCGTTGTGCGGAGTCCAGCACTATGTGACATATTTCTCTCATGGAAAAAGTAAAAGGCTGTGATGAGTTGTCAGTCAAAAAGATGACTTTCCGCACTAATTATCCACAAACTCTATTCCCTTTTCTTTTTACCACCAGTATAAGAATATCCCTGCAGGGCAGGAAATGGTAGAAAAGTGCAGTTGTATCCACATACTTGCTAATGGCCAATTATGGGCAAAGTGCTGGGATGTTAGCATTGAAACCCGAGGGCAGATGATGGGGACGTCTCTGGGTAGTGTATCTTAAGGCTTTCAGAACTGAGGAGGGCCAAACCAGCAAAGGTGAAATGCCTCATTAGGTTAATGACAAAATCCCTGTTGTTGGGATATGGTTTCTGCTTTTTTTCATTCACAAAGTCCCTGATATGACTGCAAATGTACATTGACAAAAAGTGCCCTATTTGTAATTAAACCAAGGATTTTGAAAGAAAATAGGATTTTTCTTTCTGTGAGTGTTGTTGTGCATACCCTGAGAGTTTCCATTTCAATATAAACTCTTTTTTAACTTTTGTGACGACAGGTCAAGCCATTTGGTGGACTGATTGGATGTGTGGTTGTTGCCAACAAGAATCATTTTCATCTAAAATTAGACTAGGGTAAGGAAAGGGAGAGAGTAAAAATAGACTAATCCTTTTTTCGGAGCAACCAAATTTATCCCTTTCCTTTGTAGACATCCTGGCTCTGGGCCAATATGACCTCTTGTTTTGGCGGCAGTCATCGAAATTATCATTCAGAAGAGCGCCTCAGATTTTCCCTCTTGCCAGCCCCTTGAGACTGCTCTCAATCTTTATTTAATATATTTTAAATTAATAATAGCAGGCTTACAATCTCTACAGTTGTTAAATTGTGACAGCTAACTGTCGGAAGAAATGAAGTCCTACTAGAACTTTATTTAAACTTATTGCAGATCATAAAACATCAATACGTTATATTTAAAGGACAATTTATAACCTGGACCCTATTTTCCATTCATTTTGAGTCTAAGGGACTTATACAGGCAACATTTTGTAGAAATCAGTCCAGTATTGAGCAAGTGAGAAGGCTAAAGCCATAATACGCTAAAACAGGCTGCAATGAGATCCTTTGGGGACGAGTATGCCCCATCAATTAACCCCCTCTAAAAGTGCTTATTTTTGGCTGCTCACAGATGCCGGATCTAATTCCACGTCATGGAAAGGCTACCTGCAGAAAAATGTATTTGATCCGGTCTGTTTGTTGCTGTGTCATACAACGTCTCACTCTGAGACCTCATTGTTGCATAGTTGCAGGTTTTTCCCTTTTGTCATTATGATCTCAACTCCCCTGCCCCCAAGTCGTTAAAACAAAGCTATGCTTTCTGCTCTCCAACACAACACCTCTCCTTTTCTCATAGAGCTAGGTTGGACACCCTACCCAACAGACACGTTTGTTTTTTTCTCTGTAGGGAACCGTTCAATAATGTTTGAATCTAATCAGAGTCATTGCACTTTACAGGACCTTCATTGACAGGGCATAATTGCCCCAAAGGATAACATTGCACCCCTTTTTCACGTATTACGGCCGCAGCATTAGCTCAATACAGGAACAATTAAAAAAAAAAAATCCACAATTATCACAAATAAAGTCAAGGTTAATCTATTTTATAACGGTTATTCAACCAAAGTGCAATTTTGCAGGGGTTAATGTAAGTTTTGTTGTATTTTATACATATATATAAATATAAATAACTAATAATAAATATATATACAGATACACTGAATGTTGTTTTGTGCTGTGTTTCCTCCGTCATCCGTTTCTGTGTGTGCACAAAGACATTGCAGCTGTATGTGTGTGTGTGTGTGTGTGTGTGTGTGTGTGTGTGTGTGTGTGTGTGTGTGCGTGTGCGTGTGTGTGTGTGTGTGTGTGTGTGTGTGTGTGTGCGTGTGCGTGTGCGTGTGCGTGTGTGTGTGTTTGCGTATGTAGGGGGAACAGGTATTTGCTGGTAGAGATGGAGCGAGCCGCTCTGGAGCTCTGCCTGGAGGGGGCAGCTGGTGGTCAGACAGGGGGCTCAGGTGGCTCCGTCGGGGCCTCCGCTGGGAGAGACGGAGCAGGAACCAGCAGATCCAAACCTCCTGCCCTGCCCAGAGCCAGAGGCTGACCCCAGGGCCAAGAGAGGCCGGACACACACACACACACACACACACACACACACACACACACACACACACACACACACACACACACACACACACACACACACACATCAACTGTTTGCATGCGAGTGCATGTGCATCAGAGGGTGTGTATGTGTGTGTGTGTGTGCGAGAGCGCTGATGCAGCAGGAGATTCTGCAGGCGGTAGGGCAGGGGCGGGTCCACAGGGCCAGGGAAGGACGTCTGAGGCTGTCAGCTTACTTGTCAAAGCCAAACGACCCCAGACACGACAGAACCAACGGAGCGTTGACACACGAATACATCCTCGCGTTTCAGATGATTGTGGCTTACAGCTACAACAACAACCAGACACTTTTTTCTATACTTTCGTGATTTTTACCCTTTTGGCCACTTTAAAGTGGAATCTCCAAGATTTCTGTTAGGGATACCTTTGGAACACGCGTCACATCCCCTTTAGATGGTTACCATAGATCCAAATGAGGTCATCACACACACCCAGTTTGTAACAATCATTATAGTGCAAATACCAGGGGTTCCAGCAATGTGTCCTTAGATCAATCCCCATTGTGGTACTTCATTCGGTGACTTTGCAGGAATTTATGTTCATGAAACTTCAAGATTGCAGATCACCTCACCTCACCAGGTATGACCAAGCATCCAAGTGCTTGGTCTTAACTAAGCTATTTGAAGCTTTGTATCATGCATTCTTTATTGTCCCAAAGAAAGAAATTCAACAAACAGCTGTTACAGGTTTATCAGAAAGAAACTCCCATGCGGCAGACGAGAAATGAACCACTGAAACACCAACGCATATAACTTAAACAAAATCAGAGTATATTTTATTGTATGATACAGATATAGTTTATCTGTTTAGGCTTAATTCAGAGAGAGAGATCATCTACAATATATTTTATACAACCTAGGCGGCAGAAACTCAGAAGATAGTGGGTTGACTTGCAACCGGAAGGTTGCTGGAAGGTTGCCGGCTCATCCTAGCTGGGTGTCAACGTGTGCCTAAGCATGACACCAAACCCTAAGTGCTCCAGACAAGCTGGCTGTCGTCTTGCATGGTTGGCACCTCCGTCGGTGTGTCAATTTGTGTATGAATGGGTGAATGTTAGGCAATAATTACAAAGCACTTTGAGTGGCCACTGGTTAGAAAAGGGCGATATAAATGCAGTCCATTTACCATTTTGAGTAAGGCCGACTTTTGTAGTTTTTCTGTATTTTATTTTTATATTGGATGAAAAGCAAGCACAAACGCCTCTGCTCCTTGAACCTATATAATATCCCTAATGAAGACCTATTTTTGATGTTGGAAGAAACGTAGTTGAACCAAAATTCAAGTCCAGTGCTTGGCCCAATTTCTCTGAAAACCATTAATTTTATCCGTACTACTGCATGACATGAAGTCTCTATCATAAGCTCTTTTGCTAATTTTGTACTTTTTTTTTAGGGAATGTAATTAAGTAAATGTAGGCTACTTGAATAGTTTCTCTAGTTCATGCTGAGTTTGTGGCTATGATGATTGTGTTTTAAACATAATTATCATAATCAAGTTTGTAATCAAATTGCAGTGGTGTCATCCGACACTGAAAATGCCTTCAAGCTGGTTTGTTTCAAAGCTGAAAAACCCCAAACTGTTACAACGAGATTAAGGAAAAATGTATAAAATGCAAAATAGGTGTAGACACAAAAACGTCCATAAATTTAAAAATTATCAACAGAAGAAGAAATAAAAAAAACCTTTGCTGACGTTCTGTCAAAGACTATGTGTTTTGTTGCAGATAGTTTTACTTTTACTAAAATGCTTTTGGCAAAATGTTCAACCAACTGAAGCTCCCCCCCACCCCCCCCCCCTTCCCTTTCCAACAAATATGGTGGCCTGCACTGACCCGTACTGTGTAAGGTGCCTGTAGTAGTAGCATTAGTTCTTCCAAGATGGTTTTGTCATCATAGATAAAAAAGCTTAAAAAAAACTAAATCTGTTGTGTGTGGTTGACAAAACAAATAAACTAAAATAATTGAGAACATCTATTTAGTTTTGGCCTTCGTAATTTTTTTTCATTCATTAGCCTTGTATTTACGGTGGATATGAAACTGATCTCCCAATATTTTTGCTGTGACATTTTTAATTGCACAATATTTGATCAGACCTTTTCGTCGTCATAAAATCACGCTGTCATTTGTTTTAAAAGTCCTCTACACAAGGGAAAGCACGCTCCCTTGAGTAACTACACGTTAAATAAACACAACATGTATCTCTGGCCTGGAGTAAAAAAAAAAAAAAAGCATGTATAAGACTATAGGGCCCTTAGCTAGCCGCCGGAGACCATCCTGATCACGTGACCTCACCTTTTTGCCACACCTCTCAGTGTGGACTTTCAGCCGGCCACAACGAATTCTAGGAATGAAAATGTCACCTGGGTCAATCAGGGACTGTGTCATAGATGAAAACGGGCCAATCAGAGATTGTCGTAGATTATGACAAAAAACATAGCGGCTCCCAAAGAAACAAGCGGTCACGTTAACATTAGTAGAGATAACGGAAAGCGGAAAAATGTTTTGCCATTCTTTCTTACTCTGTGTATCCCCTGAACTGATGAGGTCACATGATTGGTTAGCTGATTGTTAACTGACACCTGTATCGAAACAGAATGTGAAGTCACCCGATCATGTGGGTCTCCAGGCTAGCCAGCAGCATGTCCTACAGATAAATCTAGATACTTTTGTAATAATAATATGTATTAATAAATCGAACACGTTGTCACTTTAATCCACAAATCTGGCATCAATCTAGACTGGACTCCTGCCACTCAGAGCAGTGAGCCAGAAACAGGGGATTAAGAAAGTATGAACGTCGTCCCTCTACACACAGATGGTTAAGCGTAGCTTAGGTGCAGGTACCACACACTGTTTGTCTGACATTCTGTCTTTCCCAAGCCAAGCATGTCCATCAGGCTGGCAGCTCTGAACCAGGTCAATTTGGAGTATACACACTTATATACAATCAACAATGTGCATAGTTTATAACTATAATTTACAGAGAAAAGCTTTTGTTTTACATTTCACATTAGTTAATTATCCACCTTGCTTTCTGCTTCATGTATGTCTGGTTCCCTCTTCTGGCAAACAGGGGAATTACCTATTCCTGGCATCATAATAATCAAACAATGCTACCCTACTTCAACTTCCAGTAATACACAATAAATAATCCACAAGCAAATATAAAAAAATAAATAAAAAACTGATATAATTTCGTACACAGGATTTTCGAGCGAAGATTGTTTTACGTTGAGAAAAAACGTCAGAAGCCGACGAAGCAATGCGCGCACGCAAACCCCAGACACCTCAAAGCCTGACGGTCTCTGCCTCGGGGAGTGGCCTCCGGACGAATTCCTTCCGGTAGGAGAAGCGGGTGAGGTCGACCCTGCCGTCCGTCCCCTCCCTCTCCTGCAGCAGACTGTGCAGAGACCAAACGAACTTTCCCAGCACCAGCGTGCAGATGACCTCCAGCACCAGCAGGGTGGTGTACAGGGTGAACCTGGCCTTGCACTGCTCCACCTTGCTCCTGCGCCGGCAGCTCGGCTGGTAGTGGCGGAGCGGTGGGGGTTGGTGTCCGGGCTCCGTGCTGCAAGTGAAGAAGACTACCGGGGTGTGCCTCGGTGTTCGTGGGGTTGTTGCCATGGTAGCGCCGGGTGATGGAGTGCTAAGAGTTGTAATCGTGGTTGTCGAGGGTGACGTGGTAGTAGGTTGCGTTGTTGTGGTAGTGCTGGCTATTGCACAGGTCGTTTTTGCTGGTGCTGTTGTAGTTAAAAGAGTTGGCCAGGTTGTCATTATTGTTGCAAGCGCTGCTGTTGTTGTTCTTGACGTGATGAGGGCGGTAGGGGGAGTGGTGGTTAGGGCGTTTGTAGTGGGCGTAGGTGTCGTTGGGGTGGTGGCGGGCATGGGGGTGGCTGTCGCAACGGCGGTTGGGGTGGTAGTCGTTGCGGTGGTTGGGGTGGGGGTGGTGGTGGTAGGGGTGGTGGTCGGGGTGGTTGTAGTGGGGGTGGTGGTTGGGATGGTTACTGTGGTTGGGATGGCAGTCGTTGTGGGGGCGGTGGTTGTAGTGGGGGTGGTGGTGGTTGTAGTGGGGGTGGTGGCTGGGATGGTTGTTGTGGCTAGGATGGTGGTTGGGGTAGTGGTGGTGGTGGTGGTTGTAGTTGGGGTGGTTGTGGTAGTTGTAATTTGGGTGGTGGTTGGGAGGGTAGTAGTGGGGGTGGTGGTGGTTGTAGTGGGGGTGGTGGTAGTTGGGATGGTAGTAGGCGGGCTGGTGGTGGTTGTAGTGAGGGTGGTGGTGGTTGGGATGGTAGTAGGCCGGGTGGTGGTGGTTGTAGTGGGGGTGGTGGTGGTTGTAGTGGGGGCGGTGGTGGTTGTAGTTGGGTCGGTGGTGGTTGTAGTGGGGGTGGTGGTGGTTGTAGTGGGGGTGGTGGTGGTTGTAGTGGAGGCGGTGGTGGTTGTAGTGGGGCTGGTGGTAGTGGTAGATGGGGCGGTGGTTTGCATGGTAGTGGTAGATGGGGCGGTGGTTGGCATGGTAGTGGTAGATGGGGCGGTGGTTGGCATGGTAGTGGTAGATGGGGCGGTGGTTGGCATGGTAGTGGTAGATGGGGCGGTGGTTGGCATGGTAGTGGTAGATGGGGCGGTGGTTGGCATGGTAGTGGTAGATGGGGCGGTGGTTGGCATGGTAGTGGTAGATGGGTCGGTGGTTGGCATGGTAGTGGTAGGTGGGGCGGTGGTTGGCATGGTAGTGGTAGATGGGGCGGTGGTTGGCATGGTAGTGGTAGATGGGGCGGTGGTTGGCATGGTAGTGGTATGTAAAGGAGTAGTGATTGGAGCAAGGGTGGGGCACACAAGTTGATCCTCTGTTAGTGAAATCACCTCCCTTCCACTTAAATCATTTGGAAACTTACACACCACAGGAGGAGTGTGAGTTAGCACTTTAGAGTTGTCTTTCATCCATTGGTATAAATCAATGAAATTGCAATCACAACGCCAGGGATTATCATTGAGGTCCACTCTTATCAGGGCTTTCAAAGGTTCAAAAATATCTTCCGGAAGGTTCTCCAGCATATTGCCTGATAGCTTAAGGATCGTTACCGATGTTACCTTTTCAAATACGTTTGCATTCAATGTTCTGAGTTTGTTGTTTGATAAATATAGCTTTTTAAGCTTTGCAATGCCGTCAAAATATTCTGAAGATAAAGTTTCAAAATGGTTTTTGGATAGATCTAATTCTTTTAAGTTAGTCAGGGGGCTGAATACTCCACTAGGAAGACTGCTTAGGTTGTTTTGATGGAGCCTCAACTCGGTTAATTTTGGTGTGCCTCCGAACAAAAGCGCTGGCAGACCAGTCAGTTGATTTGCATGCAGTGTCAGTGTTTTGAGCAGACTGAAGCCAGTGAAATACTCTGATGGTAAATCAGTGAGAAGATTGTTGTCCAAGGATAGTTTCCTTAATTTGTCTTTATGTGGAAAAAGTCTTGGTGCTAGTTGAGTTATTTGATTTTCCTGTAATCCAATTTCCACCAGATTGGGCAAAGGAAGGAAGACCTCTTCTGGGACAGAGGTGAGTTGGTTTTCGTAGAGCCGTAATGTCTGCAGTGCGTCGAGTTGTGAGAAGAGGCTGGGGGAAATAGACGTCAGGTTGTTTTTGGCTAAATGCAGGATCTTTAGGCTCTTGAGCTCATCGAAGGTGCCGTCCTCTATGGATTGGATACTATTCATGTGGAGCTGGAGCTGGGTCAGTTTTATCAGGCCATCAAACAGACCCCTCTGAAGACCACCAAGCTGGTTGGACTTCAGCACCAGCGACTCCAAGTGTGGGACTTCGGCGAAGACTCCCGCTGGGATGGACGTGAGCAGAGTGCCGACGATGTCAAGGTCCTTGAGGCTGTCCAAACCCTCAAAGGCCCCGGCCTCCACGGACACTGTGGGCGTGTTTAAGAACTCCACCTTTTCAAGCTGAGGATTGGCCACAAATGCTCCTTTTGGGATGGTAGGGATTTTACTTTCCACAAAGAAGACCTCTGTGACCCGAGGCATCAGGGTATGTGGGATTTCTGTGGTCGAGGAGGGGAAAGCCATTTGGTGTTCTTTGGTTTCCGCCACTGGGTTTCCATCTGCATCCGAGGAGTACAGAGTCAACAGAGACAGGGAGAGGAGGAAGAAGTGTCCTTTTGGGAAAAAGGCCCCCGGAAATGGAGTTCTCTTAGACATGTTCACTGCCTAAAGAAAAGGGAACAGAACTTTTTGAAAATAGAGAAAAGATCATGTAAAACAAATGTTTAAATGGAGATAGGAGAAGATAAACATTCTGTTGGATGTTTTGATAAAGATACACTTTCGCAAACTTTTGCAGTACAAGGTCAATTCTGTTTCTCAGGAACACGTCACATTCATATCATGTCAAATAAAATATTTACAATATATATATGCATACATTTAATATATATACTTTTTATAAAATTATACATAATATAATTATTCCTTACCTGAAAATGTAATGGGCCGTTCAAGTGAAATAGTGGGCTTTAATGAAATGGTGAAGAAAACTGAAATGGTGAAGAAGACCATTCTATCTACTATATCTATGCAGGCCAGCAGTTCATGAAGAGTGTGGAGTGCCCATGCAAGGCGTGGCCTTCGTAACGTCTGCCCTCAAACTGATAAGCAAAGGGAGGGAAAATACTTGTAAGGACCCATATTTACTGTCCCTCTGAGGTATGCTGACAAAACTTAACAACTCACACTCGTTTATCTTTTATTTTTAACAAATCATGATCAAAGCAAAGTTCATGTCTCATGATTTTTAATTTGTTAATGCAATGTAGATTAAAAAAAAAATGAACTGATATTATATATTAGAAGAAACCAAATCAATTCATATAGTATTTAAAAAAAACATTTTCGAATGAAATTCACAATTAGAATTATTATTCATGTGAGTGGGGTGGGGTGTCCACTTAAATATATTCTACTTACTGGCACCAGAGGGCAGCATTTCGAATTAAAACCATTGTAGCGGTTATGTGGAATATAGGCTGGGAAGTGAGATAAGCAAAAAGCATGAAACTGACTCAGATTCTATTCTAAGATCGTGGAAAGGTCCTTCTGCAAAACAAAACAGGATATAAGTGGTGTCAAATGAAATGACACTTGGCCAATAATATCACTTGTCAAATTATCATTTGTATGATCGCCTCAGATTTTCTTACACTGCTCTTTATTTCTTAAGAATTACATAATTAAAATCTCTCTAGGACAGTTACTTTATAACCTTCCAAAAAAGGCTACAGATACACTAATTGTAAAGGCAAGGCAAGGCAACTTTATTTATATAGCACTTTTCATACACAAGGCAGACTCAAAGTGCTTCACATATAAACATTGTCATACAATAAAATAAAATAATAGATAAGTAAAAGAAAAACATAGGCAAAGAAATGGGTAAAATAGAAAAAGGCATTTTAGTATTAAAATAGAAAATAAAGGCAAAGTTAAAAAAGCTTTTTAGAAAGTGCAATGTATTTAAGATTTTAGTAGAAAGCTATAGCAAACATAAAAGTCTTCAGTCTTGTTTTAAAGGTGCTCAGAGTTGGGGCAAGTCTTAAATCCTCTGGGAGTTTATTCCAGCTATTTGTTGCATAGTAACTAAATCCTGCTTTCCCATGTTTTGTGTTTACTCTGGGGATAATTAACAGATTGGTCTCAGAGGATCTTAGTGGTCTAGAAGGCTGATGTAGTGGAAGCATATCAGTTAAATATTTTGGGCCTAAACCATGTAGGGATTTACATGGTTTAGTAAAGGTTTATTCAGAGTCATAATCTTCTAGTTTTAGCATGAAATTTGATATTGAATATTGAATTTAAAGCAAGACGGACGTCTTTGCTTTGTCACACAATTTAAACCTATTATGGGCCAATATTATGGATCGATGGATTAAGGATATAATACTGTATTTCCTTAATGTAGGCCTATTTTCCCTAAACAGAGGAAGAAAAAGTCCATTGGTTGGCCCGGTTGAAAACTATTCATCCTCATCAGAATTAGTCAGCAATCTGTCACATGTACCCCCCCCCCCCCCAACACACACACACACACACGGTGACATGGTGGTTGTAGTGGGGACGGTGGTTGGCATGGTAGTGGTAGATGGGGCGGTGGTTGGCATGGTAGTGGTAGATGGGGCGGTGGTTGGCATGGTAGTGGTAGATGGGGCGGTGGTTGCCATGGTAGTGGTAGATGGGGCGGTGGTTGGCATGGTAGTGGTAGATGGGGCGGTGGTTGGCATGGTAGTGGTATGTAAAGGAGTGGTGGTTGGAGCAAGGGTGGGGCACACAAGTTGATCCTCTGTTAGTGAAATCACCTCCCTTCCACTTAAATCATTTGGAAACTTACACACCACAGGAGGAGTGTGAGTTAGCACTTTAGAGTTGTCTTTCATCCATTGGTATAAATCAATGAAATTGCAATCACAACGCCAGGGATTATCATTGAGGTCCACTCTTATCAGGGCTTTCAAAGGTTCAAAAATATCTTCCGGAAGGTTCTCCAGCATATTGCCTGATAGCTTAAGGATCGTTACCGATGTTACCTTTTCAAATACGTTTGCATTCAATGTTCTGAGTTTGTTGTTTGATAAATATAACTTTTTAAGCTTTGCAATGCCGTCAAAATATTCTGAAGATAAAGTTTCAAAATGGTTTTTGGATAGATCTAATTCTTTTAAGTTAGTCAGGGGGCTGAATACTCCACTAGGAAGACTGCTTAGGTTGTTTTGATGGAGCCTCAACTCGGTTAATTTTGGTGTGCCTCCGAACAAAAGCGCTGGCAGACCAGTCAGTTGATTTGCATGCAGTGTCAGTGTTTTGAGCAGACTGAAGCCAGTGAAATACTCTGGTGGTAAATCAGTGAGAAGATTGTTGTCCAAGGATAGTTTCCTTAATTTGTCTTTATGTGGAAAAAGTCTTGGTGCTAGTTGAGTTATTTGATTTCCCTGTAATCCAATTTCCACCAGATTGGGCAAAGGAAGGAAGACCTCTTCTGGGACAGAGGTGAGTTGGTTTTCGTAGAGCCGTAATGTCTGCAGTGCGTTGAGTTGTGAGAAGAGGCTGGGGGAAATAGACGTCAGGTTGTTTTTGGCTAAATGCAGGAACTTTAGGCTCTTGAGCTCATCGAAGGTGCCGTCCTCTATGGATTGGATACTATTCATGTGGAGCTGGAGCTGGGTCAGTTTTATCAGGCCGTCAAACAGACCCCTCTGAAGACCACCAAGCTGGTTGGACTTCAGCACCAGCAACTCCAAGTGTGGGACTTCGGCGAAGACTCCCGCTGGGATGGACGTGAGCAGAGTGCCGACGATCTCAAGGTCCTTGAGGCTGTCCAAACCCTCAAAGGCCCCGGCCTCCACGGACACTGTGGGCGTGGATAAGAACTCCACCTTTTCAAGCTGAGGATTGGCCACAAATGCTCCTTTTGGGATGGTAGGGATTTTACTTTCCACAAAGAAGACCTCTGTGACCCGAGGTATCAAGGTCTGTGGGATTTCTGTGGTGGAGGAGGGGAAAGCCATTTGGTATTCTTTGGTTTCCGTCGCTGGGTTTCCATCTGCATCCGAGGAATACAGAGTCAACAGAGACAGGGAGAGGAGGAAGAAGTGTCCTTTTGGGAAAAAGGCCCCCGGAAATGGAGTTCTCTTAGACATGTTCACTGCCTAAAGAAAAGGGAACAGAACTTTTTGAAAATAGAGAAAAGATCATGTAAAACAAAAGTTTAAATGGAGATAGGAGAAGATAAACATTCTGTTGGATGTTTTGATAAAGATACACTTTCGCAAACTTTTGCAGTACAAGGTCAATTCTGTTTCTCAGGAACACGTTACATTCATATCATGTCAAATAAAATATTTACAATATATATATGTAGAAATTTCATATATATACTTTTTATAAAATTATACATAATATAATTAATCCTTACCTGAAAATTTAATGGGCCGTTCAAGTGAAATAGTGGGCTTTAATGAAATGGTGAAGAAAACTGAAATGGTGAAGAAGACCATTCTATCTACTATATCTATGCAGGCCAGCAGTTCATGAAGAGTGTGGAGTGCCCATGCAAGGCGTGGTCTTCGTAACGTCTGCCCTCAAACTGATAAGCAAAGGGAGGGAAAATACTTGTAAGGACCCATATTTACTGTCCCTCTGAGGTATGCTGACAAAACTTAACAACTCACACTCGTTTACCTTTTATTTTTAACAAATCATGATCAAAGCAAAGTTCATGTCTCATGATATTTAATTTGTTAATGCAATGTAGATTAAAAAAAAAATGAACTGATAATTATATATAAGAAGAAACCAAATCAATCCATATAGTATTTAAAAAAAACATTTTCGAATGAAATTCACAATTAGAATTATTATTCATGTGAGTGGGATGTCCACTTAAATATATTCTACTTACTGGCACCAGAGGGCAGCATTTCGAATTAAAACCATTGTAGCGGTTATGTGGAATACAGGCTGGGAAGTGAGATAAGCAAAAAGCATGAAACTGACTCAGATTCTATTCTAAGATCGTGGAAAGGTCCTTCTGCAAAACAAAACAGGATATAAGTGGTGTCAAATGAAATGACACTTGGCCAATAATATCACTTGTCAAATTATCATTTGTATGATCGCCTCAGATTTTCTTACACTGCTCTTTATTTCTTAAGAATTACATGATTAAAATCTCTCTAGGACAGTTACTTTATAACCTTCCAAAAAAGGCTACAGATACACTAATTGTAAAGGCAAGGCAAGGCAACTTTATTTATATAGCACTTTTCATACACAAGGCAGACTCAAAGTGCTTCACGTATAAACATTGTCATACAATAAAATAAAATAATAGATAAGTAAAAGAAAAACATAGGCAAAGAAATGGGTAAAATAGAAAAAGGCATTTTAGTATTAAAATAGAAAATAAAGGCAAAGTTAAAAAAGCTTTTTAGAAAGTGCAATGTATTTAAGATTTTAGTAGAAAGCTATAGCAAACATAAAAGTCTTCAGTCTTGTTTTAAAGGTGCTCAGAGTTGGGGCAAGTCTTAAATCCTCTGGGAGTTTATTCCAGCTATTTGTTGCATAGTAACTAAATCCTGCTTTCCCATGTTTTGTGTTTACTCTGGGGATAATTAACAGATTGGTCTCAGAGGATCTTAGTGGTCTAGAAGGCTGATGTAGTGGAAGCATATCAGTTAAATATTTTGGGCCTAAACCATGTAGGGATTTACATGGTTTAGTAAAGGTTTATTCAGAGTCATAATCTTCTAGTTTTAGCATGAAATTTGATATTGAATATTGAATTTAAAGCAAGACGGACGTCTTTGCTTTGTCACACAATTTAAACCTATTATGGGCCAATATTATGGATCGATGGATTAAGGATATAATACTGTATTTCCTTAATGTAGGCCTATTTTCCCTAAACAGAGGAAGAAAAAGTCCATTGGTTGGCCCGGTTGAAAACTATTCATCCTCATCAGAATTAGTCAGCAATCTGTCACATGTACCCCCCCCCCCCCAACACACACACACACACACGGTGACATGGTGGTTGTAGTGGGGACGGTGGTTGGCATGGTAGTGGTAGATGGGGCGGTGGTTGGCATGGTAGTGGTAGATGGGGCGGTGGTTGGCATGGTAGTGGTGGATGGGGCGGTGGTTGGCATGGTAGTGGTAGATGGGGCGGTGGTTGGCATGGTAGTGGTAGATGGGGCGGTGGTTGGCATGGTAGTGGTAGATGGGGCGGTGGTTGGCATGGTAGTGGTATGTAAAGGAGTGGTGGTTGGAGCAAGGGTGGGGCACACAAGTTGATCCTCTGTTAGTGAAATCACCTCCCTTCCACTTAAATCATTTGGAAACTTACACACCACAGGAGGAGTGTGAGTTAGCACTTTAGAGTTGTCTTTCATCCATTGGTATAAATCAATGAAATTGCAATCACAACGCCAGGGATTATCATTGAGGTCCACTCTTATCAGGGCTTTCAAAGGTTCAAAAATATCTTCCGGAAGGTTCTCCAGCATATTGCCTGATAGCTTAAGGATCGTTACCGATGTTACCTTTTCAAATATGTTTGGATTCAATGTTCTGAGTTTGTTGTTTGATAAATATAGCTTTTTAAGCTTTGCAATGCCGTCAAAATATTCTGAAGATAAAGTTTCAAAATGGTTTTTGGATAGATCTAATTCCCTTAAGTTAGTCAGGGGGCTGAATACTCCACTAGGAAGACTGCTTAGGTTGTTTTGATGGAGCCTCAACTCGGTTAATTTTGGCGTGCCTCCGAACAAAAGCGCTGGCAGACCAGTCAGTTGATTTGCATGCAGTGTCAGTGTTTTGAGCAGACTGAAGCCAGTGAAATACTCTGGTGGTAAATCAGTGAGAAGATTGTTGTCCAAGGATAGTTTCCTTAATTTGTCTTTATGTGGAAAAAGTCTTGGTGCTAGTTGAGTTATTTGATTTCCCTGTAATCCAATTTCCACCAGATTGGGCAAAGGAAGGAAGACCTCTTCCGGGACAGAGGTGAGTTGGTTTTCGTAGAGCCGTAATGTCTGCAGTGCGTCGAGTTGTGAGAAGAGGCTGGGGGAAATAGACGTCAGGTTGTTTTTGGCTAAATGCAGGATCTTTAGGCTCTTGAGCTCATCGAAGGTGCCGTCCTCTATGGATTGGATGCTATTCATATGGAGCTGGAGCTGGGTCAGTTTTATCAGGCCGTCAAACAGACCTCTCTGAAGACCACCAAGCTTGTTGGACTTCAGCACCAACGACTCCAAGTGTGGGAGTTCGGCGAAGACTCCCACTGGGATGGACGTGAGCAGAGTGCCGAAAATTTCAAGGTCCTTGAGGCTGTCCAAACCCTCAAAGGCCCCGGCCTCCACGGACACTGTGGGCGTGGATAAGAACTCCACCTTTTCAAGCTGAGGATTGGCCACAAATGCTCCTTTTGGGATGGTAGGGATTTTACTTTCCACAAAGAAGACCTCTGTGACCCGAGGTATCAAGGTCTGTGGGATTTCTGTGGTGGAGGAGGAGAAAATCATTTGGTATTCGTATCCATCTGCATCCGAGGAATACAGAATCAACAGAGACAGGGAGAGGAGGAAGAAGTGTCCTTTTGGGAAAAAGGCCCCCGGAAATGGAGTTCTCTTAGACATGTTCATTGTCTAAAGAAAAGGGAACAGAACTTTTTGAAAATAGAGAAAAGATCATGTAAAACAAAAGTTTAAATGGAGATAGGAGAAGATAAACATTCTGTTGGATGTTTTGATAAAGATACACTTTCGCAAACTTTTGCAGTACAAGGTCAATTCTGTTTCTCAGGAACATGTCACATTCATATCATATCAAATAAAATATTTACAATATATATATGTAGAAATTTCATATATATACTTTTTATAAAATTATACATAATATAATTAATCCTTACCTGAAAATTTAATGGGCCGTTCAAGTGAAATAGTGGGCTTTAATGAAATGGTGAAGAAAACTGAAATGGTGAAGAAGACCATTCTATCTACTATATCTATGCAGGCCAGCAGTTCATGAAGAGTGTGGAGTGCCCATGCAAGGCGTGGCCTTCGTAACGTCTGCCCTCAAACTGATAAGCAAAGGGAAGGAAAATACTTGTAAGGACCCATATTTACTGTCCCTCTTAGGTATGCTGACAAAACTTAACAACTCACACTCGTTTACCTTTTATTTTTAACAAATCATGATCAAAGCAAAGTTCATGTCTCATGATATTTAATTTGTTAATGCAATGTAGATTAAAAAAAAAAATGAACTGATATTATATATTAGAAGAAACCAAATCAATCCATATAGTATTTAAAAAAAACATTTTCGAATGAAATTCACAATTAGAATTATTATTCATGTGAGTGGGGTGTCCACTTAAATATATTCTACTTACTGGCACCAGAGGGCAGCATTTCGAATTAAAACCATTGTAGCGGTTATGTGGAATATAGGCTGGGAAGTGAGATAAGCAAAAAGCATGAAACTGACTCAGATTCTATTCTAAGATCGTGGAAAGGTCCTTCTGCAAAACAAAACAGGATGTAAGTGGTGTCAAATGAAATGACACTTGGCCAATAATATCACTTGTCAAATTATCATTTGTATGATCGCCTCAGATTTTCTTACACTGCTCTTTATTTCTTAAGAATTACATAATTAAAATCTCTCTAGGACAGTTACTTTATAACCTTCCAAAAAAGGCTACAGATACACTAATTGTAAAGGCAAGGCAAGGCAACTTTATTTATATAGCACTTTTCATACACAAGGCAGACTCAAAGTGCTTCACATATAAACATTGTCATACAATAAAATAAAATAATAGATAAGTAAAAGAAAAACATAGGCAAAGAAATGGGTAAAATAGAAAAAGGCATTTTAGTATTAAAATAGAAAATAAAGGCAAAGTTAAAAAAGCTTTTTAGAAAGTGCAATGTATTTAAGATTTTAGTAGAAAGCTATAGCAAACATAAAAGTCTTCAGTCTTGTTTTAAAGGTGCTCAGAGTTGGGGCAAGTCTTAAATCCTCTGGGAGTTTATTCCAGCTATTTGTTGCATAGTAACTAAATCCTGCTTTCCCATGTTTTGTGTTTACTCTGGGGATAATTAACAGATTGGTCTCAGAGGATCTTAGTGGTCTAGAAGGCTGATGTAGTGGAAGCATATCAGTTAAATATTTTGGGCCTAAACCATGTAGGGATTTACATGGTTTAGTAAAGGTTTATTCAGAGTCATAATCTTCTAGTTTTAGCATGAAATTTAATATTGAATATTGAATTTAAAGCAAGACGGACGTCTTTGCTTTGTCACACAATTTAAACCTATTATGGGCCAATATTATGGATCGATGGATTAAGGATATAATACTGTATTTCCTTAATGTAGGCCTATTTTCCCTAAACAGAGGAAGAAAAAGTCCATTGGTTGGCCCGGTTGAAAACCATTCATCCTCATCAGAATTAGTCAGCAATCTGTCACATGTACCCCCCCCCCCCCCCAACACACACACACACACACAGTGACATGGTGGTTGTAGATGGGGCGGTGGTTGGCATGGTAGTGGTAGATGGGGCGGTGGTTGGCATGGTAGTGGTAGATGGGGCGGTGGTTGGCATGGTAGTGGTAGATGGGGCGGTGGTTGGCATGGTAGTGGTAGATGGGGCGGTGGTTGGCATGGTAGTGGTAGATGGGGCGGTGGTTGGCATGGTAGTGGTAGATGGGGCGGTGGTTGGCATGGTAGTGGTAGATGGGGCGGTGGTTGGCATGGTAGTGGTAGATGGGGCGGTGGTTGGCATGGTAGTGGTAGATGGGGCGGTGGTTGGCATGGTAGTGGTAGATGGGGCGGTGGTTGGCATGGTAGTGGTATGTAAAGGAGTGGTGGTTGGAGCAAGGGTGGGGCACACAAGTTGATCCTCTGTTAGTGAAATCACCTCCCTTCCACTTAAATCATTTGGAAACTTACACACCACAGGAGGAGTGTGAGTTAGCACTTTAGAGTTGTCTTTCATCCATTGGTATAAATCAATGAAATTGCAATCACAACGCCAGGGATTATCATTGAGGTCCACTCTTATCAGTCCCTCTGAGGTATGCTGACAAAACTTAACAACTCACACTCGTTTACCTTTTATTTTTAACAAATCATGATCAAAGCAAAGTTCATGTCTCATGATATTTAATTTGTTAATGCAATGTAGATTAAAAAAAAAATGAACTGATATTATATATTAGAAGAAACCAAATCAATCCATATAGTATTTAAAAAAAACATTTTCGAATGAAATTCACAATTAGAATTATTATTCATGTGAGTGGGGTGTCCACTTAAATATATTCTACTTACTGGCACCAGAGGGCAGCATTTCGAATTAAAACCATTGTAGCGGTTATGTGGAATATAGGCTGGTAAGTGAGATAAGCAAAAAGCATGAAACTGACTCAGATTCTATTCTAAGATCGTGGAAAGGTCCTTCTGCAAAACAAAACAGGATATAAGTGGTGTCAAATGAAATGACACTTGGCCAATAATATCACTTGTCAAATTATCATTTGTATGATCGCCTCAGATTTTCTTACACTGCTCTTTATTTCTTAAGAATTACATAATTAAAATCTCTCTAGGACAGTTACTTTATAACCTTCCAAAAAAGGCTACAGATACACTAATTGTAAAGGTTTATTCAGAGTCATAATCTTCTAGTTTTAGCATGAAAATTGATATTGAATATTGAATTTAAAGCAAGACGGACGTCTTTGCTTTGTCACCCAATTTGAACCTATTATGGGCCAATATTATGGATCAATGGATTAAGGATATAATACTGTATTTCCTTGATGTAGGCCTATTTTCCCTAAACATCTAAGCATCTACAGTTCCAATAATTCAAGTTAGTAGAGTTAAATGAATACTAGTGAGACAGACCTTATATATATATATATATATATATATATATATATATATATATATATATATATATATATATATATATATATATATTTATATATTTATGTATTTGTATGGATCTGTCTCACTAGTATTCATTTAACTCTACTAACTTGAATTATTGGGGATAGGATAGGTTAATTCACTTGAGGTGGTAAACAGTCTGGTTATGTTTGTAAATGTTTATTGTCTTGCCAGAAGGACTATCTAGAAGGACTAGGCTACTTTATTTTGAGATGTCTGTGGAATCCCCATGTTTCTTTCTACATAACTAACATTACTAGAATCATTTGTCTATTAAACAAACCACGATCAATGCATTGTTGGGTGCGTGCCGTGGTGCACCTTTACGACCTGCATACTGCCGTGCACGGACAGCAATGGTCTCTTTCTACAGTAGTGTTATAACCAGTGTGTGCTGGTCTCTCTACAGTACTGTATCATAAACAGTGTGTGCTGGTATCTCTCCAGTACTGTGTTATAACCAGTGTGTGCTGGTCGCTCTCCACAGTACAGTATCATAAACAGTGTTTGCTGGTCTCTCTACAGTGTTATAAACAGTGTATGCTGGTCTCTCTACAGCATTATAACCAGTGTGTGCTGGTCTCTTTCCACAGTACTGTATCATAACCAGTGTGTGTTGGTCTCTCTCTAGGGGATACTAAATCATCAAAATCTTATAAACATTTGTTTTGTACTCCAGGGTGACAACGAAGTACAAAACAATGTGCCATTTCCTATTTATTTTATCAGTTTCAGTGTGGAGAAACTGTGTTCCCAAGAGGCTGTGCTTACATGAAGGGTTGCAGTGAGTATAGTCGCTGAGCTCTCATTCACCGAGAAGCAGCAGCACTGTGTTTGGGTTAGCCGCTCTAAGTTACCTGTGTAGAACGTTGCGTCAAATTACTTCCGTAAAATCAGTAAAATCATAGTTATTTTATTTGGTCATCATGGGGGGCCCACAGGGGGGGCCAGCCAGGGACATGTCTAAAGGGGCACTGTCCCCTGTAGGCCCCCGTGTAGAATCTCCATTGATGGCCCGTGTTGTAGCAATGTTCACTACCATGATAAAGGCACCCTGCAAATTCATAGGCTGTGTTTGCACTCGGGGCATATCCGTCTAGGAAGAATGGTCCATATTGAACCTCACCATGATTGAGAGCATGGTGAATCTCCACAATCCAAACCAAAACTCCAGGCAGGTTGTCAGCCCTACATCTAACCCAGAGTGCCCTCCATTTAAATAAATAAATTAGAATCTGTTAAGTTACTATCTATTGCTTAATAAGGGAACAAAATGGTGATTTAGCTTGTGGCGCACTTATGAAAGCCCTTGCATATGCAATAGTATGAATTTTAAGAACTGGGTTTTGGTGGTTCCCCACATGTGTAAGATAATGCAATAATTGCAAAGCAAACTATTTCTGTTTCCTCTTTCTTCATTTGTTACGTGAAGTCGTTCCCCATTTTGTTATACTTTTCCATCATTGCCAGTACGTTTTTTTTTTAATTATTATATCAATATTAATTTAAACAAAAATAAATAAATATAAAGAGAAAAGTCTTCTCTCTCTAGCTTTCAATTAAATCCTGTTATTTGTTAGTTTTAATCCGACTGTACATTACTTTGAAAGGATGAACCTCAGTTTTGTGATTTAGACCTCACTTGAGCTCACTCCCAGAGGTCCACGGTGCAATGTTTTTTTTCACTACTGAGATGATGACGGCGTTTCCCGCCTAATTTTTTTTCCTTTGGCGGCCCTCAGTCAAATTTTGGGTTCCTAAATTGGCCCTCAGCTGTCAAAACTTTGAGAACCCCTGCTCTACAGTATCATACCAGTGCGTGTTGGTCTCTCTCTTCAGTGCTATATAATAACCAGTGTGTGCTGGTCTCTCTCTTCAGTACTACATTGTAACCAGTGTGTGCTGGTCTCTCTACAGCAGGGGTGCCCAACCAGTCGATCGCGGTCTACCAGTAGATCGCCGACAGATCCCAAGTCGATCGCGAGGGGTGAAGAAAAAAAGTTTTTTTTTTTTATATATTTTTTTTTAATACAATTAAATTTGCGCGGGACATATACGCGCGGTAGCGCATGTGCTGTTAACAGTAGTTGAAAGCCGTCAACAGTAGTTACACACTCCTAAACGTTGGCATGGCTGAGGGGAAACAAGCTAAGACCTAGCATTTTCACCCTGAGTGGGAGGAAGATTATTGATTATCGTTGAGAAGGTGCCGTGCGCAGACGGAATGAAACCCCCACTGAAGTCCGTAGGTTCACGATACAACCCCCCCCCCCCCCCCCCCCCCCCCCCCCCGTCAACAATTGTTCTCTACCCCCCCCCCCCGCTTGAAGGTAGGTTTGCTGGTAGATCTCGGGAGGTTGACTGCTTGAAAAGTAGATCTTAGGTCAAAAAAGGTTGGGCACCCCTGCTCTACAGTATCATAACCAGTTCTGGGCCTGGTTAACTCCAGGGCCTGGCCTTGCTGTGTTAGACCATCGAGGACTTCTTGGACCACGAGTCGGAGGCACGTCTGTCTCTCGGCGGCAGCGCGGAGTAGCGCGTGGGCCAGATGTGGCGCGTGGCCGCGTCCGGCGGCCTGGAGAACACCCTGCCCATGGTCGCTATGGTGACCAACCTGAACAACGCGCCCAAGGAGTCCAGCATATGCACACACGCACACGTACATACACACAGGAAGTTCTTTAACCAAGTCTTCCGGGAGTCCTGCGAAAGATTTCTAGCGATGACCCTGCCTACTTTGGTGGTAGGGATGAATGACAAATAATACAGTTTGAAATTAAATTAAAGAACATAGGGGGAACTCAATGAGAGGTGGGGTTGGACGTTGTTCCCCCGTGGGGTGGATTTAGTCCGGAGAAGACCCCACCGCTACCTTTTGAATGTTTTCTAGTGTTTAATGCTGCTGTACAGATTGTATTATGGACCCGCAGCTGTCATGGTAATCAAGCTTATCTCAAAGAGGGGTGCCGGTGGGCGCGGGGGGTTGTTATATGTGTGTGTGTGTGTGTGTGTGTGTGTGTGTGTGTGTGTGTGTGTGTGTGTGTGTGTGTGTGTGTGTGTGTGTGTGTGTGTGTGTGTGTGTGTGTGTGTGTGTGTGTGTGTGTTATGAGGTTGTCCAAATGTAAAGCCAAGCAGCTTGCAACATATTGCTCAATCTCCTCCATTATAGGCAGCCGAGCTATTTGGAGGAGGAGGTGTTTTCTGTACCCATAGATTTTCTATGTCTGTTAACAGACTGTGTGCAGAATAAGCTCATGTGTACGTATTGTCTATTCTGTGCATGTTTGACTCAAGTACTGCAACATGTTGTTTCAAGGATGTAGGGCATCAAAAGCAACTGAAAATATTTGTGCCCTTGCAATGTATTTTATAAACGCGGACACAAATAAAGACATTTGAAATGTGTGTGTGTGTGTGTGTGTGTGTGTGTGTGTGTGTGTGTGTGTGTGTGTGTGTGTGTGTGTGTGTGTGTGTGTGTGTGTGTGTGTGTGTGTGTGTTTGTGTGTTATGACGTTGTCCAAATGTAAAGCCAAGCAGCTTGCAACATATTGCTCAATCTCCTCCATTATAGGCAGCCGAGCTATTTGGAGGAGGAGGTGTTTTCTGTACCCATAGATTTTCTCTGTCTGTTAACAGACTGTGTGCAGAATAAGCTCATGTGTACGTATTGTCTATTCTGTGCATGTTTGACTCAAGTACTGCAACATGTTGTTTCAAGGATATAGGGCATCAAAAGCAACTGAAAATATTTGTGCCATTGCAATGTATTTTATAAACGCGAACACAAATAAAGACATTTGAAATGTGTGTGTGTGTGTGTGTGTGTGTGTGTGTGTGTGTGTGTGTGTGTGTGTGTGTGTGTGTGTGTGTGTGTGTGTGTGTGTGTGTGTGTGTGTGTGTGTGTGTGTGTGTGTGTGTGTGTGTGTGTGTTTCGGGTCAGTCAGATTGTGAAAGCTAAGAAGTCAGGGAACTCTGTGTCCGTAGGGGCGGAGTTAGGGGAGGAGCCAGGTGTTAGAGGAAGAGAGGAGTCATGTTGAGGAAACGAAACTTAAGGTTCATAGAAACCAAAGTCATTCGACGGGAAGCAGTTCTCTCTTTCAGGAGGAAAATAAAACACATTTTGGAACAAATAGTCTGACAGACAGAAACAACAACAAGGTGAGTAATACAGCACAACTTTGAGAGAAGTTAAAACCTCTTTGCCCGTTATGTAATGAGCAAAATAATGGAGTTGCTCAATGCATAAACTTTGTTTCTGTGTCTAGGAATGGCCTCTGCTACTTCCTGGTCTGAAGAGAACTTTTCATGTCCCATCTGTCTGGATGTTTTCAGCAGCCCAGTTACCACACCATGTGGACACAACTTCTGCAGAGCCTGTGTTACAAAGTTCTGGGATGAACAAGTCCAGTACAAATGTCCTGTTTGCAACGAGGTTTTCCGCACTAGACCTGATGTACGGGTCAATACCTTCATATCAGAGGTGACTGCTCAGTTTAAAACGTCTGTACGAGTAAAAGAGCAGCCTTGTGTTGAACCAGGAGAAGTTCCATGTGACGTCTGTATTGGGACCCAGCTGAAGGCCGTCAAGTCCTGCCTAGAGTGTTTTACCTCTTACTGCCACACCCACCTGGAGCGACATCAGAGAGTCAGAGGCCTGAAGAAACATCAGCTGGTCGAGCCAATGGATCGTCTGGAAGAAAGGATGTGTAAGAAACATGGACGACTTCTGGAGCTCTTCTGCAGGACTGAACAGGAGTGTGTGTGTCAGTTCTGCACAGAGGGTGACCACAGGTCCCATCCTGTTGTACCTCTAAAGGAGGAATATGAAGTGAAGATGGCCCAGCTGGCAAAGATAGAGGAGATGATCCAGGAGAGAAAGCTAAAGATTAAGGAGATCAACGACACAGTAGAATTGATCAAGAAAGACGCAGACGGAGAGCTAGCCGGTGGTTTGCAGGCCCTCACCGCTCTTATGCGCTGCATTGAAAAGTGGCAGGACGATTTCGACCAAATGGTTAAAAATAATCTGAAATCCACAGAGAAACAAGCAGAAGACCTCATCAGAGAGCTGGAGCAGGAAATCGAGGATCTGACCAATAGAAGCGCAGAGGTGAAGCCGCTCTCACAGACTAAAGACCACCTCCACTTCCTCCAGGCCTTCAGATCCCTGAAAGATCCTCCAACCACCAGGGACTGTAAGTATGTGGCGGTCCGTCCTGCGTACGTAGAGACCTTGAGGAGCTCTCTGGATCGGCTGGAGGAGACACTGAACATGGAGATAAGGAAGCTGTGGGGTCCTGCTGAGCTGAAGAGGGTCCAGCAGTATGAAAAAGATGTGACTCTGGATCCTGATACAGCTCATCCCCGGCTCACCGTGTCTGGGGATGGGAAACAAGTACATGATGGTGGTGTAGAGAAGACACTCCGAGAAATCCCTAAGAGATTTTCATGTTATCCACTTGTTCTCTCGAGGCAGGGCTTCAACTCAGGCAGTGTTTACTTTGAGGTCCAGGTTAGAGGCAAGTATTCATGGCGTATAGGAGTGGCCGGAGAGTATATGGAAAGAAAAATAAAGACGATGTTCCCCATCCCATTCACCCCTAATAATAGCTTCTGGGTGATATCATTACACAAGAGTACGTTTGTATTTAATGGTGACCCTGATGTCCGTCTCCCTCTGAGAGACGATCTCCCGAAGGTGGGGGTGTTTGTTGATTTTAATAAGCGTTTGGTCTCCTTCTATGATGTGAAAGCAAGGGTTATTATCTACTCTGCTACTGGCTGCACCTTTAGGGGGCGTCTCTATCCACTCCTCTGTCCAGGTTCACTTGGACAGACTGGTGGAAACTCTCGCTCCCTGATCCTCTCACCTGTCAATCAAATCCAAATGAACAAACAAGAATTAATGATATTTCCTGAATAATGTGCTATGTTAGACCTGAAAGAACTGCATAAATGTTGTATACGGTTGTTATTTACCAAGGATGGAAATATCTATGTAAAATATAGCCCATTGTAAATTATTATATTCCTCTACTTCAATGTGTGTTTTATTTTAATTTTACAACATGAATTGTTTGTTATGTAGAACAACTTTGGAGGATATCGTTTACATTGATCTTTACATTACTATAAGTTGTATAGTTGATATATTTCGGAGTCATGAATAAATACCCAATTAAATCTTTCATCACTTTTCTGAATTCAATAAAAAATAAATCAATAGATTCATCAAAATATGAAAAGTATCGTGACTTATACAGCTCTTGGGGAGTGGGGGGAAGAAATCATCATGGTCCCACTTTCTTGTGGATTAATGCATCAATATTTGATTGCAGGATCTATTCTCATTAGATTATTCATGGGGATCTGGCAACCCAGTCTCACGGAAATACGTGACACTGTCACGTCACGTCATTTAATCTATTCCTTCGTGATCTGGGACACGTAATGTAAATTTTTTCGTGCCAAAAGCACAAATTTCAAACTCATTCTAAAAAGAAGAGATGAAGCACCTTTTTTTCTGTCGCGGTTTGCCTACAGAGCAGCGCACCTGCATTAAATATATCCGTGAATTGTCACAATTTCTCAGAATCGAAGGTGAAAGTAGAAACGGGTGGCCAAAAGCTGTCATACTGTTAGAAATCTGTGCTTTTTGACCCGAAAATTGAAATTACGTGTCCCAGATCACGAATGAATAGATGAAATGACGTGACAGCGTCACGTATTTCCGTGAGACTGTGGAGAAGCAGGCCCGCGGCCCAGATGGCCAGGCAGAGAGATGGCAGGGAGCTGGGAGTGATGGCTGTAGGGGATGGCTCGCTGCTCGCTGTGTACGTGAACGTCTGCATGGCTCTGGAACAGCTGGCAGGTCAGTGCTGCAGGGTTGCTTTTCCCTATGAACTCGTAGACGTCCGACCCAGGTGTTGTGTTGGGGATCCAATCGGAGCTGGAGATGTTTCATAACTTGTGGAAATGGAAAAAGCCAAGCCACACTTGTGTGAAAGGAGGCGAATAATAAAATAAATGTATACATATATACATTTATTTGGATGTGATATGTATGGAAATGATGTTCTTGTTTGCACTTTTATCATATAAATGGATTCTTCAGGTGGCTGCTTATCTGAAAATACCCAGAGTTGGATGCGGATAAAAAAAAAAAAAATCCTTGTCTCTCTCTCACAGTTCGGTCTCTCTCTCCATCTGTCTTTCTGTATCTCTCGTCGTCTTTGTTAATCTCTCCTTCACTTCATCTCTATCCCTTCATCTGTCTCTCTACCTTCATCTTTCTCTTTCAAAAATCATTTAAAGTCATTTTATTTTTTATTTATTGGCCTAAATAATGAAACACCATTGACGGACCATTTGACAAACATAACAAAACCACAACAAATACATGAATGATCATATAAATAAGCACCATTGACAATGAATTCATTCTGAACACCAAATTAGCTGGCAGTCCAGTTGAATCTCTTGCAGTAAGAGATTCAGCAGGCAGTGCTACTCCTCTGTCCTTCATGCCACACAGAAGTTTCGGACAGCAGGGAAGTTGAAAGAATTCTGGATGTGTATCATTAATAAAGCATTGACCTCTTGGTTGCTTGTATCTCATACATTGCAGTAAGAAGTGGGCTTCTGTCTCTCTCTCATGGGGACAGAATGGACCCAGCCGGTCTTCTCTGGGTAGCCAGGTCTGTCTGTGACGGCCTTGCGCTATGGCCAGGCTGTGTCCACTGAGCCTGGACGATGGCAGGGATCTCCTCAGCTTTCTATCGGTCACAGTGGACAGATATTCTAACTCTCTCTCTCGACTCGGGTCACTCAGGTTGGTTTCTCCTGTGACCTTGTTCTGCCTGTTCACCTGCCTGATCATCTCCCTCGTCCACTGTCCTGCTCAGCTCAGCTTCGTCCCCCGCCATCGCCTTTCCATTCTCATCGCCCCCTGACGTTTTGAGTCTAACTTTCTTCGGTCTTGCATTGTTCTGCAACAGTACACAGCAGCGTTTAGTACTGGGAACCACTTTGGTGCAGTTGCCTTTGCGGACGGCTGTGCTGAAATCCATCAGTGTTTTCTCTGCACTGGTGATCTGTGTGTTGTCTCTGGATGGTTAACTTGTTGGTCTGGTTCATCTGCCCTACCCAGAGTCACATGACTCAGCAACCATAACCATAACAACCATAATTGTACATCTAACCTGGCCAGGGCACACAGGGAGGGGCTTTTTTTTTAAAAAAAAACTGTAGAGGAAATACCAGTCCCAGGCAAAGTTGGGTCAAGTCAATTGTTTTTGTATTTCACTTGATCACAGTTAATGTGGCAAATCAACATTAAATCACCACAATGTCTCTCGTTTTGCACCGGCTCTCAGTGTTTAGTCTTTTTAAGATTGAGCCTGATTTAACCTCTGCTACTGGCTGCACCTTTAGTGAGCCTCTCTATCCACTCCTCGGTTTATGTTTACATGAAGGAGGTAGAAACTCTGCCCCCCTGATCCTCCCACCTGTCAATCAAACATAGTAAGACACTGTTTGATATTAACTGAAACAAACCACAACTATATGTAATAATATTTCCTGAATAACAATCTCTGCTATGTTAGATCTGAGAGAAATGCAATCATGTTGTACTGTTGTAATTTAACAAGGATGAAAATAACCCTGACTATTCCCATTGTAAATTATTATTATCTCTCTCTCTCTCTCTCTCTCTCTCTCTCTCTCTCTCTCTCTCTCTCTCTCTCTCTCTCTCTCTCTCTCTCTCTCTCTCTCTCTCTCTCTCTCTCTCTCTCTCTCTCTCTCTCTCTCTCTCTCTCTCTCTCTCTCTCTCCCTCTCCCTCCCTCCCTCTCTCCTAAAGTGCAGCAGACAGTCATCGATGTTTGTCTTTATCTCAACAGCTTTGGGCCTGTGTCATCCATCCATGCAGTGAATTAAAGTTCATGTCTCTCTCTGTTCTCCTGGTCCACCATATTCACCACTGTCTCTCTCTCTCTTTATGTTTCGTTGTCTCTCTCTCACAGTTTGGTCTCTCTCTCCATCTGTCTTTCTGTATCTCTCCTCCTCTTTGTTCATCTCTAAGAACGTCTCATTTTCTTTCTTTCTCAATTCAATACAATTTATATAAATTAGTTTTATTGGCATAAATAATGAAACACTAATGCCAAACCATTTAACAAACATTACAAAACCACAACGCATGGCTACAAATACATAAATGATCATATAAAATGAACACCATGACAATGAATACATGAATACTCAATGAGTTGGCAGTCCAGTTGAATCTCTTGCAGCATCCATGGATCTAGCAGGCAGTGCTACGCCTCTGTCCTTCACACCACATTGCAGTTTCTTACAGCAGGGAGGCTGAATGAATTCTGGATGTGTATGATTTAATAAAGTATTGATCCCTTAGTTCCTTGAATCTCATACATTGCAGCAGGAAGTGGACTCCTGGGGACAGAATGGACACAGCCTGGCTTCTCTGGGTAGCCAGGCTGGGTCCACTGAACCTGGACATTGGCAGGGATCTCCTCAGCTTTCTATCGTTCACAGTGGACAGATATTATACCACTGTGTGTGTGTGTGTGTCTCTCTCTCTCTCTCTCTCTCTCTCTCTCTCTCTCTCTCTCTCTCTCTCTCTCTCTCTCTCTCTCTCTCTCTCTCTCTCTCTCTCTCTCTCTCTCTCTCTCTCTCTCTTTCTCTCTCTCTCTCTCTCTCTCATCAGCTGCATCAAACCGACCCCGGTTCTTCACTCACTCATCACCAGATTGTCGTTTCTACCACCGCAGTTAGATCCATAGCCCCGGCTCCTTGACTCGGTCACTCAGGTTGGTTTCTCCTGTGACCTTGTTCTGCCTGTTCACCTGCCTGCTCATCTCCCTCGTCCACTGTCCTGCTCAGCTCAGCTCCGTCCTCCGCCATCGCCTTCCCATTCTCATCGCCCCCTGACGTTTTGAGTCTAACTTTTGTTTGACTTGCGTTGTTCTGCAACAATACACAGCAGCGTGTCGTGTCGTGTACACACAGACTGTGATTCTGTCTGTTGTCTCTGGATAGTGAAGTTGTTGGTCTGGTTCGTCTTCCCTACCCAGAGTCACATGACTCAGCTGGTTAAGATGTTAAAGTTTGGGAGATTATATAACTACAAGTGTCAACTCAATGTTAGATAACAACCATTATAACTTGCTGTTTTGGAGCTTGTGTCTATCTTACACTGTGTGGGTGTCCCCAAATATCGCCATCTACTGGGTGACTTGATCTAAGTTAGTAGATTTTAATGATACTGTTACTAGGCCTACATCTGCAAAAATACAAAGTTGCTACCAGCTATGTTCATTTTTCCCTTCTCCTCCTCCTTCTCCTGCGAGGGAGATAATAGGAATATTGCATTTTATCCAAGACTCGGATACTCATTCCTCATACAGTGACACTCATTCCTCGTACAGTGACACCATTCTATATTGGCTAATCTTATCCTAGACATTTCTGTAAGGCATTCATCGGACAGGGCTTTATTAAGTTGAATAAAGACCAAAACCTGTCAAACAACAAGGAATGTTGAATATCAGGGCCGGTTCTAGCCAGTAAGATTAGGGTGGGCAGATAGAAATAATAGGTGGCACAATTTTCTTTTGCCCTTGCAAGATCTCCGTGCCTGCTTTTTGGCACATTTACTGTAATGTAATTTTTTAGACACATCACTGCTGTATGGGGGCGTTTACCATGATAGCACTGCCACCAGCAGCTTTCCACATCAGTGTTACAACCATCTGCCACCTTCTATGAAAAGCTACATATTTATTTTTCAAATTCTTAATATAAATTAAATATAACCTACAGAATAAATTGCAAAACAACTTCACGAAGACACCTCAGAACTTGATGAAATGTCACAGCATCTCTGAATTGAAAATCCAATTCTGCTGGCAGAAATACTGATGTTATGGAAGTTTCCAGACAAAAGTAGTAAAATTGCAAGGCGTAAAAATTCAAATTTAAACTGGGTGTAACTTGGGTGGGTAACTGTGGGTGGGTACCTTGGAGGCAGGCTGTCCTGCCCACCCAATTAGAAGCAATGCATAGTTATGGTATATTCTATAGTATTAATTCATTGGCTGAATTTTATTTGACATTTTCTTCGACAGCGAACAAACAGGTCCGTCCGATAGTGGGTCTGGACTTAAAAAAAAAAAGAACGAAAAAAACATTTTCTTCAATTTTGATTGGTTGGGCAGAGCGCACATTTGGGTGGGCTGAGCCCACCCTTGCCCCTTGCTACCGCCGGCCCTGTTGAATATGTGTCCAAACGAATTGCCTCTCGTATTCAAATAAAGCTCATTCTAGTTCTGCAAGTGTTTTTAGTTACAGGACTGACGTGGGTTCAGTCCTATAACGGGGTAGTCTGGCTATTGCTGTCCTTTTTTTCAGCACCAGAGGCGTGATCAACGGGCATAGTTCAACTGACTCGGTACGTGATTGGCTGCTTGCCGTCGCTTCCCTGTCGTCATTGTGTTAAACCAGCCAATAGCGTGCGAAGGGGAAAACCCGGCTTGGTGATTGCCCCCCGTAAAAACGTATCGGAAGCAGAAAGACATTTATTGCTCTTCTCCAGAACCTTGGGCCTCTACGAATTCTCTTTTTGGCATTGGAAATTTCCTTTCCTGACCCGGAACTGCTTGGAGGAAAGGTGGTTCGAATTCTAAAATTGCTTAGGAAAGGAGCCTCGATGCTTCCTTTAACCCTCCTTTAGCATAGGTTACTCCTGAGCTTCCTTTGCGAAAGGAAAGGAGATAGTGGTATCCCATAATCCTTTACGGCGGCAATATTTAAAGCAACATGCCACCAACGAAGTTTACCGACTCTACGCGAAGACGCGGTAAAGCAGAAGAATAGAAGAGAAAAAAAATACAATTGATATAATGGATACCAAGTCAAGAAACATAATTATTTGAATACAAATGAATTCATTTATAGCTGGTTAGTAAGCACATAAAATGGATCAAAGAGCGCTTGTTTTAGTCAATCTTCGGAAAATTGTAGTTTTACACTAGAGACGCTAGAGGTCAGCAATACCCGCCCTCGCGCAATGACGTTGGTTAGGAAGAGTGAAGTCGAATTCATTTTAAACAGTGCTGTCTTTTCCTATGTTCGAAAGGAAGCACATTTTCATCTCTCCTTGACCCGATGATGTTTTCCACAAAGGTTAAGGAAAGGAGGCATAAAGGTTGGGAGATTTGACTTTTCGATGAATCCCCTTGTCCAGGGCGAACTCAAATCGCCGGCAGAATGGGCGGGGCTAAGGATAGTCATGATAAAGAAACGAAACTTAAGGTTCATAGAAACGAAAGTAACTCCACCGAAAAGCAGTTCTCTCTTTCAGAAGGAAAATAAAATACATTTTGGAACAAATAGTCTGACAGACAGAAACTACAACACGGTGAGTTATACAGCAAATCTTAGTTAAAACTGCTCCTATATTATGTAATAAGAAAAATATTGGAATACATAAACCTTGTTGTCTGTGTTTAGGAATGGCCTCTGCTACTTCCTGGTCTGAAGATAACTTTTCATGTCCCATCTGTCTGGATGTGTTCAGCAGCCCAGTTACCACACCATGTGGACACAACTTCTGCAGAGCCTGTGTTACAAAGTTCTGGGATGAACAAGTCCAGTACAAATGTCCTATTTGCAACGAGGTTTTCCACACTAGACCTGATGTACGGGTCAATACCTTCATATCAGAGTTGACTGCTCAGTTTAGAACGTCCGTACGAGTAAAAGAGCAGCCTTGTGTTGAACCAGGAGAAGTTCCCTGTGACGTCTGTATTGGGACCCAGCTGAAGGCCGTCAAGTCCTGCCTAGAGTGTTTTACCTCTTACTGCCACACCCACCTGGAGCGACATCAGAGAGTCAGAGGCCTGAAGAAACATCAGCTGGTCGAGCCAATGGACCGACTGGAAGAAAGGATGTGTAAGAAACATGAGCGACTTCTGGAGCTCTTCTGCAGGACTGAACAGGAGTGTGTGTGTCAGTTCTGCACAGAGGGTGACCACAGGTCCCATTCTGTTGTACCTCTAAAGGAGGAATATGAAGTGAAGATGGACCAGCTGGCAAAGATAGAGGAGATGATCCAGGAGAGAAAACTAAAGATTAAGGAGATCAATGACACAGTAGAACTGAGCAAGAAAGACGCAGACAGAGAGTTAGCCAGTGGTTTACAGGTCTACACTGCTCTGATATGCTGTGTTCAGAAGTGCCGTGATGATTTCGACCAAATGGTTAAAGAGAAACTGAAATCCACAGAGAAACAAGTAGAAGACCTCATCAAAGAGCTGGAGCAGGAAATCAAGGATCTGACCAATAGAAGTTCAGAGGTGAAGCCGCTCTCACAGACTAAAGACCACCTCCACTTCCTCCAGGCCTTCAGATCCCTGAAGGATCCCCCACCCACCAGGGACTGGACGACGGTGGAGGTCAGTCCTCCGTCGTACGTAGAGACCTTGAAGAGCTCTCTGGATCAGCTGGAGGAGACACTGAACATGGAGATGAGGAAGCTGCGTGGTCCTGCAGAGCTGAAGAGGGTCCAGCAGTATGCAAAATATGTGACTCTGGATCCTGATACAGCTCATCCCCTGCTCACCGTGTCTGAGGATGGGAAACAAGTACATAATAGTGGTCGAGAGCAGACACTCCCAGTAAAATCTGGGAGATTTTCATGTTATCCACTTGTTCTCTCGAGGCAGGGCTTCTATTCAGGGAAATTTTACTTTGAGGTCCAGGTTAAAGGCAAGTCTTCTTGGCATTTAGGAGTGGCCAGAGAGAACATTGACAGAAAAGTAAAGGCGGGAATGTTCTCCAACCCATTCACCAACCCATGCACCAACCCATTCACCAACCCATTCACCCCCAATAAAGGCTACTGGATGATATCATCAAACAATAAGGAGCTTGTATTTAATGATGACCGTAAGGTCCATCTCCCTCTGAGAGCTAAGCTCGAGAAGGTGGGGGTGTTTTTTGATCATGCTGAGGGTCTGGTCTCCTTCTATGATGTGGAAGCAAGGATTATTATCTACTCTGCTACTGGCTACAACTTTCGTGGGCATCTCTATGCACTACTCAGTCCAGGTTCACATGGATTGTTTGGTGGAAACAATGCCCCCCTGATCCTCTCACCTGTCAATCAAACAGACTAAGACATTGTTTGATATAAAAATTTACAAACAAGAATAAATGATATTTCCTGAATAATGTGCTAGATCTGAAAGAACTATACATAAATGTTGTATACGGTTGTTACCAAGGATGGAAATAACTATTTTAAATATAGCCCATTATAAATTATTATATTCCACTACCTTCAATGTGTGTCTCATTTTCCTTTTACTGCATGAATTGTTTGTTTATTAGAACAATTTAGGAGGATATTGTTTACATTGATCTTTACATTACTATAAGTTGTATAGTTGATATATTTCGGAGTCATGAATAAATACCCAATTAAATCTTTCATCACTTTTCTGAATTCAATAAAAAATAAATCGATAGATTCATCAAAATATGAAAAGTATCGTGATTTATACAGCTCTTGGGGAGTGGGGGGAAGAAATCATAGTCCCACTTTCTTGTGGATTAATTCAGCCAGGGAGCATCAATATTTGATTGTAGGATCTATTCTCATTAGATTATTCATGGGGATCTGGCAACCCAGTCTCAAGGAAATAAGTGACACTGTCACGTCACGTCATTTAATCTATTCGTTTGTAATCTGGGACACGTAATTTCAATTTTTTCGTGCCAAAAGCACAAATTTCAAACTCATTCTAAAAAGAAGAGATGAAGCAGCTACCTTTTTTTCTGTCGCGGTTACCTGAAGAGCAGCGCACCTGCATTAAATATATCCGTGAATTGTCACAATTTCTCAGAATTAAAGGTGAAAGTAGAAACGGGTGGCCAAAAGCTGTCATACTGTTAGAAATCTGTGCTTTTTGACCCGAAAATTGAAATTACGTGTCCCAGATCACGAATGAATAGATGAAATGACCTGACAGCGTCACGTATTTCCGTGAGACTGTGGAGAAGCAGGCCCGCGGCGCAGATGGCCAGGCAGAGAGATGGCCGGGAGCTGGGAATGATGGCTGTAGGGGATGGCTCGCTGCTCGCTGTGTACGTGAACGTCTGCATGGCTCTGAAACAGCTGGCAGGTCAGTGCTGCAGGGTTGCCTTTCCCTATGAACTCGCAGACGTCCGACCCAGGTGTTGTGTTGGGGATCCAATCGGAGCTGGAGATGTTTCATAACTTGTGGAAATGGAAAAAGCCAAGCCACACTTGTGTGAAAGGAGGCGAATAATAAAATAAATGTATACATTTATTTGGATGTGATATGTATGGGAATGATGTTCTTGTTTACACTTTTATCATATAAATGGATTCTTCAGGTGGCTGCTTATCTGAAAATACCCAGAGTTGGATGCGGATAAAAAAAAAAAAATCCTTGTCTCTCTTTCACAGTTCGGTCTCTCTCTCCATCTGTTTTTCTGTATCTCTCGTCGTCTTTGTTAATCTCTCCTTCACTTCATCTCTATCCCTTCATCTGTCTCTCTACCTTCATCTTTCTCTTTCAAAAATCATTTAAAGTCATTTTATTTTTTATTTATTGGCCTAAATAATGAAACACCATTGACGGACCATTTGACAAACATAACAAAACCACAACAAATACATGAATGATCATATAAATAAGCACCATTGACAATGAATTCATTCTGAACACCAAATTAGCTGGCAGTCCAGTTGAATCTCTTGCAGTAAGAGATTCAGCAGGCAGTGCTACTCCTCTGTCCTTCATGCCACACAGAAGTTTCGGACAGCAGGGAAGTTGAAAGAATTCTGGATGTGTATCATTAATAAAGCATTGACCTCTTGGTTGCTTGTATCTCATACATTGCAGCAGGAAGTGGACTCCTGGGGACAGAATGGACACAGCCTGGCTTCTCTGGGTAGCCAGGCTGGGTCCACTGAACCTGGACATTGGCAGGGATCTCCTCAGCTTTCTATCGTTCACAGTGGACAGATATTATACCACTGTGTGTGTGTGTGTGTGTCTCTCTCTCTCTCTCTCTCTCTCTCTCTCTCTCTCTCTCTCTCTCTCTCTCTCTCTCTCTCTCTCTCTCTCTCTCTCTCTCTCTCTCTCTCTCTCTCTCTCTCTCTCTCTCTCTCATCAGCTGCATCAAACCGACCCCGGTTCTTCAATCACTCATCACCAGATTGTCGTTTCTACCACCGCCGTTAGATCCATAGCCCTGGCTCCTTGACTCGGTCACTCAGGTTGGTTTCTCCTGTGACCTTGTTCTGCCTGTTCACCTGCCTGATCATCTCCCTCGTCCGCTGTCCTGCTCAGCTCAGCTCCGTCCTCCGCCATCGCCTTCCCATTCTCATCGCCCCCTGACGTTTTGAGTCTAACTTTTGTTTGACTTGCGTTGTTCTGCAACAATACACAGCAGCGTGTCGTGTCGTGTACACACAGACTGTGATTCTGTCTGTTGTCTCTGGATAGTGAAGTTGTTGGTCTGGTTCGTCTGCCCTACCCAGAGTCACATGACTCAGCTGGTTAAGATGTTAAAGTTTGGGAGATTATATAACTACATGTGTCAACTCAATATTAGATAACAACCATTATAACTTGCTGTTTTGGAGCTTGTGTCTATCTTACACTGTGTGGGTGTCCCCGAATATCGCCATCTACTGGGTGACTTGATCTAAGTTAGTAGATTTTAATGATACTGGTTACTAGGCCTACATCTGCAAAAATACAAAGTTGCTACCAGCTATGTTCATTTTTCCCTTCTCCTCCTCCTTCTCCTGCGAGGGAGAGAATAGGAATATTGCATTTTATCCAAGACTCGGATACTCATTCCTCATACAGTGACACCATTCTATATTGGCTAATCTTATCCTAGACATTTCTGTCAGGCATTCATCGGACAGGGCTTTATTAAGTTGAATAAAGACCAAAACCTGTCAAACAACAAGGATGTTGAATATCAGGTCCGGTTCTAGCCAGTAAGATTAGGGTGGGCAGATAGAAATAATAGGTGGCACAATTTTCTTTTGCCCTTGCAAGATCTCCGTGCCTGCTTTTTGGCACATTTACTGTAATGTAAGCTTTTAGACACATCACTGCTGTATGGGGGCGTTTACCATGATAGCACTGCCACCAGCAGCTTTCCACATCAGTGTTACAACCATCTGCCACCTTCAATGAAAAGCTACATGTTTATTTTTCAAATTCTTAATATAAATTAAATATAACCTACAGAATAAATTGCAAAACAACTTCACAAAGACACCTCAGAACTTGATGAATTGTCACAGTATCTCTGCTGGCAGAAATACTGATGTTAAGGAAGTTTCCAGACAAAAGTAGCAAAATTGCAAGGCGTAAAAATTCAAATTGAAAGAAACTGTGGGTGTAACTTGGGTCGGTAACTGTGGGTGGGTACCTTGGAGGCAGGCTGTCCTGCCCACCCAATGAGAAGCAATGCATAGTTATGGTATATTCTATAGTATTAATTAATTGGCTGAAATTTATTTGACATTTTCTTGGACAGCGAACAAACAGGTCCGTCCGATAGTGGGTCTGGACTTTCACAAAAAAAAAAAAAAAAAACGAAAAAAACATTTTCTTCAATTTTGATTGGTTGGACAGGGCGCACATTTGGGTGGGCTGAGCCCACCCTTGCCCCTTGCTACCGCCGGCCCTGTTGAATATGTGTCCCAACGAATTGCCTCTCGTATTCAAATAAAGCTCATTCTAGTTCTGCAAGTGTTTTTACTTACAGGACTGACGTGGGTTCAGTCCCATGGTTCAGTCCTATAACGGGGTAGTCTGGCTATTGCTGTCATTTTTTTCAGCACCAGAGGGGATCAACGGGCATAGTTCAACTGACTCGGTACGCGATTGGCTGCTTGCCGTCGCTTCCCTTTCGTCATTGTGTTAAACCAGCCAATAGCGTGCGAAGGGGAATATATAATATAATAGATACCAAGTCAAGAAACATAATTATTTGAATACAAATGAATTCATTTATAGCTGGTTAGTAAGCACATAAAATGGATCAAAGAGCGCTTGTTTTAGTCAATCTTCGGAAAATTGTAGTTTTACACTAGAGACGCTAGAGGTCAGCAATACCCGCCCTCGCGCAATGACGTTGGTTAGGAAGAGTGAAGTCGAATTCATTTTAAACAGTGCTGTCTTTTCCTATGTTCGAAAGGAAGCACCTTTTCATCTCTCCTTGACCCGATGATGTTTTCCACAAAGGTTAAGGAAAGGAGGCATAAAGGTTAGGAGATTTGACTTTTCGAAGAATCCCCTTGTCCAGGGCGAACTCAAATCGCCGGCAGAATGGGGGGGGGCTACCCAGTCTAAGGAGAGTAATGATGAAGAAACGAAACTTAAGGTTCATAGAATCGAAAGTAACTCCACCGGAAAGCAGTTCTCTCTTTCAGAAGGAAAATAAACTACATTTTGGAACAAATAGTCTGACAGACAGAAACTACAACACGGTGAGTTATACAGCAAATCTTAGTTAAAACCGCTCCTATATGTAATAAGAAAAATAATGGAATGCATAAACCTTGTTGTCTGTGTCTAGGAATGGCCTCTGCTACATCCTGGTCTGAAGATGACTTTTTATGTTCCATCTGTCTGGATGTGTTCAGCAGCCCCGTTTTCACCCCATGTGGACACAACTTCTGCAGAATCTGTATTACACAGTTCTGGGATGGACAAGTCCAGTACAAATGTCCTGTTTGCAACGAGCTCTTCCACACTAGACCTGATGTACGGGTCAATACCTTCATATCAGAGATGGCCGCTCAGTTTAAAACGTCTGTAAGAGTAAAAGGGCAGCCTTGTGTTGAACCAGGAGTAGTTCCCTGTGACGTCTGTACTGGGACCCAGCTGAAGGCCGTCAAGTCCTGCCTAGAGTGTTTTACCTCTTACTGCCACACCCACCTGGAGCCACATCAGAGAGTCACCGGCCTGAAGAAACATCAACTGGTCGAGCCAATGGACCGTCTGGAAGAAAGGATGTGTAAGAAACATGAACGACTTCTGGAGCTCTTCTGCAGGACTGAACAGGTGTTTGTGTGTCAGTTCTGCACAGAGGGTGACCACAGGTCCCATCCTGTTGTACCTCTAAAGGAGGAATATGAAGTGAAGATGGCCCAGCTGGCAAAGATAGAGGAGATGATCCAGGAGAGAAAACTAAAGATTATGGAGATCAAAGGAAGAGTAAGAAATGGTAAAAAAGACGCAGACAGGGAGCTAGCTGATGGTTTGCAGGTCCTCGCCGCTCTCATACGCCATGTTGAGAAGTGCCGTTATGATTTCAACCAAATGGTTAAAGAGAAACTGAAATCCACTGAGAAACAAGCTGAAGACCTCATCAAAGAGCTGGAGCAGGAAATCGAGGTTTTGACCAATAGAAGTTCAGAGGTGAAGCCGCTCTCACACACTAAAGACCACCTCCACTTCCTCCAGGCCTTCAGATCCCTGAAGGATCCCCCACCCACCAGGGACTGGACGACGGTGGAGGTCCATCCTCCGTCATACGTAGGGACCTTGAGGAGATCTCTGGATCAGCTGGAGGAGACACTGAACATGGAGATGAAGAAGTTGAGTAGTCCCGCTGAATTGAAGAGGGTCCAGCAGTATGAAGTTGATGTGACTCTGGATCCTGACACAGCTCATCCCCTGCTCACCGTGTCTGAGGATGGGAAACAAGTACATGATGGAGATGAAGGGAAGAAACTCCCAGACAACCCTAAGAGATTTACATGGTATCAATGTGTTCTCTCGAGGCAGAGCTTCTCCTCAGGGAGATTTTACTTTGAGGTCCAGGTTAAGGACAAGGCTGTATGGCGTTTAGGAGTGGCCAGAGTGTCAATCAATAGAAAGAATCCCATCTCATTGACCCCTAAGAGTGGCTGCTGGATGATATTATTCAAAAAGGATGAGTTGGTATTTCATGATGATCCTGATGTCCGTCTTCCTCTGAGAGCTAAGCCCAAGAAGATGGGGGTATTTGTTGATTATGATGAGGGTCTGGTCTCCTTCTTTGATGTGGAAGCCAGGGTTCATATCTACTCTGCTACTGGCTGCACATTTAGAGAGCCTCTCTATCCAATGCTTTGTCTTTATTCAATTCTCTTTGGTAGAAACTCTGCCCCCCTGATCATCGCACCTGTCAATCAAACCGACTAAGATACTGTTTGATATAAGAATATCTGCTATTATAGATCTGAGAGAACTGCCTAAATGTTGTACTGTTGTCATTTAAAAAGGATGAAAATAACCCAGACCATCATAAATGTAGCCCATTATAAATTGTTATAAGAATGAATAAGAATATCTGCTATTATAGATCTGAGAGAACTGCCTAAATGTTGTACTGTTGTCATTTAAAAAGGATGAAAATAACCCAGACCATCATAAATGTAGCCCATTATAAATTGTTATCTTCCACTATATTGTGTGTGTTTTCTTCCCTTTTTTTTACTATAATATTATTAATGTTTCAGTTATGTAGAACAACTTTGTAGGATTTCGTTTTTTTATCATAATATTTACATCACTGTAAATTGCATAGTTTTAAATTTCGGAATCATGAATAAATACCCAATTAAATCTTGGTTCACTTTTCTGACTTTAATACAAATGCAGAGAAATGGCATCGTTACACTTTCAGTGGAATATATCTTTTCAGGGCAGAAGGTAAATTATGTTTGTTCACATTATATAGATCATTTTAGATTTGTTTATTATGTTTCAAGAACTTTGACTTAAGTAGCCATGATTTGAAGGAAAACACACACACACACACACACACTGTTGCAGTGCTCTCGTCATCTTTCTGTGTATTTTTTAAACTGTCAATCTCTCTCTCTCTCTCTCTCTCTCTCTCTCTCTCTCTCTCTCTCTCTCTCTCTCTCTCTCTCTCGTCTGAGAAACGCTCCTATTCAAAATGCATGGCTTTACATTTCATTCTATGTAGCTCGTGCTCTGGGACACGATTCAATAGATCCTGCGCATGAGCACGAAATCGTGTGACACCGGGTTGGTGTGTGCGTGCGTCCAAAGACAATGCAGCTGTGTGTGTGTTTGCGTGCATGTGTGTGTGTGTGTGTGTGTGTGTGTGTGTGTGTGTGTGTGTGTGTGTGTGTGTGTGTGTGTGTGTGTGTGTGTGTGTATGTAGGGGGAACAGGTATTTGCTGGTAGAGATGGAGCGAGCCGCTCTGGAGCTCTGCCTGGAGGGGGCAGCTGGTGGTCAGACAGGGGGCTCAGGTGGCTCCGTCGGGGCCTCCGCTGGGAGAGACGGAGCAGGAACCAGCAGATCCAAACCTCCTGCCCTGCCCAGAGCCAGAGGCTGACCCCAGGGCCAAGAGAGACCGGACACCAGCCACACCATACAGGGTCTGTGTGCTTCTTCATGTCAGTGCATCAGAGAGGGAGTGTGTGTCATTGTGAATGTAGTCAACAAACGGAAATCAATTAATACTGACATATAAAAGACAATGTTTTAACTTAAACGTTAACTCTAACTAAGCTTGCAGAAAAAACTGAGCTGAAATGGAAACACTGAAACGAAATAAAAATACTACACAAATGTATGGTAAATATCAATAGATTCAGTTTTCCTGTTTACATTTCAACCCAAGGTAATGCAAAGTGTTGGTCCTGACTGTCTCTTTAAGCTCGCTCCCATGGCCTAAAGACCTGGGAAATGCCCATGGAAACACGCGTGTACTTGGGTTTCCACGCAGAAATCCAACGACTTCCCGCTTATATATGGCTGGAATCCAAGTGCTTTGTCTTAACATTCCAGCGTTATCTCGGCATGGCCTCTTTAATCGATATACATTGTTTATTGTCTCCATGAAAGAAACTGACAAATTAGCTGTTTTGCTGGTTTTCCTATATTCCTCCCATGGAGCAGACGAGAACTTTGCCCCTGAAACCCTACTTTATAACCTTCCAAAAAAGGCTACAGATACACTCTAATTGCAAAAGCTTTATTCAGAGTCCTAATCTACTAGTTTTAGCATGAATATTGATATTGAATATTGAATTTAAAGCAAGACGGACTTCTTGCTGCCTCACATAATTTGAACCTATTATCGACCAATATTATGGATGGGTTAAGGATATAATACCGTATGGCTCTAATGTAGGCCTATTTTCCCTAAACAGAGGAAGTAAATATCCAGTGATTTGCCTAGTTTCTATGAAAACTATTCATCCTCATCAGAATTAGTCAGCCATCTCTAACATGTCCCCCCCCGCCCCCCCACAAACGCACACACAGAATCACGCACACACAGACACAGACAGACACAGACACACACACACACACACACACCATATTCAATAGAAAGGCCCCTCTTTGTCATTAGAGGTAGATGACAGGTCAGCCAACCACAAAGCAGACCTCAAATGTACTTTGCAGCAGCTATTTTTGTTCTGAAATGCAATAGGTCTGTACTGGCTGAAGGTGTTCCACCCTTGTTTTTTTCTCTGGCCTTTTTTTACCAGGTGCTATGCGTCACCTTTTCCAATTACCTCTGCAGCTCCATCTTACTCTCGTTATCACTATCATTCGAAACGTTTCCATAACTTTTAGGCCTAGGCCTATGCATATGAACACAACATGGACATCCTTCTCTATTTGTTTGTGAGTTTGTGGCTTTGAGTGATTGTATGAAACATAATTAATATAATCAAGAATGTGATTACGATTTTTTTAGTAATCCACATTAAACTGTTGACATGGCTAAGGTAAATTCTGCAAAATAAGTGTTGACGTAACAAAAACATGAATCAGTTATTCCGTTCCAATATAGATATTTCAATCAAAAGTTATCAAATAACTGCTGGGCTTAGCAACCGTTTCTTAGAATAAAAAAATAATGCAATAATCACTATCAAGCACAGCTCATTAAACACAGAAATTGCATCAAACGAGGCTAGACTCCTGCCACAGAGAGCTCTAGGCAGGAAAGAGGGAAGAAAGAAAAAGTCTTGATGATTTATGTTTAAGATTTAAAAAACGAGAAGCTGAATTTACCAGAGTTAAATATCTGGTTCCCTCTGCTGGCAAACGAAGAGATTACTCATTCCTGAATGTATCGAAATGCCCGAAACTTCCAAACCACAACATGCGTCATCATAAAAGATTATGACTGTGGTGCTTTTCGATATATTTCTTACTTATTCAGACAGATATCGTTTTATTACCACTAAGTATAGGCTTTGTCTAATAATCTTTCAAAATCTTGCTATGTTTCCTAATTACTTTCTGACCTTGATCTTATTATTTACAATCATCAAATGATCAATGTCATAACATTTTCTAAATTCAAAATCTTTCATAAATTCATAAATTCGTTCAAAAATAGACCTACATGTAAGTAAGCAAACCAAAATAAAGCACTTATCAGCCATGAACTCCAATTTTATTGAGCATGAAAATAATTTCTATGATGATCTCAAAACCAGAATTATTAGCCTGCACACTACAGTAGGCAAATAAAGTAAACTGAACACAAATGGCTTCTGATGTTTTAGGTTCTTTGCAGTGGGTATCGTTTCGGTATCGATATCAAGATATTCAGGCAGCCATCATACAAAGTCATCATTTTGGTGACACCAGATCTGAAGTTGTATTGCCTGATATGAGATGGAAGGCTGTGGTCTGACGATGTCGTACTATGTATACAGTACACAACCAGGGCACTGCCCGGAGTCTACTGAGCAGAGCATGCTCCATTGCTCACCCCTCCACACATCAACAAGGCAGGGCAGCAAGCCCTACCTGGTACGAGAACTCTTTTGGAATTCAGTCTCTGACGGAGAGTTGCTGTGCACTTACTCTGTTATGAACGCTGAACTTTTTAGGTAAATGTTTGTTGGAACAGTTTATATGATAAACGAAACGTCTGACTGGAATTTGTATTATTCACATAAAGTTGCCCTGTTGAACACATGTGAAAGGGAGGGGTAAACTGTGATGCATTCCTGAGAATAGATCATAGGCCTGACAACCATATACAGTAAAAAAAAAAAAAAAATAGAATAGGAAGATTATTTTGCAAAAGAGGCTGTTATTCATACCAATTAAATGTATTAACATATTCAAGATCATTTAAAAAATAATTCCATTAGAACAAGGACTTTTATACAGCGAAATGCATGATTCTAATCTTGTATGAAAATATTGAAGCATTTGCTATTAAATAAAAATAGATTTTATTATAATTAATGCAATTTGCTTGATTTTTTTTTTTTTATTACAGTTTAGAAAGCATTTAAACTCAAGTTTATTATATCAGCTGACAGGAATTTACCTTAACACAAGAAGTGTTAACATTGACTATGTCTTCAAGTTGACTATTTCATCTGATCCTGCGCTCAGCTGCAAGTACATCAATGCCACTAAGAAGACGTAGTCAATTAGGGTTATCACAGCCTGAAAACTCTGGCACCTACAATTTCCTAGGTGACCACGCTGCTAATGATCCTTCACTGCTGTACTCAGCAGATGGATTGACTCCCTTGGCTCTCATACGTCGTGGTGGTAGACGATCTCGGGTGGTCTAGTCTACAGCGAGTACATGTTGGACTTATTTCTTTGCCCCAGATTGCGGCTGTCTCTCTTTTTGCTCCTCCTGTAACACACCAGGCAGGCGATGAGACTGCAGATTACAGCGGTGCACACGACCGCGATTATTATGATGGTGTGTTTCCTGGACACGAGCCCTTGCACTTCCTTCCCTGGTCCATCAGTCGAGTTCATCCCGTTCCCTGAGGTGATCAGGGTTTCGACCGTTGCAGCGGTGGCTGTGCTTTTCTCCTGGGAAAGAGTTTCAGCCTTTGTACTTTTTTCTGTTGCAGGCCCATCGGTGGGCCTCCGAACAAGCAGGTCCTCATCCACGAGCCCATCGATCTTCTCGCCGCTAAGTTTGAAGGGTGTGTTACACACGACAAGGCTGTGATTTGCTTTCGACGGGTACCTCCTCAACCAGTCCCTGAGGGGCACAATGTCCTGGTCGCATGTCCAAGGGTTGTGATGCAGGAGCACCTCGTCCGCCACCCTCAAGTCATCCAGGACCTCCAGGGGCAGGTTGTAGAGGGAGTTATTGTGCAGGTCCACCTGACCAAGATGTCCGATTCCCCGGAGGAACCCCGCAGGGAGGGAGCTGATGGTGTTGTGCTCCAACGAAATGTTGACCAAACCGGGCAGACCTTGGAAAGTGGCAGCCTCCAACGTTGTGAGGCGGTTGGTGTGCAGGGACACCTCGGCCAGTTGCTCCAGGCCGCTGAACGCCCCAGGGGACACGTGGCTAATCTGGTTGCGGCTAAGGACCAGCAGATGCAGTTGGGTCAGGTTGCTGAAGGTGTTGGCTTCAAGGCGGCTCAACTTGTTGTCGTAGAGCCACAGCTGATTCAACGGCATGGGTCCGAACACGCCGGGGCCCAGAGTTTCCAGGTGGTTTTCGTACAAGGAGATGTGGGACAAATGTGGCAGGTTCAGAAAGAGCCCCTCTGAAAGGGTGGTGAGCTGGTTGTGCGACAGAAAGAGCTTTTTGAGGTTGGGTGTTCTGGAGAACATGTCACGTGGAAGGTGAGTGAGCAGATTGTCCTGCAGGGCCAACTCTTCCAGGCTGGCGAGGTCGTCCAGGAAGCCGGCGGGAATCTCCCGCAGGGCGTTTTTGTTCAGGCGTAAGCTTTTCAGCTGACTAAGGCCTTGCAGGTTCTTCCCGGAAATCTCACTGATATTGTTCCCGCTTAGTATGAGGAACTTCAGCTGAGCCAGCGGTCGAAATGTCTCCTTGGGAATGGAAGAAAGCTGGTTCCCGCTGAGGTCAAGAGCCGCCAGAGACGACAGGGAGGCGAACCAGCTCGGATGGAGCTCCAGGAGCCGGTTGCCATGTAAGATCAGAGATTGTAAACGCGGGAGGTGTTGGAACAAGGCCTCGGGGAGATCTTGTAAGTCGGTATCGGTGAAAACTACTGCCTCCAGGTTGAAGGTGGAATCAAACGTACCGGGTTGCACTGCTCCCAACACAGAGTCTTTCACTGCGATGGCGCGAAGGGAATCGGCGAAGCCCGCAAAGTCTCCCCCTCGAAGGGACGGGAGACTGGAGTTGGTGATGATGAGAGCCATGGTGGATGGTGGCACTGCAGTGGGGAAGGTTGACAATTCGGAGCAGGTCGTTTTGGCAGTGCATTGGCAGCCCTCAGGACATGCAGAGAGGCCAGCGGTGAGGGTACTGAGGAGCAGCAGGAGGTGAAGAACAACCGAGAGGCCCATTGTTCCCTAGGAGGGGAGGAAGACAAAGAATCATTAGGCCTTTCACTTAATACAAGGTTAACACAAGATCATGACAAATATAACACTGCACTCAGAATGTCCTTTTCCTGGGATAACACAATATTTATTTCCATCACTGCCTCTGACAAAGAAACTGCCTGCACAGGTATATAGATATAATAGGCTGAGTGTTAATCATTGAACCTGGAGGTACACATGGGTTCTATAGTCATCTTTCATTCTGTCATCAGGTAAAGCACAAGTTGTATTCTTGTATTTAAAACAATCTTCAACCGCTACAATATATTATTGATTGTATTCCTTTAGTGTTCCTTCATAATTATTCTAGAAAAATATGTTCACTACACCTATGACAACTACTTATACTACTATTACTACTACAACTTATAGTATAACAAGATGATGAATGTTGCCTATCTGCAACTCCCAGAATCTGTATTGCTTCATTGCAACCTTTATTGCCCAACTGCAATAGTCAGAATCTTTAAGGTCATTCTCAGGTTTCCTCATGGTGAAACATATTTCCTAACATTAGGCAAGTAATAAGTTACTTTCTCACTCAGAGCATTACTCTCCATATCTGTCAGCTTGGGGATTGTTTGTGTGTGTGTGTGTGTGTGTGTGTGTGTGTGTGTGTGTGTGTGTGTGTGTGTGTGTGTGTGTGTGTGTGTGTGTGTGTGTGTGTGTGTGTGTGTGTGTGTGTGTGTCTGTGTGCGTTTGTGTGTGTGTCTGGTGACAAAATACAAGATAACCTGCTAAATTTCAGCTTTCCCCTAAAAAAATAACAGTAATTACATTGATATTGTAATTACATAAAACAATCATTGAACAGATCAAATGAGCACTGACTGTTCCTTTCTAACAATTCAGTCGCTAAAGCACTAGTGTACGTGCCTGGACTGGACTGGGACAGACAGGGACAGGAACGGGCTGCTAATCATCAAGTAAGAACGATGTAATGCCGGAAAAATTTACAATCCACCATTAATTGCCTTTTTATCCCTCCCTCCTTCCCTCCCTCCCTCCCTCCCTCCCTCCCTCACTCACTCATTTTGGCCACTCTGATGTAAAATAATGAACAACATTAATGTAACTCTTAGAAAACGCAAACTCAAAAAAAACAACTAAAAGGCAGATAAGCCCTCTAATTTGGACTGGTATGGAGAAGACAGAATGGGAAATGCAAAATACATTTGCAAAACAATTGCACACACATAAATAATGAATTTGGCCAATTCAAAGATCAACTCAAAATGTACATTCTTCCCATCCCATTACTGTTCTACTTCATTATCGGCATCAATTAAAAAAAAGACAGAAAACACAAATAAAGCAGAGCATACACGATTCATGGCATGGTCAATTCAAAGCAGCTGTGTTCAGGCTGGTAATCAAGCGTTGCGGTACCTACCTCTGCGACTGCGTTGTCTAAGAACACAAAGAGAAAATGGGTTGAATCCCTGTTATCTTTTATCCCGTTTTATCTGTTTTGTTCTCCTCATCACCTAGTTGAATCACCGGTTCCAGCTCTGGTTTTTCAATGAGTCACATCCTGATTCAGTGAAATTGTCCTGCTCCTCATCATCACTTTGTTTTTCCCGTCACTCTTTTTTTTTACCCATAAGCCCCATGGAATGTGCAAGGTCTCTGCCAAACGTTCTCAGGCTGAGGTCTACACTGAGCTGCACCCCACTCCTCTAGCATACAAACTTTACTGCAGGGGCCCTTTTTAGTTGGGGGGGGGGGGGGGGGGGGGGGGGGATGCGGTTTAGTGTTGTGTAAGGGGGTTCCCCCTCCCACCCTTCTGCAACTCTGAATGAACTAGATTTGTTTCATTTAAAGAGGAAATGACTGGGCATTTTTGTCTTTTTGGGAAATGGCATGTGTGTGAGTGTGTGTGAGGAAGAGTGTGTGTAATTGCAGTTATCGATGAGAATGGGGGATGGCTTTGGGTTAGAACTGTTAGAAAATTGTCATTAGGGAACCATGTCCAATTTTGTAAAACAGCTTGAAAAAAAAACAATAAAGAAAAAAAGTAGGCCTATTGAGTAAACAAAATGTATGATCATCATGTGCGCTCACGTACCTCTGCCTGCTCCGGTTTGATTTTGGCCGGAAAAGTCGCCAGAACGTGAGAAAATGTGGCTGTAGACAGCTGCTTTTTGAGTGCATCCATATGTCGTTTAAAGCGTTTCACTAGAGAACAACCCCCACTCTGCTTGAGGTAAAGATAGCGAGGGTGGAGTGAATGTTCATATAGGCGTGCTTCTCTATCCAGACCTCAACCGCAACACAATTGTATATTATATACAATATAATACAGTAATAATTATTATAAGAATTATTATAAAGTATACAGTACTTATTTTGTTTTGCATGTTTTAAGCACACAAACCAAAGAAATCCACAAAGAAGAAGAATTCCAAACATACATTGCAACGTGTTGTCAGATTACAGATGCATATGATCATAGATGTTCTCTCTCTGATGACAACCTCTGCTCCAGTGGTGTTGCATGATATTCAAAACCATGCTGGTGTGTCATGAGGCTGGAGGAGACGCACGCTAGCTTGCAGTTAGATACAGCAGGATACAGCACTTTAAGTTGTTTTTAAACATCCTGCGTATGAAAGTCCCTCATTTCTCATTGAAGAGGCGGCTGATTTCTATAGGAGGCAGGGTAGTCTAGTGGTTAGGGTGTAGGGTCTCAAATCCCTATGTCTGAAGTCTAGCTGTAGGCATCCCAGGGCAAGAACCCTAGCCCTCATCTGTCTGTTAATGACATGCACAATAATAATAATCAGCTGCCAATCGCTTGGGATAAAAACATCTGCTAAATGTTTCAATAGTACTAAAAAGTATCAGATGTAGCAGCTATACGCCTTCAACATCACGGGTCTGGTGTTGGTTACTTGGAAAATAGTTTGGTGGGATCAGTCAACTTTTATGGGATGAGGAGGATGGTATTTCTAGCGTGTGCTCCACCGTGTAGGAGAAGAGGTTCTACAATACTACCTCAAATATTGGAGGCTTGGAAAACCCTCAGTTCTGACAATGGATACCAGAGATGTAGACTATTGTTATTGATGAACGTTGAATGTTAAACTACAGCAGTCAAAAGCCTATGCAGGTTGAATATATATTTATTTACACACACTCCTACTCCTTTACACCATTATGCAATCTATTTAGAGCTTTGAATTGGATGATACTGGCCCAAATTGATGTTGGCCGCATTCTGTCAAATTGGATGCTTTGTTTTATTCACATCATGTGATTACAATACAAAAATAACAATTAATGCATTTACATTGCAAGAAATAATATAACTCTCAGGAGGATCCTCTGTGTGGTCAGCGCTGTGCTCTGTTTCCGGTAACTCGCTCATTCTATCGTGTCCCCATTTCTTACTCGCCACAGTTTCTGCCCACTGTTGTGTGTGATTAGAGTGCTGAAAAGGTTTATTCATTACTCGTTGCCATAGTGATGAACTTGGGTACCATTCAACAGTTCACTGTGTTTTGTTTACGGGTTGTTGGTCAAAACAAGTCTGTGTGTGTGTGTGTGTGTGTGTGTGTGTGTGTGTGTGTGTGTGTGTGTGTGTGTGTGTGTGTGTGTGTGTGTGTGTGTGTGTTGCAATGTGTTTATATGTGCCTTAAGATATTATCATTTTAGATATCTTCCCTCCTTGTAGCAATACATTTTTTATTAATCTTTAAAAAAAAAAATTGAAAACTGTTTACTGTTTTGCAACTCCAGCCATCATAAATACAACACGGATACTTAAAAATTGGATCTCTAAATATACAAAGAGAAGTGTTTGCTCCTTTTAAGTGGACTTTAAACACAGTGCTGTGGTGTGGGTTGGAGCGGGAGGATTTTTGGAAAAACAGGGAGTCAGGGACACAGCCTCTATCCAGAAATGTATGCTTCTCAGAAACGACATTCTTTTTCAACCTTTGGGCTTCCTGCTCTGTGGATTCCACTGCTCTTCTATCTTAGATGATTCATTTGGAAAGAACATCCTTTATCATTAATCATAATGTTTTGTATTATCATTATTTGAAAAATGAACGGCAGGTTATTGTTACACGTCACTTGATTTCTACGAAAAATGAAACGAATAACGAATTAACTAGAATAAGAAGAATAACTAAAGGCAAAACATTATATTGCAGTACATATACTAAAGCTTATGTGTATGCCTTTTTAATGGCGATAAATGGATTAAACAGTAACAGATATTCAACGTAATTTTATTGAAATGCTGCCGAAATATTTACATCTTCTAGCATATTTCTTCACACTGTTTACTAAGGGACCTCTTAAGAAGCTGGCGTGCGTGTTTTCCCTCAATCATTATTCACAGTGCACGTCGGCCATCTTTGTCCTCCACCCATAGCTCTTGCATGACCTTCTCCAAGCGGTACATCCCGCACATGGAAGCAAAGATTAGCAGTGCCCCGGTGACCATCAGCAGGATGTGGCCGGTCATGAGGAGCCCAAGATGGGCCGCGTCCAAAGGAAGAGTCCACACAGAGACCCAGCCCTGATGGTGGTGGTGGTGCACGAACTCGGGCCCTTGCTCAAGCACCAGCCTATCATAGAAAGGACGAGAGTGGTGTTCCATGGAAATGCTTGGAATGCTGGGAGGAGCTGATGATGCTTCAGGGGAGATGCTGGCGGCGGCGGTGGTGGACGCAGTGGTGGACGCTGTGGTTGTTATCCGAGGAGGCCGGGCCGTTGAGGCGGGGGTGGAGCTGGCCAATGGGAACGTCGTAGAGTGTGAAGTACTCGGTTGGTAGGTCGTCAGTGCTGGAGATTGACGAGGGGTCGATATTTTAGTCTGACTCCCTCTCTGTCTAGGAAAGTAACCGACTGCTAGAGGAATGCACGCATAAAAGTCCCTCTCACCCAGAGACCAAAGTGGTCGAAGCATTTGGAACAAGGGGCTCTGACACATCACATCCTTGTCATCAAGCACCTGTTTATTGGCTCTGAGCCAGTAGGCCAGACCTTCTATCTGGCAGTCGCAGTGCCACCGATTGTCTGTCAGAGAGAGTTTCGCTAAGACTCCATTGGAGTGGAAAATCTTTCCCGGGAGGGTCTGCAGCTCATTATTTTTCAGATCAATTGCAGACACCACCTTCAGATTCTGAAAGATGGTACTGGGCAGGGACCTGAGCTTGTTGTCATTGAGGTTCAGAACGGACAGCGAGGCGAGGTTGGAGAACTGGTCTGGGTGTAGGGTGCGGAGATCATTGCCCTTAATCGAGAGTTTTTTAAGCTTGGGAAGGTCGTGAAACAGCTCAGCCGGTAGCACCTGCAGCTGTGAGTTGAGATGGAGGTTAAGGCGCAAAAGGCCGGTCATGTTGGCAAACAGATTCCCTGGAACGGTGGCGAGTGCAGTGCTGAACAGATAAAACTCCTGCATGAAAGGTGTGTGGCCCATCAAACGTGCCGGGAGGGACCGCAGCGGGTTAGTCCAGAGGGTTAGTTTTACTAGTAGTGGCATGTGGTAGAAGCTCTTCTCTGGGACCTCCTGGAGCCGGTTGCCTGATAAAGTGAGTAAGGAGAGCTTCCCCAGGGACCAGAACACCTTGGGCGCGAGGCGTGTGATGTGGTTGTTGTGGATTTTCAGATCGACGAGCTCGGGGAGGTGACCAAAGAGGGCGTCGTCCCCCAGCACCTCCAGCCGGTTGGTGTAGAGCATGAGCCGGCGCAGGGCGGTCAGCGAACGGAAGGTCCCAGGGGCGAGGGCGCTGATAAGGTTCCCACCGAGGTTCAGGAAAGTGAGGCTGCTCAGTCCATCGAAAACCCCCGGGTCCAGACGGGAGATCTGGTTGCTGCTCAGTTCCAGATGCTGCAGTCTAGTCAGTCCTCTGAGCATCTCCGAAGGGATCGACTCCAGTCGGTTGGCGTCGAGGAGGAGCTGCTCCAGGTCAGCCAGTGGACTGAACACCTTGCCGGGGAGGGCCACGAGTTTGTTGAGGGAGAGTTTGATGGACCTGAGCTGCGGGGTGGTGTAAAAGGCCAGCGGGTGGATGGTATGGAGAGGGCCTTGAATCAGGCTGAAACGCAACAAGAGGCTCATGTTTTGGAGGCTCCATTTGTTCAGGACGTTAATGTCGGTGACGTTGAGCTGCAGCAGGGTCATGTTGGAAGGCATCTGTCCTGGCACGTCCGTGATCTTGGGGCCAACACACCGGACGGCCACGTCTAAATAACACTCACAATGGACAGGGCAGCTGCGGGCCAAGTATGGCAAGAGCAATAGGACAAGAATCCCCAGCATGGTACCTGTGAGATCATGAAACAGGCATAAAATTGTTTTAAGAATGTTTGCCATTTGAAGTGAAGAACATGTCTTGCAATGTATAACTGTTGTTTACAAATAGAAATAAGGGTTAGGGTTATAATATAGTTATACAATCTGTATAAAGTGTCCCTAGAATTATATTATATTTGTTCTACAGTTTATATTGACCGTTTTTATTTAATGTATGTGAATTTCAATCAATCGATTAATAGCCTATTATTATCCCAGTCAAAGGTTATCTAATCGTTTGTACAAAAGTTCATTGTCAAAAAACATGCAAATATAATATTGAAAATAAACTAAAAATTTGACTCACCCAGCACAAGGTACTAGGCTACTCTTCGAACAGCTTTGTTTTATGAATGTGTTGGGTATTACTAACACAGTATGAGTGGCAGATATACTGCATGTTCATTTCCTTTGGACTTATCTTGTCCGGCTGCACAGACCACACTTCATGCGGGCTTGAACTGCCGTCAACAGAAGGAAATATGCAAGATAAAATACTGTAAAAAGTGAATAAAAATGTCATTACTCAAACTGCAATAATAACACAGACCTTTTGTGCTTCAATGGTTGAAGAAATAAATATTGTTTGATTCTAGGCCTATTTGTGTGAGTTTCTATGGTTGCTGTGCACGTTAGACTTCACGTACATGTCTGTACAGATTCCATCTTTCCCAACTTTATGCTCCACCTTCCATGCTATTTCTGAGCTATGTGTCATTGCTGGTGTTGCCATAAACATTTCCTTTTCCTCCCTGCTGTAGGGGCGAGATAGTGCCTTATCAGCTGTGGTAGGCCTAATGTGTAGAAACCGACTTGGAGTCTCTCGGACTCACTATTTAAAGCGACCAGGAAAGTGTGCTGTTGGCTGCATTTTACCATTTCATTACCAAGAAGCCCTATTCAATACAAGCCCAAGTATAAATAGATTGATTAAATATAAAGCCTTCATATATAGAGAATTCAGTTAGGCCTACTGTTTCTCTTCAGTTGCAGTCGAGGTTGACAAATTGCAATTCAGAGTCATGTAACATATTCACACAATTCATTTTTATTTAGTCACTAGAATAAAACAGTAGGTTATTACTCCAAGTGGATGATAGGCATATTAACCTACATTACTCTTTGAAAGTGTCTTTAAGTGCAAAAAATAAAATGCAATATCAAACAATGCCACAAGAGGGTGACAGAATGACAAGGTAAGGGGCATATAAAGCCCCCCAAAGTCGTCTCATCGGTCAAGTATTTGCCATTTCTGACAATCAAGTAGTTCCAGTCATTATAGTGTTATTTACAGGTGTTTTATGAACAAAAGAATCATCAAAAACTGCAATCCAGTGTTAATACATTATTATGAAATATTGAGGATACGCGGTCTGTGTATTGATGTGTCATATTGCCATGGATGTTTCTTTTAATAGTTACATGAGTCTTAAGGTTAAGATATATTTTGCAGCATGAAGTCCCAACCAGGTCTGTAACTACCGAGGTAATGCCCCCCTCTCCCATATCCATGCTCCCTAAAATGCATCCTGAATAAACTGAACAAATGAAGAAAGAGTATAAAGGAGTGGAGTAAATGCCCAAAGTGCAGCCTTCTCCTCCGCCTCCCCACCCACCCACCCACCCACCCACCAACCCACTGTAGACTCGCTACCCTTCAGCTCCTGGGTGAATGTCCCTGGGCACAGAGGGCCTGCTCCGTCTCCACCGCCGCCCTCAAACACAGTACTTCCAGAAACAGGCTGTAGAGAGAGACAGAGACACCCGTTGTAGCACGTTAAGTGACAACAGTATACACACAAGGGGATTGGGGGAACGGGCCGGTGCAGTAATGTGCAACATTGAATTTATAATGCAGTACTATACAAAACATATCTAATCTTTTACGACAATGCAAGGCACACTAAAAATGTGCAGAAGAGAAAGGGATAGCAAGGGATGGAGAGAGGGAGATACGTTAGAGGGGGAGAGATGTGATGGAAGATGTGACGGTGAAGATGGAGACAGAGTAGAGAAGAAGAAGAGAGAGCAAGGACAGGTCGACAACGAGAGGGAGATCGCCAGAGAGAGAACAGAGAGAGGGAGATTGCCAGAGAGGGAACAGATAGAGTGAGAGTCCAAAAGAATGAGGGAGCATGCAAGAAAGGGACACTCACGTTCGCCGCGTTTCCCCGGTAGGGATTTGACTTCAGCCATGACATCTGCGGTGATCTTCCTCTCTAGATCCAGGTCCTCTCTTAGCTGAAACAACGGGTCACTCACTGATTAGTTGTCCACTTCTTTAGTCCTGAACCCATTCATTTATTTGCCTCTTGTTTGAATGTGCAATGTCCCATTTAATGTGATGCGTGCATGGAACAAAGAAGTTCTAATGTCTGATGTGTTCGTTCAATGCATACAACACATTAGAAGTGATGTCACATAGATGATATTGTTTGAGACCTGCTCTGTAATGTATGTGATATTATTTTTTTTCATTCCAATTGTTTCTGGTTGTCAAGTGTGATAATGTAACAACATTTAAAAGTTTTGATGTCAAGCCAAACATTCTTACCTTTTCTAGTTGAGATAACTTATTCACCAGCTCAAGACCTGCACATTTAGAGGATAAATGTCAATTAAAAGTTCTTAATTGAGTTATAAACTGATCAGTCAAAATCATTGAACACTAGTCACAGATGTACTTTTTCTACTGAATGTCCCACCTGGAATGTCATTCCTTTGGATTGGCACCAGGCTTTTATTCAGTAATAGTGCTAGGATCTGGCGTTGAGCGTCTGGCTCTTCTTTTGGATAATAAATATTGTTTCCTAAAGACCCACAAAAAAACAATACATGAACCACATAAGAATGAATGTGAAATAAAAGGAACACAGACAACAGACGCTTAACAGGTGACTACATTTTAAACGCAGGCAAGGAGGAATCAGCATCACATCATAATTTTTCTTAGATTCACTTTTTAAAGAAAACCCCCAAGACAACGGTCACTCACCAGTGTTGAGAATGCTCCTCCCCTCCACACTCAGTAGCCCTTGCAGCATCAGAATGCCCAGCAGTCCTAAGCAATAGTTGGCAGAGTACACTCTATCCATTGCACCTCAGTGTATGGTCCAAACTAGGGGAAGCCTTTCGCTCTGAACTCTGATTGAAGAAAGAGGCTGGCGGTCCAATATCTATCGAGTCTGTTGCCACAAAATGTATTTATGCATTCTTGAGGTGGGGTGGAGGGGGGTTCGGAGCCCTCGGAGGAGGGGCCAGTCCCACCCCGGTATACTAAATCAATACCTAGTCACTATTTGGTGCCGTCAATAGGCAACCAATTTGAGTGGACCGTGCAGCGTCCAGGTGAAATATGAGGGCATGACGCTGTAGACAAGGGCAGTAACCTACATCACCTTGACAGGAACAAATCAAACAGAGTGCAGACCCAATCAATCACAGTCTTGTTTACAAGGGGCCCAAACCAACACACTTCGCCATTGCAAGCATTTTCCTTTACATTAATTAGTTCCTTAAATAGCAAGTGGAGAATCTGTGGAGAATGGAGGTGCTAGGAAAATGAATTGATTTTGTTGTTTCTTGAGTGCACAATAGCTGGATTTAGGTCTGCAGTCTTTGCTCTTGGACTGTTTTTGAACTGATGAAATCTTTATTCTTTGACACGTATAAGTACGAAACTTATACCTTGCAAACATCCCTACACAAATCTTAGAGTTCCCATCTCACACCGCTAATGAATGAGCCTGGCTCTCATTCAAGTTGGCGCGGGTCCATAGCTTTGAAATACTTGCAAAAGCCAAAAAGAATGAATGGAAAAGCATCAGCCATTGATTCTTTATACGACCACACTGTAAACGGCCTCCCAGTTGACAATGCATACAACTTCCAAAAGTGAGCCACTTCAAGGACCTCGTAAATGATTGCAACTTATCGAGTACACATATCCGACATATAGACCATGTATCCACATATTATAGCAACATTATTTTATAAAAAAAAACTTTTTCTGTTTTTATGTTGTTCAAGGACAACTTGTAGAATTGAAGGAGGAGTAAAACAATTATTATAATAATTATCATTATTATTCACCCCCCTCCTACTTTAGGACACTATCGATGTTCAGGCAGCATTGCTGATTTTGCCAATAAGTTCAACAAAGAGAGGCATACATTTATTTTTTTGTAAATATGCAGTATCATTAGTTAATCTTTCAGCGAAGTCTGCAATTCTACACACGTTTCACTAGAGGGGGCCATTACATAAGAATGTTAATTTGTGTGCGCGTCAGTGTAGTGCGTTAACGTGCGCAGAAAAATGAATCACACAAAATAAAACACACAATTGCAGAGCTAATATCGTTCCATTACAGTAAAATCATCCATACTAGAAAGAGGTTTCTGCAAACCCTTTGCAATGACCTAGGTAGGTGCACACGGAGGGGACCTAGTCGTGCTGCCACAAGCCGCAGCTGCAGCCAGCTGCATTTTCTGAGACAACGAAGAGGGGAGGGTCAGTCATCGGTGGGAGGGATGCTCGCAGAATACCCTGATCTGCTAGCTATAGTAATGAAGCAGCATTGCTAACTAGTACCAGCGACGTGACACGCGTTAGTTATCGAACCTCCATAACGGGTGGCTGTCCGGCTCCTCGTCATTCTTCACCGTGTGTTCGAGCAGAGGCCGCCGCCGGTCAATCAATCAGGGGCCGCCGGTGTTGTTAACCTTCGGAAGAACGCGGAAGTGTCATTCAGCGTAAACCCCTTGACACATTGCTGACAACATGGCTGAATTTAGCATCGACAAGAAAAAACTGCCTCCAGTAAAAGATGGTAATACCCGCTCGTTAGATTAATATCACTCCATGAACATGCGTTTAGTGTTGGTATACACGGTGGTGTGGCTGGCTAACGTTAGCCAAAAAGCGCACATTATAAAGGTAACACCGCGGACGAGGCAGGTGTTTGGTATCTGTAACCTGTCTTTGCCGACCGGTGTGGGATTGGTACAACTAGCCTGTGAAATGTAAAGGTTTTATCTGTACTAGTTATGTTAGCTCGTCATGTTTGATTTGATAGTCGACATAAAGATGACACCTGCTGCATTGTAATGGAGGTAGCTCAGTGGGCTATTATAGCGATTGGTGAAAGACGGGGTTTCGTTAGATATTATGATAATGTTCATAATCATTGGACAGCCACGGGACAATAAGCCCTGCTTTGCGTGGGAACTGATTGAAAAAACCACGGTTTAGTGCCCTGTTTTCTTTCACATTTAATTTTATGATACCTGAGGCTAGCGTGATTGTTTACAACAGCTGTGATATCTGTGTAGTATTTTGATTCGACGGATACCGTATTCTCTGTAATATAGTCAACGATACCTAGACATAAGTTCATATAATGTACAACTAGGGTGTTATAATGTTATATTGTTGTTTGGGTTGGATATAGAAGTGAATACAAATGTTCAGATTGTCCAAACAAGTATGTCCATACGCAAAAAGTTCAACCAGCTATTTAGTATTACGTATAAATGTGGTTGAAGGACAAACTGTCTTCCGATTACTAAGTCATGCGTACACAATAGTATTAATCATGCCAGACCATTTGCTTTGTTGGCTAAAGAGATTAGGCATATGGTTGAAACATGGAGAATGCTAATCAAATCCCATGTAAATTGTCTGTTGGGGTCTGCCCCTCCCCTTACCCATGCATCTGTCGATTCAAGTCATGACCCACTCACCAAACACGTTCAGTCCTGCCGTGCCTGCCACACGGTCTACGGACAAGCTTATCTACCATCTCCTTCGATTTTGCATAAAAGGAGAGACCCTTACAATACTCAATGGAGCTAAAGCTCAGCCAAGAAAGCCTATGTGTATGTCACTAATGCTTAACGGTGTGTTGGGTCCACTATCTACTGTGCAGTGGCCATCCATTCTCGGTTAATAATCAGGGATATGGACCAAGTAATCACTGTAATAGGAAGTGTGTGTGTGTGTGTGTGTGTGGTTGGGGGTTCTAAATTTTGGTATTCCAATCTGAAAGCTGTTGCAGTAGAAGGTATTTCATCGTGTCTGGGACTTGTATGTTACAGTTTAATCTATTGTCTTTACGTTTTTTTTCTTAAGTCTTTTCACCATGGATGCTTTCATAGGTTTTAAGACTCGCTCTGCAAAAGACAGTGCAGACGGAAAGAGATGCGGTCAGCTTCAGTGTGGTGTCACACAAGGTGGAACCGTTCAGCCACTGAGACATTTCTAGCCGCGATCTTCCGGTGGCTGAGCTTAGGCCTGAGCACCGTGTTTTCTCTGTCCCCATATTGTTTTCAGTATGCAAAAAACACCCAACCAAGCGTTTCGATTTGAGTCCCACATCATAAAGCTTGCTTAGTAGATAAACTACGCTGTAACGAAGAAACGGTCTGAACACCAGCATCATACTGATACTTTTTCAACAAGAGAAAAGTTGATTTTTTTGTGAAGAATAGTTTGGTAGGCATGTCAACTCCTCCAGAGACTCATACCCATTTTGAGCGGAGAGATGGAGAGAAGTCCCGTTTACACATCCTGGGACCCTTTTAGAATCCTCTTTTTTTTTTATGTTTATTGTTTCAGTTTTATTTACTGAAGAACACATCCAGTTAGCTTGAATGATTCTGGAATAACTGGGCATCTTCGTCTCTCTCTCTCTCTCTCTCTCTCTCTCTTTCTCTCTCTCTCTCTCTACAGTGTGTCGTGACTTTGCAGTGCTGGAAGACCATTGCCTGGCCCACAACCTCCAGGAGCAAGAGAGTAAGTTGCTTTACCGTTTTCAATTCTCATCTGTTTAATACCACTGGTAATCCACAACGCTGCTCAGGGATTAACTCCAATACCCTTCTCACTCCCCTATTCCTAAATAGGGAGCAGACACTTCCACTGACTGACATCTACCTTTTTTGTGCCTTTCATAGAGTAGTATACTTTGAGCATACTCAAAGCATCTCTTGTCAGCGTCTCAAAATATGCAGTGCGGACTAGGCGGATGATTTGCATTTCCCTACTTTTTACGCAAAACGCGGACCCTTAATGATACCGATGTATTTCCTTCCATTCGATTTGGACAAGCTACTCTTTAGCTATTTTTCTATTGCGCATCTAACTTGCATCTAACATTAATACCTTAGGAAACCATGAATGACAAGAGGGAGAGCGGGATGGGTTGGTTGGATACCCTGAGCCACAGGGTTCTGGATCACATTAGTGCATGTCTGCCATAGCTGTAGATCACGGGTGCCTTGGAAGGGTGGAGCCCAACGCTCGTCAGAGGTTAGGCAACGTCATGAGGTCAACAAGTCATCTTTACATCAACAACGGACTACCCTGAGAGATCACTGTTTGCTTGAGTTGATCACTATCTGCTGAGATAAGCTTATCTTTGCATTTAAAACGTGTCTCAAATACTGTCCAAACAGCTTTTGAGATCAGATGCATGCAAATGGGTCTATTCAACGAGTCAACAGTGTGGTTAATGTGCCCAACCTCAAGGCTTGACATGATCAGTCTTTATCATGGATGTTTTGGTCTGAATCATCAGAATTGGCCGACTGATTGTGGAATGTGTGGGGAAATGATGAGCCACCACACATCCCAAGAACAGGCCCTGATTTTGTCCTAACTTCTCTTGTTTGGGGGGATGTTTTGGGAATGTGTGTGGATGTTTAGTCTTTCTCTATGGATGGATCCCATGTGCCCAAGGCCAGTGTGCAGAGTAGAGTGTTTTGCCTTGTGTTTGTCCTTAAGCCTTTTTAATGGGTTGATTGCTGCCATAGTGATCCGTGGCATGTTAATATCATCCCCCACTGACGCGTTACTTACTGATCCAGCTTGAGTGTTGGATCGGCTTGGTTGGCCACTGACCTTGGCTAGGGGCAAGGGGATGGAGCGGAGTGGTTCAAACGGCTTGCTCTTCTCCTCTCCTGCCATACAAGATGGAAAACACAGATGTCAACCATGTCTGGACTATTGACTCTACATTTATTTGTATAGTTGATTAATTTAGCTGACGCTTTTGTCCAAAGCGACTTACAATACGTGCATTCAACCGTTGATACAACCCAAAGAGTGAGAGAATACAAACCATTCATCAAAAGGGCCAACTGCTTTAAAAAATGCATTTATTAAACAAGAAATACAATGTTTATTTAGTCAATATATTTTTTATTTTGTAATCTGTCCCGACTGCCAAGTTACAGTCAGAACCGATGAGTTTTCATCCTGCAGGAGAAAATGGATAGGGTTTCTGCTGTCTTGATGTCAGTGGGAGCAGGCTCCCACCACTGTTGAGCAAGGTCACCAAAAGCAATGCTTTTATGCTTGCCCAATGTTTGTTGTCTCTATAGCTGGAGCCAGCCATATCAGGATAGTACCAATCCTCCTCAAGGTCTCCAGTGAAAAAAGAGGTCATGATATCATTTTATCTTCCATTTCTGCGCGCCAGGAGGCCCTTCTGTTTTTGGGGGGGGGGGGGGGGGGGGGGGAATGGTTGGATAAATGATAGTCTGCGTTTCGCCTTGACGTCACCATCACCGTCATCTTTTAGTTTTTTGTTTTTTTTCTTCTTTGGAAGGCATCATTTACTATTGATTGATCAACATCGCAGACACACCAAAAATGAAGGAAAAAAAATCAATGACAACCTATTGGGGAGATGCTAAATATAGCCACTGCCGTATCTCACTGCTTCCTGTTTCCATCCGTCCAGTCACCGCACGGGGTCTTAATGGTTCCTCCATTGAGTAAATTGTGGGACGTAAGCTGCCCCCCCCCCCCCCCCCCCCCCCAGAGAGGGGATCGATAGGCAGGTGGAGTGGATACTGCCGAGTGAGTGATGCTCCAGCCTCCATGCATACCAAGAGCCGGGTCGTGGTGTGCGTCACCAAGCCAGGATTTATCATCCCTCAGGGGCTTGGCACGTTCCGTCACACAGCCTTGGAGCTCCTGTTGGCCGGGCCCATCCGTTTCTGGAGTGACTCACGCCGGGTTCGGTGGTGTTGTTGTTTTGACGGCAGCGGGATGAAGGGTGTGCGAGCAAGCGTTGTTATTCCCTTCTCTCCTCCAAAAAGCTGAACCAAGACCCCAGAACAAGAGCTCCATTCAGGGGCGAGAATAAACAAGCGTTGAGTGTGTCGGCGTAACTCTTGTTTTTTTAGCATGAGCTCATCCAGGGATGTTTTACAACGAGCCATGGCGGCGTTGGGAGCCTCTGTTGAACCTGCGTGATTGAGTCAATATCGTTATTAACCATTTAGGGATTTGTTTCCGTGGTGTTTTAACGCCGGTGCGTTTGTGTCCGCAGTCGAGAGCCACCTGGCGTCCAACGTCCACAAGAGTCGCCTGGCTCAGCACGACCTGAAGGTGGCCAAGCTGCTGCAAGAGGAGGAGGACATGAGGGCCAAGGCCCAGAGCAAGAGACAGTTCCGGGACCTGTGAGTCCCTGCCTCCCTTTCCCTCTCGCACGCAGACGGGTGAACAACTTGGTCTCCAAGCCTTCCCCAACATAACAGATGTACCAGTTGTATGAGCTGACAGTCAGTATGATGTGTGCGATTGCTGAGGTGTGCATTCCACTATTCGGGTCTCCCTGGGACTCGACAGCACCTGCTGTGAAAGACGATATACGGACCGTTTGGAAACAACAGTCCTCTCTGCGCTCTATGTTTTGTTAAATATGTGGCTGTGACTAATTTGTTATGTGACAGTAGCACACACACACACACACACACACACACACACACACACACACACACACACACACACACACACACACACACACACACGTAAGCCAGCACTCCCAGGGATGAGAACAGATGCTCTTCCATCATGTTGGACAGGACACACTGGGCATGCTGGGAGCTTGTGATGTCACCTGTTCTGCTTTTTCTAGCCCCAGACGCCCACACTGACATAGAACCGTAGCATTATGATAGCATTATGTGTTTGGGCTCTAATATAGTTATAATACTGTTTGGCTCTCTTCCCTAAGAGTTCTGGGTTCTATCCACAATATGGTGGAACGGTTCACAAAATAGATATAGATCAATATTTAAAAATATAGTATTTGGTGTTTATTACCTTAGCAGCCTGTTATTATATTATATATGTAGCTCTAGGATGAGGAGGGCGAATAGTTGGTTAGTAGGACAAGCGAAAAAATGTACACAAATGCATAGTATGTGACAAAGGACATGCAATACTGCAGTGAAAAATTGGTTGCAACCTAATTTATTACAGTACCATCAAATGAAGATGTTAGCCTTGAGCGCTGCCTTGATAGCATCAGACATCACCCGAGACTGACACATCACACTTTCAATGGCTACCGTCATTACAGTGCAAAACCCTTTTTGAACCCGAACTCGCCTGTCCCGAACCGTGGCTAGCAAATCGTACTGTTTACACTTTCTACTTGAACCGTTCCATTGCTAATCCCCAATATTATCTCTGTGGTATTTATGTTCTATAAAACACGCAACCCTAGAAATTTAGAAGCAGTCCAAACTTGACCAACTTGACCCTTTGTAACTTGTGCTTGACTGCGATGTGGACTTTGTGGTGTGTTGACAAGGTAATGCTATGCTACAGCTATGCAGTTGCCACATTGCCTGTGTCTGTAGGATCCGTCCACAGAGATGCATGTCCAAGCAGTTATGCTGCTCACCCTGCAGGGTTTCTGGAGAAAAGTACTCCAGAAACCCTGTACTGCTTTCCGCAGACTAATTTATTCAGAATAAAGTAGAGTCAATGAAGGGGCTGCGACCTTAAAATAATGAAATGAATCGACAGGAACAGTTTTCTTTAACTTATTAATGATTGTGTGGTTTTCTCTCTTTTTCCTGCATCCACGTACAATCGCACGCACGCCTAGAGAACGCCAAGATAATGAGATCGCACAGGGGATTCAGGAGGAACTCGTCCGACAGGCTGAGCAGCAGATACTTCAGGAAGAAAAGGACATGGTATGTACACATGCACATTCACATACACTCCCACAATACTGCCCATCCAGGCAGAAGGGTAATAGGCTATCACACCCTGATACTGACTTCCATGGGTGAGGTGAGCCGGTCTAATGCACTTTGGCGTTTGATCAGTCTCCTCCTTTGTGTCCTCCTTAATTGGAGAAGTGGCAGTCTGGTATGCCGCCCTAGACACTCACACAAACAAAAACACACTCGCCGACCCATAATCAGACACAAACACACACACACTCTTCACGTGCAAAAGGAGAACATTCACGACAGAAACTGCTTTGTTGTAACAATCTGGATTTTCCAGTCTTGAAATGTTTGGTCTGCTTGTGTATTTCCAGGCCATCGCGCGTAAAATGCAGGAGAAGGAGATGAAGGAGGAGAGGAGGAGACAGAAGAAGCTGGAGGCTAACTTTGAGGAGGAGTACTTCGAGGATGAAGGAGGTGGGAGGAGCGGCCATGATTGAGAAGTGTGTGTGTGTTGTGTGGAGGCTATGGAAAGCGGATTCTATTCTCTACCAGGGTGACAAGTGATGGTTTTAAGGGTGTGAGTTTTAGCGTTTCGCAGCGCCTGTGACGCGTTGCCAACCTGAAGCTAAGATTTAGGAGTGCTGTGCTGAGCACGCGGTTTACCGAGAGCAGTCGTGTCTCATCTTGATCTACATCCCTTGGCCTTCTAAGGCGGCTGGACAAAAGAACGCATTGTAACACGGCTATTAATAGGCTCCGGAAATATATCCAGCTGATATCTCAGTGTCCCCAGGTGACATTCAGTCACCTGGGGATGACAGGATGGGGTGTATCTTGAGCCTTACTATTAAATATGACGGCACATGTTATGCCGGCATGCCGGTAGATGCTAGATCGCTTGAGCCAAGAGTCCCTGCAAGACTCTGTTGCCTGAGTCATGCAATGCACATGAACCAGCGGCTGTCAAGGAAACCAGCAACTGTAGCGCTTCCTTTTGGTGTCCGTTTGAACGGTGACCGCTGGAGTCGGCTCCTGCAACAAACTTTCTCGGTTTGCTGTTGGTCTCGTGTTGGCCCGACCTAACCAGGCATACGGCCGCTTGTGTAGTCGGCCGCTTTTCAACACCCAAAAAGCTCAGAGGAAGTGTGTGATTGTGTGTTTGATTGTGTGTTAGCCTTGCGTGTCTCGAGAACGTCGTGTCCTTTCCTGTCCAGCTGGCAGCAGCTGCAGAACCGACTTTAGATCACATGAAGGGTCGGGTCTGGTCCTGTAGGCATACCAGCTTGGATACAGTCCCGGCTTTCACTTCTCCAAATGAGAGGCAGAGGAAACACATTTGGTATTTCTGTACTGTAGAAACCGTGGTGCCTTGTCCACAACAAGAGCACTGTAGAGGGGAACACACACGCACGCGCGCACACGCGCAAAACGCTTGGTTTGGAACTCCATCCGTAAGCTATGTTTGGGTATAGCGGCGTTTCAAGTTAGATATCTGTCCTATCCTGCTCAGATGATTCACAAGTGGTAGGAATCCTAGATGCTATTGTCCGGGTGCAACTTTTCCCCCTGCCTAGGTTCACACTTCCTGTTTGTGGTTGAACAACTATCTAGCGATCACACCACTTTCCCACAGAGTCAAATATCAGTCCCTCTCTTTTACCCATCCCCCTTCTGTCCGTTTGTCGGGGAATGTTTACAGTAGTTGCAGTCGGACATGGCGATGTGTACACAGTGGGAGGCAGTCGAGGGCTCCATGAGGCCAACGAATGCCAGGGTGGCCCCGGCAGGTTTTCAGGTTGAGCGTTCCGACCTCTGTGTCGTTGGTAGTGCTGAAATGAAACGGGAGATAACAACATTCATGTTTTGAATATTTGTTATTTTGTCCTTTTTTTTCTCGATCTTTAGATACATATTTTTATTTTTAGTCACGTCTGCTTGTCAGACTGAGCGTAAGCAAATGTATAGAATGGGGCTCTTTTGGCTCTCTGGTAACAATTTCACGTCAATGTGATCCCAACCCCCCCCTTGTGTGTCTATAAATGGACAGGGGTAATCGCAAAGGGGGCTGCATGTTTAACTGTCCTTTCATGTCCTATTTATGCTCTAAACGGGTCCTGCGCATTTAACCCCCCCCTCCCCTATCCCCCTCTTTTTATCTCGCCCAGCATTACCTCCGGGCCGTTTGTTTGGCTAGGAAATGGCGGGCTAGCTGGACGGCGTGTTTGTCTCGATCCAACAGATCAATGGCGTACAGAGCAGCATGGTGCCGCAGCCGGCGCTCACTGGAGACAAACTGGAGACAAACCTGTTTACGCTCGCCAGGGCGAGCGTAAACAGGGGGTTTAAAAACAGAAGACGTTGGGGACGGATGGAGGCCGCTTGTTTTCCGTGTGTTCCAAACTGGACCTCTTGTCACCAAAGTCCGAGTGGGAGGGGTTTACGGGGCTGTCGGGCTCAGGTTGCTACCTGTTGGCTAGTCGGCCAATGGGAAAGGGTTTCACCCGCCCCATTGTTTACCTACCTGCCGTTTTTTCAAAAGTATAAATGACGACAGGGTTGCGTCTGGTTCAGCATTGTCACGGGCTCTAGGTTTGGACACTTTGTGCCTGTGGATAACTGGCATTCCTTTCGGTTGACGCGACTGTGGAGTGTTCTGAGTGACTGTTTCACTCCCTGCAGGCTGTTCTCCCCTCTGTTGTTGACACGCAAAGAACCAAGAGCAGCACTGGATCATCTTGAATCAGACTATGTCCATCTTCTTTTACCTCGTTGTGTTCGTCATTTATTATTGATTTTTAAATGCATTTCCATGCAAATTATTTCCAAGACACCCGCAAAGGTTTCACAATTTATATGTAGAAAGCTCATTCTTCTCATCACTGTCCCTGCCCTGGCTCTCTTATCTGTAGCTAGTCACATCAACAACTCAGTTCTCTCTCCCATTACCACAAACAAGTACTTTGTTTACTTTACCCCCCATCTATGAACAGGGTGTTCATCACTAACTGGTCTGAGGCAAACTCAGCTGATGCTCTCTCCATCAGCTGCTTGGTGTAGTTCAACCCCTCATCCAGGTGCTGTGACTAACCCATTCCTAATACTAACCCGTCGGCGGGCCTGGCTCATCTATGTCTCCTGTGTGTTGTTCCCGTCTCTCCCCGCTCATCCACCAATGCATCATGGGTCATCATCCCATCTATCCTCTTCATCATCATCATCCTCAATCCCTTAACATCGCCCCCTCTCCACGGTCTGTGCCTTGCTCACCGGCACGAAGGGCGCCCAGACAAAAAGGGCCATCCCGCCCCCAGGTCGCACAGTGGCTCCCCGGGCCGCTTCGACGAGCCCCCCGCCTCGGGTCGCCCCCGGGAAGAGCGTTTCCGCGAGGACCCCGCGTCCCCCCACAGCCGCTCCCAAAACCCCAAGCACTACCTGGCGGCGGAGGGCGACGCCCACCCCGAGCACTCGCTGCCCCCTAGAGGCCGCCACGGGGACAGGCCACCAGGGGACCACCCGGGGGCCGAGGCGGGCCGGGCCCGCGGCCCGAGGGGGGAGGAGGCGGAGAGGGTGGTGCGGAGGAAGGAGAGGCCGCCCAGGCCCCCCCCCATTGACCTGGACCGGGACTGGGACCGGGACCGGGAGAGGGACCACGAGAGACAGCGGAACAGGGAGAGGGAGAGAGAGAGAGTGAGGGACAGGGACAGGGAGAGAGACCCCCGGCGGCGCCCCGAGCGACCCAGGGCCCGGGGGCCGGCCGGGGACCACCACAGGGAGCCGGACAGACAGAGAGACACGGACAGACGGCGGGCCAGAACACCGAGCCGGGAGCGGGTTCTAGAGGAGGAGGGGGTCCCGAGGAAGGACAGGACGTCATGGGGCGATGAAGAAGAGGAGGGAGGGGGGGTTGGTGGTGGTGATGATGATGGGGGGGATCGGAGGGGCAGGGGAGCCGGGGGCCGGCAGCGCGTGCCCTCGGACCCTGACACGGTGTTCGAGGAGCACTGGAGCGGCGACGGGCCTCGGAGCAGGGAGGGTCCCGGCAGGGAACGCTGTCACACGCACCCTCCCGGAGAACCAGGTACAGCCCGGAGCTCCCCCCAACCGGCTCCTCTGGACGCGGCAGGGGGTGCGGTCGCCGGTGTGTGTGTGTGTGGTGTGTGGTGTGTTCTTCTCTTGCTGGGCTATGGAGCTTCCGGTGGAGGGTTCGATTCCTGCCTACCTTCACAACAACTAATCAAGATGCATTTGTCTCCCTCTTGCTCTGCTACTCAATTGGCTTTGTCTCTTTTGTGTTCTCAATTTAATTGTAATTGTATTGTTTGGATTATTCATTGTGATCATGATCGTCATCATTTAATTCTTTCCATTTGCTTGAATTATGTTGTCGTTGAGGTGGGTCTGGTGTGATTTTACTGCGGGTTTAATTGATCGGTCTCAATCGCTGGACTACTTGCAACAAATAAGCAAAATGACTGCACAAATCATGTCCGATAATGAATCAAATGCAGCCATCAATCAAGGCCATCCTAGCCACCAATGAGAGAAAAAAACAAATCCATGATAAAATCCTGATGATTGATTCTGTTTTGTTTAGGGCAGATGAACCAGCGCTCCCACGCGTCGTAACCTGTGTGTTCTGCTGCCCCCTGCAGGTCGCATCGTGCATCGCGCCGGCGGCACCGTCATCGCGGGCCAAGAGTACGGCCTGAGCGACGCCACCCAGGGCCTGACGTGCCTGGACCTCCGCGACCAGGAGGTCATCGACATGGAGGTGGCGCGGAGGCTGCAGGAGGAGGAGATCTTGGTGAGGACTGGGGGGGGGTCCTATCCTATCCTATCCTAACCTCTTGTAGGACAATCATTCAGAAGGAAGACAGGGGTTGACCAGCAAGTACGTTATACTCTTACAAAGCATAGGCGGTAACGTCGGCTAGTTTGTTTGTTTCTATTCGGTTCCAGTGAAGCAAAAGTAGTTTTGTAAACATGTAGCCACCCCACTTTGTCGTAGTTATTGTAATAATTGTCGTTTTCAACATCCGCTGTAGTTCTGATGCCTGTATTCCCTCGTGGATTTAGGAGCATTGCAGCGCTGCTGAGCTGTTTCCTTTAGTCTAAAAAGCAGTGGAGGAAGTCTGTTCGAAAGCGCTCGATCTTCTCAGACCGCCCCTGCCAGAATACGCGTGTTCTACTTCTGGATGGAAAGTCTGACTTTGTTTTTCACTCTCTTTTTTTTCTTTTTTTTCTCTCTTCAGGCGAGCAATAAAGACAAGCACGCTGCCCAAGTCGCTCAGGATGAGGTGCGTGGACAGTTTTCTGGAAACTCTCACTCTTGGCTCACAATGCTTTCCCCCACCCACGCCCTGCGTCTTTCATATCCTGTCCTTGGCCAATTACAATCTGACTAATTTCCACAACATTTTCTGTCGCTTCTGTTGAGCATTTGGATGCCCCCCCCCCATTGGTGCAGACGCATGTCCACCGAAACATCGAAACGGTGTGTGAGAGTTTCATCATACGTTTGTTTTGTTTTTAACTCGTTTGGCTTTGCTGCGGCAGGAAATCGCTCGGCTTCTGGCGGAGCAGGAGAAGAAGGAGTACAAGAAAATTAAGGAGCGGGAGAAGGAGAAGGAGAAGGAGCGGGAGAAGGAGAAGGAGAGGATGAGGATGGCGCAGGACAAAAAGAGACAGGAGGCGGGCCTCAGGGTGAGACACCCCCCTCCTCCAGCTCCTCAGTGTCTTTGTTTTGGCTTTGTCTTGTGATTTTCCATTTTCGGGGGGGGGGGGGGGTTTTCGCGATCGGGGCTCGGTGTCTCTGGACATGAGAGCCGCCGTTTCCACTCAAGTTTCCGCTGCGGTTTCCCCACAGCCTCACGCCGAGGACGTGGTCCGTCCGCGGGACGCGGGCCGGCCCCGCGACGACCACGGAGGGCCCAGAACACGGGAAGAGTTGGAGCACCACAGGCAGAGGAACCACAACAAGCCCACCAGGTACCCGCGTCGTTGTCTCAGCGCTAAAGGCTCAGTTATGGTTCAATCACAGCCTTTTCTGCTGTGTCGCTTCGTAATGGATCTGTAAACCCCCTTGCGTTGCATCAACGTGGAACTACTAAAAGCCTTTAGTAGTGCTCTGTCCCACCGAAATACAGGACCTAATGATATCCAAGGACATGATACCAGCGTCGCTTCCCTTTTGGTTTGTTATTCACCCATTCTTCCTCTCTTGCGCTCTCTCTCTCTGGTCCGTTCAGACCCCCTCAACCCCGCACCCCAAACTACGAGAACGTGAACCCCGGCCCCCCCTACGGCTACTCCGACAACCCCTTCCCCCCCCGGGGCAACACCAGGCCAGAGGCGGCCTACAAAGGCAAGTTCTCACCGCCAAGCACTTTGGTTCTAGAAAGGCGCTATGTGAAACTGCACTCACCTGCTTACTGTGTCGATATTACGGTTTCAGTGGCTTTCCATCTTTTTTTTTATCTCATGAATACCAAAATAGTATAGTAGGTATGTATATGTACAATGAAGACGTATCTTGTCTTGTCTAATTTGATCAATGGTATGTTTGAAGAATGAAAAGGGTAATAGGGTTATGAAGAGAAATGGAGATGAATATGTTTTGTGCTATAATGTTAACAATGCTTAGGACCGCCGGGTCCTATGTTGGACGGACCTCCACAGGTTGGACATAGATGTGGGTTGGAGTGTATGGTTGGCTGGATAGATTTAGTTGTCTGTGTGGTTTTTTGCTGATCGATGTCCTTGTCTCCCTCCTCCAGGTGGCTATTACAGACAGTGACTCAAGCTCCCTGTACTGGCCAGCTGTCCTTATTTTGATTTCATACCATTTTCCTCATACCCTTGTTTGTATTATTATTTAATCTGTTTGTACTCAAGGATCTGTGCTGTGATCGACTGAGAGGTTTGGGACAATCACTGAGTTGCCAAAATGAAATATATATTTTTGAACCTCCCTAAAGTTGAGAGAAACCAAGTGTCTTGGGAGGGCTGCAGGTATTTTTTCCTTTTTTTTGGCTTTAAAATGTATAAAATTGTATTGTAATTCCTTTTTAAGTTGCCCAGCACCGAGCTAGGCCAAAGGAGCGGGCCCTGGGACCTGAACTCTGATGATTCTCCACTGAGGGACCGTCGTCCATTGCTGTTCCGTCCTCGTTTGTCAAACGTCTGCATCACAAGGGCTTCATTCGCCACCGCCGGATAGCCCCGTGGGATGTGGCTCCATGCTCCATGCTCCATCACGGCTGCTAGTGTCTTAAAACCAAGATGGCTACCGCTTCTCAATGCTGGACTTCGCAACTCTTGTCCTTTTATATCATCACGCCGGGAGTCCAGGCTGTTCGACGTAGTCTCATGCTGCACACGACTCATGTTATTTTATTTTTTTTGGACGGAAGTGTTCTCAATTCTCTTTATTTTCATAGGTGTGGAACGACAAAGTACAAAACAACCGTATCGAAATGCTGGGTCTTGGTCTTTTGGACGCCCCGCAGTCCAGACACAAGGAGTCTGTCTGGTGGGGTTCTGCGGACTTGTAGCGCGTGCAGTGTCGGCCGTGAGTGGTCTCACTGTCACTGTTTTCTTACTCTCTTGCCCTTTGATGAAGGGAACGGGTACTACTGGTGAAGAGCGCGCCGAGGGCGCTCTTGCGTGTGGCTCTGTGTTTCCAAGTGCATGCTTACTGTGCGGTTACTGATCGGTGCGGTGTACTGTGTGCACATGCGTTTCTCTCTGAGCTGGCTCCCCCACTGCTGTCTGCAGTTGGCACTCGTGTGAATTTGGGAATAAGCGCTAACTAATTTAACTACAGTATACGATATATTATATATTACCCTCTCCCCCCCCCCCCCACCCCCCCCCCCCCCCCCCCCCCCCCCCCTTCTGCCGCTTTTTTAATCCAGTATTTGATATTGAGCGAGTGTTGTCCAAATGAAAGCCAGTCGTCTGTCCTCTTTGCAGCCTGCGGGGAACAGCATAATGAAGTGCATGTACATAATGTGTCTGTGTCAAACATGTAGAGTCCCTGTTGTGCTCACTTTGTGAAACTGAATCATTTGTTGTTTTGTTGTTTATTTAAGTGTACATAACGTTTCACTCATGCCTTTTTGTTATTCTCCTCCCAATTGTCGAGGCGTCTGGATGCTATCCCCAATCCTTTTCATCTTGACATTAGTACTTGTTTTTTGTTTTTGAATTGTTTTATTATGGTATTTTCTCTTATATTGCTGATCTGAAATGACTCGGTCTCCCTTGTGTTCTCCGGCCAATGCCCTTCCCCTCTGTCTGACTTCCAGCCCTTTTACGGTCTCCTCTGCTCAAACACTAGCAAGACTTCCTGTCCCCAGTAAGAGCAAACATTTCCAGAGAAGAGGACACACACACACACACACACACACACACACACACACACACACACACACACACACACACACACACACACACACACACACACACACACACACACACACACACACACACACACACACACCGAGAGAGGAGGATGATCGGATATAAAGGGGATTATTCTGCTATGTATTATCAGGGTGCCACAGCCAGTTATTTTTTTATTATGTTCATATTGAATAAAGACGGGCAACACTTGTATGAGCAAAATCAAACCATTTGGACCAGCTGTCAAGGGACTCATTCTGTGATCTTTTTGGCTCAGAGATTGATTTATATTTTTTATTGTTTTGATCTTAGTGTTTATTTGCGTTTATGAAGACGAAGAAATTACTAGATTGCATTGTTTTTTGTTTTTTATTGCAAGTAGATTGCATTGGTTCTTTTTTAATTAATCTATAAAGTTATATATGCTGACAAGAAGGGAAGCTGTGCCATTATATTTTTTGTGTTTTCTTTTGAACACGAAGTAGAATTCTGAGCACTTGATTGGCTGCAGAAATTAGGCTGAAAAACAGGTCAAAGTGACGCTCCAGTTTTTTGAAATGGCGACATCATGTGGACGCGTTGGTAGAAGCGAAATTTCAAACGCTTTCTATAAGTTGAAATGATTGTACGATGGCGATAATTGCATTGATCACAATTTTGGCTTTGAGTGCAATCCAAACCAAAATGTCAGTATCAGGTTCTAATTTTCTTTGTTTTCATCTAGGGCATGTATGCAATCTACCTATGATAATTCAACTTCGTTGTTCAAGCACTTACTGTAACTGGATTTTTTTGGGGGGGGTTGATTGAATAAATCCTGTTTTTAAATTTAAGCTTTCGTCCCACATGGCTTTTAGGCATTAATAAAGTAATAACGACAGGTGGTGTCTTTGGTTTAGTAATGAAACTAAATTCAGAGCATTGGTACAGTTTATTTTGAGAGCGCCTCAAAACGATTACTATTTGTAAACATTAACAAACAAGCTACACAGAAAAAATGAGAACTGTTTGTTTATCGCTGTAAATATCCTCCACTAGTTACCACTCCTGTCGGCACATTGCCAAATAATCATCATGACGATACCAAGTGTAGGCCTACTTGTTGAACTAGTTTACACTTTGCCCCCAGGGCCATTAACTGGCCGGCAGTGAGCTAGCCTTCTCTTCCTTTTCAATGGAAGACTTACACCTTACTGTATGCCTTAATGTGGAATAGTCCCATTCACAGGGAATCCACACTAATGTGGCTTTTATTTGCATTCTGCAAGTTGGCCAGTTGGTCAGAGTCAGGAATGACTGCAACTATCATCGTTTTATACGGCTATTAATACACTCTACATTCCTCTGTTGTCAACACTATGTTTTTATATGGATCTTACCTTAATTTAGTTAATTTGCTTGCAGCATTTAGGAAGCTGAACTCAATGATTAATGGAACTCTTCAGATCAAAGATCAAATCTTTTTTGAGTCAATGTGCATTTAAAAAAAAAAAGTTTATTTATCAACTTAATTTGAAATACAATTCACATTAAGTGTCCTTACCATAAAGTTAGGTTACGGCTCACTGTATCTCAGGAGCTTGATATTTTTAATCACAGAAGCAAGGCGGTGTCTTGCTAATTAATGCTCAACCATATTCCCACCTCTCACCGTTGAACATCCCGGCAATGACTGTACAAAATACTAAGCGAAACCTGTTTAAGCAGGCCTCTAGCTGTTTGCATATAGCCTACCTGTGTTGTAACGATTGCATCAATGCCACCATTTTCAAGCTTTTGGCCAGTATCTATCCTTCCACTGATCCCTGCGCCCTTCCCCCTCCTCTTAACGTCCCTTTCCCCGCTCAGCCCAACCCGCCGGTCCGGAGTAGGACTTGTGGTCAAACAAGGTCACGCATGCTTTTCTAAGTTCCCTGTTCATCTGCTGACTGAAACAGTACAATACAAGAGTGGAACCCTTGCTCTGACTTGTATAGATGTTGAAGGAAATTCAAACGAAAATACGGTTTTGCATCTTGTTGACGAGTGATATGTGTCATGCTATCAATATTGATTAAGATTAGGGATACTGTTACCCCGTTTTGAATTGGAAGCTGGCCTCAGCCTGTTTTCGGACATATCTCTTCCCTTTTGTGATCTATTATACTACCTTTCCCACTCTAACTTATATTAACCCAATATAAAATTACCTTGCACTGAAGCCCATTAATGAAACGGTCCCCTTTTCAAAAAACCAACATGAGCACTAACACATGTATAACAACCAGGTATACAATCAATATGACAATGCTTTAATGCATGTTCAGATTATCTCGAAAGAATCCAATTGCAGATAAATCCCATGCCATTCAATGCACTGTTTGTTTATACATGTTTAATAACTCATTGCTATGATGGACTTAAGGTCACACCCCAATACTAGCCTTCCCAGTAGAAGCAGAAGGAGAGCGTTGAACTGGTTAACCAGCATACCTGACATAGTATACTGGCAGTAACCTGCATGCGACAATATCACCACCACCACCATCACCGCCACTAGTTATACCTTCCGCCGCTCTTGTGACAAGTACACAGGCAAAAGTAACAACAATATTCACTGTGTCAGTGGGAAGATCCAGTGGAGAAGGATCCTCTTCAGACACAATGGACTCGCCAACCGCATGTCATAACAATCACCATCTATAGTGGGTGTGGGACTGGTTTTGCCTTATAGCGTAACATACAAAGTGAAGTTCTACCATATGATATTTGTTAAGTGTAGCTATGGGTTTCATCAATAGTACCAAGTCGAATGAGCCATCTCATAGGCCTAACTCGGTTCACGCTTAATAACACCAGGGGGTAAACTTCCATGGTTTTGAGTTGAGTTGAGTGGACACCCATCGGGTGCAACTCTTTGGGAGCTTGAGTTGTTGCACACACTACCAGAAACAATGACTGAAATTCATGAACTCTTAAATTTGCAGGCAAAGTTTCCAGCTGTATGGGCAACAATAAAGTCAGAAAGGAAGTCAGGTCCACTGTAATAATGGTGGTGGAGGAGTAGCAGAAAGGTCCAGATCCTATTGAGATGAAGAGAAATGGCCAGTGTTAAACAGAAACAAGGATTTAAAAAGATTTGAAATTGTACATTATTTCTTCTTGTCCTTCAATCACACGTGAAGGAGCAGATGGAAATAGGTCAGATGAACAGGTGCAAGCAGGTGAAGCAATAGCAATACACAACTTTAATTTACTATGTACCAATCCAAGGAATATTACAGCACCCTTTGATGTTCGTTCAGCATCTGTTCATGCACAGGTTAATGCAGAATAGCCTATAGTTAACATTAAAAGCTCTAAAAAGGAAAAGTAATGTCCCTTTTTTTTTTAACTCACCTGGTGCTGTAAACGCGGTCAAATGCTTCGGCTTTGAATGTATTTCATTGATTGCGAGTCACTTACAGATTAGGACATAATAGAGTTCCGTCTGTAATCTAGTCGATAAAGGTGAGTGTGGTGGTTTCTTTACTCGAACACACCGTGTTGAGACAGGGAGGAGACACACGCCCATCAGGAGAGCTCTCTTTGTTTTCCCTCTCCCTCCCTCTCTTACACTACATTATAACATGAAAAAGGTGTCAAGAGATTGAAGAGAAAAATGGATTCCTAAAAAGCAGATCACCCTCGATCCTGGTTTAGATCATACAGTAGCAGTTGATCAAACGGAAAGCTCGCCCACTGAAGCATATCACCCGAGAAGCGCTCCCTGCACGACTCCCAGCAGCACACAAATGCTCTTCCAACCTGTTGCATTTGGACTCTTTCGCTCTGATGCGCCCGGGGCACATCTTCAGGAAAAACCGGTAGTCACAACGGGAGCGCATTTGAAGCAAGTGCTAATTACCCTACCCAAGTATTGGAGTTCAATAGATGGTATAGGCCTGTTACGCTGCACAGGTGTAGACCTGCACATTTTCACACGTTTAAAAAGACTAGAGATAAGGTCATAGTAATTGGGGTCAGATTTGCCTTGATAATATTTGTAGGTCTACGTAGTTTAACAGTTGAAGTAGGAGTTACTAAAGGAATTTTGGAAATGGTAATTGTCTATTCTTTGTGTGGTGTAGGCGTAGCATAAAAGCTCGACATAGGCCTACGTCCAGAAGCTGTCAAACATAACCTGGCCACACAGCTTACTCCCTCCGTCAGACCTCACAGATGCTCCTTATTTATACATAAAAAACCAAGCGAGTAAAACATTATAATGGCTGGAAATGCTCTCAGCGAAGATCGAGAGCGGGGTTGAACGCCATGTTGATTAACATCAAGCATTTCCCATCGACTGGTGTAAAAATAGGCAGCAGGCCGTTGTGCCGCGGGGCGTTGTGTGCTCTGCCTGATGCAGGAATGACATCGGACTGGTTCGATGCAGCATTAAAGCCTCCAAACTGTAACTCATGCCAGGGCGATCCCTGGGTGTTGTGTCTAAACACGCAGCAGCGACCAATCAGAGACGGACTACGCACATAATCCTACTTTAATTTCGATTGTGTATTATAGGCATAGTTGCAACCGTGGCCACCCACGTCAATGGTGGCCAAGCGCCAGCGTTAAGACGTAGAGGCCTACGCGTAAATCTGTCCAGGGGATTGAGATTTGAATCTGTTCACAAGTTGTTAACCAGATGTAGTGTTGTTGAGTCGTTTCCTTTTTTCGTCACATTCTCTGTAATTACTAGTTCACACCGATTGGGGTCTCATGCCGTTCCTATCATTTATCAATAGCCAACTCGTAGGCCTACATATTTCGTTTATTCCGTCATAAATCAATCAAAGAAGCACTACCCTGTGGTTGAATGCAGGCTGTAATTTAAATGAATATACATTTAGCCAATTTACGAAATATTCAATTCAACAATCACTGTCTGTTTGCTATATGTGTAGCCTACATGTTATTTTATCACACAGGTAGGCCTACTGGTAGCAGTATTTTGCTCCTTGTATTTATTTCCAACAGCAAAGAGAGTCCATCACTCACTGTAAATTAGTTTCTGTTGTGATGCTGTGGGATAACTGAGTGTCTTCATTGTTGCTACGAGATGCCTGAAAAGCAATAAGTTAGTAGCCCTACTAAAAAGTACAATACCAAACAAACGCTCACTTCTCCATAGGAAGTTTCTATAGTACTTGTGTTCCTGCACCTTCAAGAAATATACACAGGCAACTTCTGAGGAGTGTCAAGTTTATCACTGCTTTGCTTGATTTTATCCTCACCACATTTCACAGCATTTCGGTGGGAATAACATACAGAAATAATACAGGATCCCTTGATGAAACCTGCCCAGCACTGACTTCAGCATTAGGGATTTGCTGATGCCATCCATTGTGTTGCTTCTATTGTGTGTGTGTGTGTGTGTGTGTGTGTGTGTGTGTGTGTGTGTGTGTGTGTGTGTGTGTGTGTGTGTGTGTGTGTGTGTGTGTGTGTGTGTGTGTGTGTGTGTGTGTGACCGATTGAGTGCGTATACATGTGGGTCTGTCTGTCTGTGTTGCTAAAAGTGGCAAAAAGAGGCCCACTTTCTCCTAAGAACCGAAAGTGTGGACGGTGTGCTGCTGGAACAACCGTGCCCCCATCCCCCCTGTCCCCCGTCCCCCCTCCCTCCTCCGCACACACACATACAAAAACAAACACACACTTTTCGTGGAATATCCCATGGCCCAAAAATACTTCTTCAAACTTAATTGGATTTAAAGTTGAGTCTGGACAACATCAACAATAAATTAATATTTTAATAATTTATTTTATTATCTTGTGTCATTGAAACTTTGATTCCTCTAAAATGGTAACTGTTAAATATTTAAACAAAAATGAGCCCCCGGTAGAGCTTCTCAGGATATCCGTGAACGTTCCCATGATGCTCCTCATGCATAAGAGCTATCCATCGTGTGTGACGATAGCACAGCTGTGCTCATTGTATAAGATAGTGGTCAATTTCACCTTAAGTTGTTTCCTTTGAGATTGAATTCCTGACGGTACCTCCATTTGCACAGCAGATGCATAAGGTCTCCTTGATATTCACTTCCTCCTTTTGTGGCTCAAAACATTACGTTTTTATATGGAAGACAGTATGTTGGACTGCTGCCCACAGACTAAAACAAAGGGTCAGAGGCAGGCTGACGGGAAAGCAAAACCATTTGAAAAAGGGGAATTCTTTGGAATATCATCCAACATCTTTTTTTGGTTCAGTTTCAAATTACAGTATGAATAAAATACAGTTGCTCTGTTTTCACGACCAATATAATTAATTGCACTCAGTCTTTAGTCCTAAAATCTTCTGTAGGCTACTGAATCGGTCCAGCGTGCTCTGTATGCTATGCAGTTCGTGAGTGTGATTGTGAGTGTGTTTATGTGTGTGTGTGTGTGTGTGTGTGTGTGTGTGTGTGTGTGTGTGTGTGTGTGTGTGTGTGTGTGTGTGTGTGTGTGTGTGTGTGTGTGTGTGTGTGTGCGTGCGTGCGTGCGTGCGTGCGTGCGTGCGTGCGTGCGTGCGTGCGTGCGTGCGTGTGTGCGAGTGTGCATGTGGAAGTGCATCTGACAAGGGATAAGCAGACTGATTGGAAGGATGGATGTCTTATATTTAATGCTAACTGTATCTGCGTCATTAAATAAATTGATTTATATTACTACAGATACATACTATAGAGTATGTGGTCAGCTTTTCGGCAAAGCATAATATGTGCATACTAAGTTAACCATTTATTAATACCTACTACTTCTACTAATACTATTGCCTAAGACTACTGCTACTACTAGCACTAGCACTATTACTACTACTACTACTAATAATAATAATAATAATAATAATAATAATACACTGATATAATAAGGCCTATATGCTTTAGACTAGATTAAAATAAACACACACAATTGCAGCAGTAGCATCCTTATACTGGCGATACTCAAACTACTCTTGTAATTGCTGTAATTACAAGGGCCATTCTACCAAGATATGAATCAGTCAGTGTGTATTTGGGAGTGGACTGCCTCAATTTGGATGTCCAGTCATTGCTTAAGTGTTCATATTATGCTTCCCTTGTGGGGATATCAGGACGTGGTCAGAAATTAGTCAGAAAACAATTTGTTTTACATATGCATGCCTGTTTTTCACGCAAATTGAAGTTTCCTTCCATAGGTTAATACAAACTTCCTAGGTCATATTTCTGTTTCTTTTTTATTTGAAAAACATGTTGGCATGACTAAGATACAGCCTGAGTTGGGACTAAAGTGGAAAATGACTAATGGACAGAGATTGGAGCCGCTGGTACTTTAAGTGGAAGCAACATTTTTGTCCTCAGGTTTATTCGCTAAGATTGTGGAAAACTGATGCAATCTAACAGACAAACGCTGCATGTTTACAAATTGGCATCCCTATGACCAAAAATGGCGAAATAACCTGCTCTAATTGCGCGGAAAAAATTAACAATGAATAATATAAATAAATAAACATGAACGAGGTTGTTAATTGTCAAGATTAGGTTAAAGAAGCTAAATAAGAATAAACATCATATCGCAAATTGTTTCTGTATTCTATGTTTTTTTAACCTTTGTTTTTCTTATATCTAAAATATTATAAATAGTAACTAGGCCTAAAAATTGCCCATATTTATTTCCAAAGGCATCTAATGAATTGCTGAAGTACGATGGATTAATAATACGTAGGTGCCCACTTCCTACCTAATTTATACCATATCATATCCGATAACAGGTGGAGAGACCAACCAAGACCACCCATGAGTCAACCTCCGACATTAAATAGGAGGGCTGCTCGGAGCGCACTCTAGACGTCTGTAACGGAGCAAAGGCTTGAGTGAATTTATGGTCGAGTTTCAGATAGTTATTAGGCTACTGACTCAAACAACTATACAACAAAAAACATACGGGACTACATTTATTTTAATTATTTTAATTATTTTTCATCGCGTTATTTATTTTTTCATTCATTTTTTTTTTCTCTTGCTTTAACGTTATTTACTTTTCATTCATTTTTCGAACCTTCTGGTAGTCTTTCATTGCTGCTGCTGCTGCTGCTGGTGGGTAATGGCAAGCTCGGGAATACAACTTTTTGGGTTCTTGCTCGCAGTGGTGGGTCTGGCAGCCATCGTCACCGCCACTTGCATGGTAGAGTGGACCACATTCGAGAGCAGCGAGGAACAGGCGGAGATCTACGGGGGGCTGTGGGAGACGTGCAGGGTGACCAGCTCACGGATGAGCTGCAAGGCCCGCGATTCCTTTTTAGAACTGTCATGTAAGGTTTTTTCATTCAATTTCTTCATTCGGAGATTAAATTGAAACACAGTTACGTGCATTGTGCATTGTAGCTATATTGTTTAACATCGGCTATATAGCAACAGTGGTGTACAATGCAAATGTTTAACAGTTGTTTAACAACAAAAAAAGCTTTAAAAAGGCGCAAGAAATCCAACTGGACTTATTGGAAAACTCGTTGCTACATGAGTGAGAAGCAGTTATCGCAGTAGGAAATTATCAAGTAACGGGATCGTTTGTGTCTACAGGGGGTATCCAGGTCACCAGGGCAGTGTTGATAAGCAGCATCTGTCTCTCAAGTCTGGCAGTTTTGGTGTCCATTTGGGGAATGAAGTGTACTCGCTTTATGGAGGACAGGGAAGAGACCAAACGCTTCATGGCATTGTCTGGAGGAGTCATGTTCATGATCTCTGGTAGGTTGAAGTCATGATGGAATTTTTTAAGCTTTCAGAATTTAAATGATCAATTGAAACGATATACTTTTTATGGAACATTTTTAGACATTAATTGGCTATAGCTCCTTTGTTTAAACCTGTGGCAAGGGCCAACCCACCATTCAATAACACCAGTGCTCTATATAGTGTCTACAAGTCCTGAGCAACACAGCAGTTCTTCTCCCTCGAAGACAATCTCACAACAGCTTCCAAAAAACTAAGAACAAGCTTGTGATAATCTTATACTTTTGAGTCCAGTCTTACCACACAGTATGACATATTAAGTTGTAGTTGTTTGTTTTTTTGGAGTTGGTGGGTTTATGTACGGAGATGGACAATGTAAAACATATACATGAGTCCATTGGCCATTCAGTTGGTACACATTTCAGTCACTACTAGACAGACATTTTTTCCAAATTTAGATATTTCAATGAACTAGTATGTATCAAGTATATTGGTAGATATATAACATGTCAGGTTTTTTCCCTCCTTTTCCAAATTAAGGTTTATTGGCTCTGGTTGTGACCTCCTGGTATGTTGGATTACTCATTGAGGCCTACAAAAATGCCCATCACCTAGACAGGTGATGACCAAAACACACGCATACACATGCACATGCCCACGCATTAAAAAAAACGCATGCATCTCATAGTGGCACCTTCATGTCTGTCGGCGGTGCATCTGTCTCTGTGGCCTTCTGCCTAACCGGAGTGTGTGATCCTTCTCTGCCCCGTCACAGATATGAGTTTGGCAATGCAGCTTTTGTCAGCTGGGTGGGGTCCATCCTCAGCCTGGTGGGGGGGGCGTTCCTCAACTGTCGGAGGTGCTTTGGGACGAGGTCGTCCTTGTCCCCGGCTATGATACGCCAGTCAGCGGCAGGCGGTGCTGAATATGTTTAATGTTAAAGGTCATACTCGGTTAGGGCCAACCTTAAGGATTGTAGCAAGCTTTGTTGTATTTAATTGTTCGAAAGGTCAGTTTTTCTTTCTGTTTTGGACAATGAAGTGTAAACTGTCAGGGTTATTTGAGTTGTAGTCCTTAAATACTATTACAGACTCAGCACCCACTGACCCTATAGTAGAAAGGGTAGAAACTTTAAGAAGGAACATATGAAGGATCCATCTGTCTAAGAATGGCTATGAGTGCAATAGGTGCTGATTAGGCAGATGTAAATTATTTGCCAAATTATAAGTACAAAGTACAAATTATATAATTATGGCAAAGAAAAAATGAAGGATAAAGTACAAAATGCACTAAGATATGTTGTAGTGGTTATATGTTTTTTTTTTAAGTTTATATTATCAGAGAAAGGTCCGTTTATCTGCCATACATGAGTTATTTTGGTTTGTATTTTTTTAAACAATGTATTTTTCCAGATTTGTATAGAACAATAGTATATTTTGAACTTTTTTAAAGAATAAATTCAACATTTGGTCTACTTTGGCCTACGTGTCTATGTCTATCTTTGTTGATGCTAAATTAGCGAGCAGAGCAAATCTGGCAGATAAAAATCAGGGTTTAATGAGGATTTTCCTGAGAATGAGCAAGCTTTCCTTCCTTTTTCAACAAGCTGAGTAAATGCGGCAGTTCAAATGTTTATAAATCTTGTTATTTAATCACAGTATTCCATAGGAGAACTAATTACTCAGAGACGTTTGTTTCTATGTTGTGGTTACCGAGTCCACCCTGGGTTTAGTGTAAAGCTGTTTCAATAAGATAAGAGCATTTTATTGCACTTCCTATTTGACTTGGAGAGGGCTTGCTGGGCAGAGAATGCCAAATGTGTTTAAGGTTTTCATAAAAAACAAAAGTTTTCTCCACCGTCATCCTCATTCTTATGGTTGGTTTTGTTGTTTCTTTAGTTGCTGTTTTGTCTCGTTTTCTTCTTGGCTGTCAAAATTGATGACCTTGACATTTCTCCCCTGCTAACGCAATCAGTAGGAAATGACATCATCCTCGCTAAACAAGAGGTAGCTTGGACAGAGACTTCTGGGAAATTATCGTTTTTTTCCCCAAGCGGATGGTGAGGCCACGCAGCCACCTCCCACAGGGCCTATAAAGCCCTTCCCGTGCATATACGTCCAGGAAGGGGAAAGGGTTTGGAGTTGGATTCAAATGAAAGGTAAAGTGGTAGAAGGCATCCATTTTTTTTTTCTTGTCAACCACCGGTGTGCCTGCTTAGATAATTATATTTCATTGTTTCACTTTTCTTCAACTCTGCCAAACTGTTGCAGTATGCAGGTGGTGTGTGTATTCAAAAGACTGACCTGCATTATGCCAAACTCTAAGCAACCAAACGCCTTGTTTTCAAAACCACTCCAGTGAAGCCATACAGGCTATACGTGCCTGGCGGTAATGTATTTCACTTGTGTTTGTTAGGAACTCCTGTCCCCCACCCAGTTCTCCCCAAGAGAAACAACCGGATATAAATTTGTTTCTCTAAGTCACATTATGCTGTAGTAGACTAATGGTTTGTTTAAATCAACTTCCTGTCAGTGTAGTTTAATCTGTAGCTGGAGCAATTTCAAGCCTAGTTATTATCTTGAAGTTCAAATAATAAAAGAGTCAATTATCCTATACCAATAGACCTTTCAAACTGACATTGTTTCTCACACCCATCCACCGATGCCACGAAACAGAGATCTATGGTATGGTAAAACCTTGACCTTGGGTGTTTTGAAAGGCGCCTCTAAATTAAATGTATTATTATTATTATTAAAACTGCCACAATTTAGTCACACATTGAGCCACTCTTAAACCAGTCAATCCATCAATCTAAGGTCACCATGTCTCTCTCCACCCTGATCTTAACCAGTGCTGCCCTTAAAGGATGAAGAACAGGTTTTGATAACAACATTTATGAATTAATAGCATTTTCTGTTATATCTCTACCTCGTTTTATAAAGACAAACCAGGTGTCAGTGAGGTGGTAGAAGCTAACAAATAGTTTGTCTTTTGTTAATGGAGAGAAATTACTCAATTTCAGCTATAGCTATTTAGAGGCAGTGAAGCATAGAGGATCTGAATCGAGGTTTTACAAAAATGCTGCCTTCTGAGGTGTCTCCGACTATAGGCAGGGTTCCTTCGTCGCTCAAGACATCCCACAATCCTGTGCAACCGCTTCCCTGACCCGACAAGAGGGATACAATGCTGAGCAACAGTTCCTAAATGTAAGTTTGTAATGTAAAACTTTTAGACAACAATGTAGCTAACAACAAATAATGCTTCTCAAATTAAATTCAAATATCTGCAAAGAAAAAAAAAGAAGGAACTAGTCCAAATGACTGGGAGTTGATCTTGCCTATACTGTAGCCTAGCTGACGGACGTCGGTATTTTGGTAACAGCATGACGTCGTGTGACACATGCCTTGGCAGTAGCCTACGTCTAGATCCAGACTCCTTTACAGTTAACTTCATACGAAACATCACTTCCGTCTGGGACACTGCCATAGTGGGCGGGCGGGCGTACCATACAAATGGATAGCGCCAAATGATCGCTCTTCCCATCTGTTACACAGCTCAACCCGACCACGTAGTACGTACATCTATGGACTCGACCAACTTGAGTGCTCAATTCCTATAGTTGAACGTCCCCAACGTACACCATTGCCATGGCGGTAGCGCCCTCTCATGGCCCTGGCCTGCTAAAGAACGTTTAAAATAAGAGTCCACAACTATTTAAGATGTCTTTTCATTTAATCTCTTAAATAATATTTTGACAATCAGGCGCAATAGTAATAATATATTGTAAATAGGTCAATTAGGCCCTAGAACCCCCCCCCCCCCCCCCGTTCCCTTATTTTTTATTTCCGTTCTTTTTCTTAGGCCTATTTGACTGGATTCCGACCACCCTAAAAGGTTAACCACCCAAATACTAATACAAAACAGGTTCAGGACTGCGTCGATGCGTCTGCGTGGTCCTTGCGTTGTGCGTAAATGTGGGACGATAATCAGCCCTTAAAGGTTGCGTAGGTGATTCGCTTTTTTGGCCATTTTTGCAAAATTACTTGAAATCCTTATCATAACCCGCTTACAGCCACTGAGTTAGAAGTACTGACATGAAAATTAAACTTGTCCATCATCTGTGGAACGGGCAGGGCTCGAAAAACTCCAGCCAATCATTTCCATTGCCACCGAGTTTCATTGGACAGTAAGTACGTCAATCAAACGGTCGTACTGCACTCCCCCTCCCCCCTCCCCTGCGCCCCGCGCGCGACCCCTTCGTGCAGTATTCGTGACCCAGAGCTCGTGACCCAGAGCAAGCTCCTGTTTGTTGTTATCCTGCGGTATCTACTGGAACTAGTTAATCCACATTTGGACCTAGCAGTAGAAGACAATTTCCATGGCAGACAAGACGCCGCCATCCCCACCACCACCACCACCACCAGCAAAGAGAAGGAAAACTCTTTTTCAGAGAGTAATTGATAATAAAAACGCTGAAAGAGAAAAACTGAAACCAAGAATAATCCTAGGCGCTGCTTTTGAACGTTGGCGGCAACTGAAGGACGAGAAGGGTCTAAAAACCGATGCTTGTGTGGCGGTTGACCTAGTTTCAAAGTTGATACCGTTTATACTCGGTAATACCGGTGTTGAGACGAGTGTATTACTCGGTGTGAAAATGTCCACACCGCGGCAACCCTAGTGAAAACCAGGACTTCCAATACAATTATATGAAACAAACATACATTTTCTAAAAATAGTAATGATTTATGTGACCGTTTAATGTTTATAACATCTGGTGCAACCATAGCCGCGAGAACGTATTCTCAGCAGGGGGTGCTGGAAAAAAAAACCCGGCCTGCACTAGACTCGCAACTCGTCACATTGATAAAAAAGATATATAGCAGCGCAGCTCAATTACACCAGTGCATGCGCGCACAGTTGAAAATCGATCGTTGTGTTCACTTCCTTCACACCATGGTTCACATCCAGCTGCTCACAGAACAAGTTTAGCGCACCACCGCTACCCTCACACTTTTTCATATAACCTTTTTTCAGCACTATGAGCATTAAATAAATGCTGCGTCTCAACATGCCTTGGACAGCAGCGAGGATGACTCGCTTTGCCACGGGCCGAAACAGTTCGGAGCGAACACAGCGGGGCAGAGGAGTGTCAGGAAGTCTTTGGTGTACACATCAGTACGGCCTATTTGCACTACTGTTTAGTGGCAATGCAGTGTTATATTCTATGCCTTTTTATTTTCGTATATTATTTCAATTAATACAATTTATTTATTCATGAAATCAAGATCTGGTCTTCAAATCTTTTTTCCAAATATAGGTCGTATTACAATGGGGTTTGTGTTTATATTCGGACCAATACGGTACAGCGGACGCTCACATGACGTTAAGCATTTCCTGGTGCATAATGTGACGCTGCAGAACCTAAAATCCCGTTTCTCCCCGTTGATACGACAACACATAACCGGCGTTTTCAGAAATCTCCACTTTGGCCGGAGTTTTTAGAAATGATCGTTTTCTGTGATAAGACAGGGCCTCGGACAGGGGGTGTTGCAGCACCCCCAAAACCCCTACTTCCCGCGGTACTGGGTGCAATCAATTTACAGCTGAATGTAGTGCCATGTTGTTAAACGAAAACCTACGCTAGCCTGGCTCGCTCTCGCGCATCTCTGTTCGCGCTCGTGCATGATTGCGCGTCCAGGTACTTGGAATGGGTGGAGTCAGAGTCAGCGTTGAAGGAGAGGGGGTAGGACCATTTGAGTTGTGTATTTTCAAAATCTGCTGGCGTTTCGCAAATCGCGTACCCAACCTTGTGATATGCAGTCGTTCTATGGCTAACCACATTTACACCTGGTGGCATAATCACCCTTATCTTTAGTTCAGAACCCGCTAATTGCACAAACTTACCTCAAGGGGGAGTCATTGTCTTGCGTTGACTTCTGAGCCACAGCCACCGTTTCACACGCACTATCAGGAAAAATACCAGTCATTCTAGAAAAAACACTGACATAGGCCTACATATCTTTTCATAAGGTGTCCCAAAAAGAGATCACCCCCCCTCCCCTTTTTTCTATTTTGTTTTGTTTTTCACAAAAACCTGCACTGTTTAATTTGGCTATGTAGAATAAAGAATCCAGCTGCAAAGTGGATCTTTACCCTTAATTATCACGCATATCATTTGACCTACCAGTTTATGAAACAAGGTAATAAAGCCGAATGACACATTCAATTAGGTGTAATGTACCGTGTTATTAGGTAGTTAAATTTTATGCCTATTTAAGTTTACCGCCAAGTTCAGTCAAACGATGCTGACCCATTGAGCTTTACATTCACCTCCAGCTCGTCCGGACCAGAGCGGTTCTGGAGCAGAAAGATCTGATTGTTTTATTGGTCCATTCTTCCAAGGGGAGGAGTTAGAGGAGCCAGAAAGAGTCCTTACAAAATGCGTGTCCCTCAGTCAAAGAAATACAATTTCCGCCCTGCGTCTGATGCCGTCCTGAAAACATCCCAGATGACCCATCGTAACATCTCCAATGGACTGTACAGGATCTCACTATCTGAGTTGTGACTGACGGTCAAACTCTGCGGCGTTTCCGAGTCGCTCCTGTGCCTCCCATCCACATCGCCGGGACAGGTCGCTGTGTCCCAACAGGGCTCCTCCGCCGAGGACCATGGATGTAAACTTCTCATTTGGCCGTGCCTTGTCACTGGCCCTCTTAGCACTTTTATTGACTTCTTCAGCTGCTATTCTAAAGCCTTACGATCTATTATATGAAAATGCCGTCCGGTCATTTACAGAAGGTGATTATACGAACGCGGTGCGGTACATGGAAGGAGCGCTCAGCAGTTACGCAGAAGTTACTAGCGCTCAAGTACGATGTCGGCTAAGGTGCCAGGACCAGCATCCATTCGATGCTCCATTCCGGGAGTTGCAATTCTTTGAAGTCGTCCTTCACAGGTCCGCGTGTATCAACACGTGTATTGAAGAGAAGATTGGAACCCAATCTATGCATAAAGTAAGCGAAGATGTCATTCAGGATTTCAACAGGCGCATCCCTTACAACTATCTTCAACTCGCTTATCAGAAGGTATGTATGTATACATAGGCTACAGTATGCACGTTTAAAAATAAGGAAAGTTTGCATGTCTACCATCGCCATCATTTTTGCGGTGTTTGATATGTGATGCTCTTTTTTGAATAACTTTCCGAGGAGATTGGCTGGTGATGTAATGGTGAACAGCATTCACTGTTAGCCTAATTAAAGCGATTGGCTAATATCCCATTGACACAGATATGCCTAACGGATATTTAATTGTGTTTGATCAAATTAATTGTTAAATAAATTAATGTTTCGCTATAGAAATTCTCCCATTCATCCATGTCTTATTCCACACTTGTAACAACAATACAAGCACACCAGGTAAAGGCAGCCATCTGCTCGAACAAATAAGCCATTCAGGCGATATACGCTTATTTTCCGTTGTTTACAGACTACATTGAACTACAGTACATTGCTCAAAGGTGACACCATTCAATATGGCTTTCATCGTGAACTATGCATCCAGATGGATCCTGTGGGGATCGTCCTTCGATCCTCTCTCTCTGTTAGGATGTAGCTGGAGGCCTGGGTGCGGGAGCAAGGCAGCAGATAATAGGCTTGAGGAGGAGGGAACAAATGGCTCTCCACATACTAAACACTCCCTCAACAAGAACCCCCAGGGGACACTTGTCCCACGCATCCCTCTCGCCATTCTGCCCTATCCAGATTGACAATGTTAGGTTATGTTTCACCACCATTCTGGTATAAACTCTCATCTCAATCTATGTCTTTCGGCTTCTAATCTCCCGCGGCTCTTTAGGTTTGACCTGTGGAACCATGGTGGATACAAAACAAAAAGGGCCAACAACTACTGGTAAATCTTTCGAAGGGGTTTGAGATTTTAATCTGTTCACAAGTTGTTCACCCGCTGTAGTGTTGTTGAGTCATTTCCCTTTTCGTCACACTCTCTGTTACTATTATAGATTATTACATTATTATAGAAAGATCTATATTTTCACTACTTGCAGTGAAATTATTTTGAAGAAGTATGGGGTTAGGCATTTTACTCAAGCAAGGTTACACGTCGACTGCAGACATTAAGGATTCAACCCACACAACGTTTCGGGCTGGGAGTCAGACCACCGGACGGTCCTGCCTAGCTGGGGGCATCTGTGTTTCCGGTTTCCTCATACATCTGTAAGGCACGCCACTTCCAGGCCCTCCTAATATGGACTGACTGCAAATGCTGGGGCGCTGACACATGGCTTCCACTGCTCAGATGTAGGGGTTCCTTCTTGCAGTTAGTGGGCCGTGTCGTTCTCCTTTTGTCAGTCGGCAAGAAGCGGCTGATTCAGTTTCATGAGTCAGCAGGAATAATCAAAGGTTTGCGGATTGATGCCGTCACCAAGAGACGGCGCTGTCTAGACTTGAGTGGATACGTTGCCATGGCGATTAAAAAAATGCCCTGATTTAAAGACCATGTGCTTGGAGGTAGACTAGCACGTGCTGTTTTTACACTCGTACGAGAAGGCAAGCGGCTCCGCTTGTCTCGTGCCAGATGTTTCCTTGGCAAGCTGCCATCATCGTGACTGACGTACACGTTGAGAGGTTAAAAAAGGTAAAGAAATATGTGTATTGTTTTTTTAAACGTATTATATTTTAGTTTGTGTGTTTTGTATTCAGGCACATACACGTGTGTTTTGGTGATGTGGGGTTTTGATTTGGTTCGTACATAAATATGATTCCTCCCAAAACTTAACATTCCACCCTCACACACCCTCTTCTTGAAAGCCCCTGGCATAATGCTCCTGTTGGTTCTGGCAGCGCACGCATGCACGCACGCACGCACGCACGCACGCACGCACGCACGCACGCACGCACGCACGCACGCACGCACGCACGCACGCACGCACGCACACAGACCCACCCCTCACTCAAGCTGCAGTGCGTATGTCCTCTTGATTTCCCAAAACATTTAGCCTTTCTCAATATTTAGCTTTCCTGTTGTGGCCTGTTTGCTTTACTAAAAAAAGAGAGACACGCCACCTTGTGCAGCTATTAAAGGGAGGGTCTTGTAGACGTTGGGCCTGGCTAGCCCCCTAGTGCTGGGGCCTGGCCCGACCGCTAGCCCCCTAGTGCTGGGGCCTGGCCCGACCGCTAGCCCCCTAGTGCTGGGGCCTGGCCCGACAGCTAGCCCTCTAGTGCTGGGGCCTGGCCCGACCGCTAGCCCTCTAGTGCTGGGGCCTGGCCCGACAGCTAGCCCCCTAGTGCTGGGGCCTGGCCCAGCAGCTAGCCCTCTAGTGCTGGGGCCTGGCCCGACAGCTAGCCCCCTAGTGCTCGGGCCTGGCCCGACAGCTAGCCCTCTAGTGCTGGGGCCTGGCCCGACCGCTAGCCCCCTAGTGCTCGGGCCTGGCCCGACAGCTAGCCCTCTAGTGCTGGGGCCTGGCCCGGCCGCTAGCCCTCTAGTGCTGGGGCCTGGCCCGACAGCTAGCCCTCTAGTGCTGGGGCCAGGCCCGACCGCTAGCCCTCTAGGGCTGGGGCCTGGCCCGACCGATAGCCCTCTAGTGCTGGCCCCACCACTAGCCCTTAACTACTTGTCCCCACCGCTAGCCTTCTAGTGCTCACTGTCTATTAGCCCAGCCCTCTAGTGCTCTCTGTCCATTTGCCCAGTGTTAGCCTTCTAGAGCTATCTGCCCATTGGTCCAGCCCTCTAGTGCGCTCATTAGCCTATCACCACGTCCTTTAGGGCTCTCTTTCCATAAGCCCAGCACTAGCCTCCCCCTGTGCACTCTGTCCATTGGCTCAGAGTTCTGGCTCCGCTGGCCTTGACCACAGAGGCATCAAAGACCCCTGGCCGGGACATGCCCCAAGGCCCACAGAGCTCCCTCATGTCCTTCCATCGCCATCTCCCCTGGCTACATCCCTACCTGGCCTGGCAGGCCTCACCCCTCTTGCGCTCTGAGGGGGGATTGTACAGGCATGAGTGAAGCAGACCCACGCCATGTGGACACCGGTTGGACCTCATCACAAACGTCTGACATTTGCCCAGGAGCAAGCTTTGGAACTGTGATACAGGGGTTTTGGTTTAAAGGCCCTATCCAATTATAAGTTTGTTTTTTCGAACGTCTTCGTGATGCGTTGAGTGCAGGGCATAGTTGTTCAAAAAGGGGGAGGGTTTGTTGAGTTGGCTGGGGTAGAGCTAAGTTACGACAGTGCTAAGCAATCGATGTAAACAAGCGTGGAGGACGGCAGTATAGTAGACATTAGAGCAATGTTATAAGACAAAATACTTGGCACTTTAACGACAGTTCAGGCATGGGTGATAACTAGGTATTATAGCCTTATACCAGAAGTTAGCACAAGCAAAGGTTTGTGAAAAACCTTTTGTTTGTGCAACAAACAATATATCTGAAAAATACCTACAATAAGAAAATGGGGTCTTTATCGTGGTATTGAAGTTATTCAACCACAAGTAGCCCAATTTTGCCCTTTAGTTAGCGAAAACTTAAAAAAATATGGACTAATGTGGAAGTTGTTTATTGGAGCTTTCAATGACACTCATACCGGCTAGGTTCTCTGGGTAAATCTCATCCTCCTGATCACTAACAGATGGCGCTTGTTTGGTTGAAGAGCTGTGTAAAACTCCCGCTCATCAATAAAGATAAACTGGTACAAATTCTTCTTTCTTAAATCAAATAGCTCAAGCGTTTTCATCACACGACAAATCGTTTGGAGTGGATGGGTAAGTGTGCATGTGTGTGCATGTGTGTGCGTGTTTGTGTGTGCCGTAATTGCATAGCTTTCTAGTATACCCGGTCTGCTGCTGTGACTCAATGTGTCCCTCCTCAGCCCGCCCTGCAGTCACGCTGATTCAATCTGATTCCATCACATCATCGTGCAGACAGAGGAGAGGAGAGACAATCTCTGTTTCTGCTTTAAGGGATCCTCTCTAACTTTGACTGAACTAGGAATGTTGGACGGAAGAAACTTTTAGTATAATAGTAAAAATTTCAATCAAATTTTTTATGAGGATTGTTCTTTTTTGCTGCAACTGCTGTAGCATAGGCTTGTGTTTTTATTGTGTGTCTGTGTATGTCCTTTTGTGACTGGGTATGTGTGTGAGATCGATGGGACCAACAGATGCTGGTGATGTCATCTCCACATTTTATGAAGGATGAGTTCAGACAGGGGCCGACTGATTTCTGTCATTGCGTTATTTAAACAAAAGGGAGATGCTCTCATTGCTTATGCACTGGAAAAAAATGTTGGCTCTCGTCTTTGTTTAACAAGGAAGACATTTCAGGAGGTTTTTGACCTCATCGAGGGGCCTTATTACAATGGCTAAATAACCGCAGCCAGAGACAAACAAATAAAAGACAAACTGTTGATTGATTGATTTCCCAGTGCACCTGCAGTACAGTACAGCCACCTGCCGGCCCGGCAGCTTGGCAGGGCACGGTGTGTGGCGGGTGGACATCTGGACATTGTTGCACTTCTCTTCTCCCTACTTCCTCCCCTGTGACTGCATTCGAGCCAATAACTGCATCCTAGGAATGTAGCTCATCCCACCCGTAGGCCCAATCCCATTTCTACCCCTTACCCCTCCCCCTTGTTTTGAGGGGTAAGGGTAAGGGGTAAGGGGTAGAAATGGGATTGGGCCTAAATGTTCTTTCCTTAATCAACCCGAAGGGGGAGTTGTTTTTGTGTGCTGAGCTATGACCGAGCTCGTTGTGCATGAGGGATCCGCTTGGCCCTTGTCAGGCTTTTTAAAATGAGCTGGCCGTCTCCGACACATTGGCTAACTTCAGAACAGGACAGCTGGTAAGAATGTGGTCCCATATCTTCTGATTACAACCTCGCACTGATTAAGTGTGACAGATTAGTTGAGTACAGGCTTTCGTATTTCTTTATACAATGATGACTGCAATATTCCTGCTCACAAGAAGGACGATATTGGAGTGGCTTTCTGGTTCCTCCAAGCCCGCGAGGTGGGAGGGAGGGAGAATGAGAGAGGGGAAGAAGGGGGAGATGTTTTGTCATATGAGTGGGAAGCTGTTATTGCTGCTTCAGATTCAGTGCGTATGCATGTGCTTTTTTTTTTGTCAGTGTACGGGGCCAATGTTCTGGCCAAAAATATGGCATTCTCCCGGGTGTCTGAGTGAGGAACCAACTGTTGCCAAAATTGCAAGATGGCCAGGCATCTGTTCAACGTCATTAATGACTCAAACTATGTGTTTACTCAGTCTGTCTGCCATTCCTTGTGCGCAGCTGATGTAGGTGAACGGCAGTACTACATTCTATATGTGTACCTTTTTTAAGATTTTCCTTTATCCGTAATTCAGAATTTAAAAAGTGTGTTTGAGATTATTTTAACATGAGAATTTTGTCGACTTTAGGGATCAAGTTTCTTGAGAGTGGTGCTTAGATGATGTGCTGTTTAAGTCAGCACCTGTAGAGATCAAAAGAAAAGTTTGAGGTAACCATTATTTTATACGGAATGTTCAATAAAATACCGCATCCCATGCTACGTTTCTAATAATGAGGTTTTATTATGACAAATAAAATAAATGTGTAGTTCTGCACATAGTTGTTCCTCAGATCTCTTTGAATAATTTCAGGAAATGGAGAGTTTTTTTGGAGAATAAACTATAGAGAAACAATGGTTTGTTTCACAGGAAGCCAGCCATCCCACTTTATATCTCCTTGTTACTTTTAGATGAGGACCCCTGGCCAGCCTTTCAGACTGGGTGTCAGGCTAGGGAATTTAAAAACAGGCATCCTTGGTTAGAGTGGAGGGAAAAAAAGTTATAGGTAAATGTCAGCCAACATACAGTTGGTATACACAATTTAAATTCATAATATTACATTGTAGCATATTACAATAAACATCAGCAAAGCATTTTTGTATTCCCAGCCCTGTTATACCTATAAAAAATAACCACATCCACAGATCAAAATCAACCAAACAGGACCCCCAAACACATCACAGTACCCAGTGTAAAATGTACCAAAAGTATTTTTGGCAATAGGGTAACGCTTCCTGTTGGATGGATGGAGGGTCATGGTAATAGCGTTGTGGATGCAGTCCAACAGGAGAAGAGTAGTTGTAGCAGAGGTCAGGCAGCGTGGTCCACATGTCTCCCATTACCACTTAGATCCAATCAACAACACAGATCTGGGTCCCTGCCCAGAGCCTAATCTCAGCTCAGGTTAGATGGTGCAGTGATGAAAGAGAGCAGTGTTATGTAAAGACTCTGTGAGTAGACCCAATGTGAACCCGTACGGATCTTGTTTACAGTATGGAGGTGGGAACGCCCTTAGCTTGATTGCTCAGTTTTGTTTTTACGATTCGATTTATGTTATTTGAAATGCAGTTTATAAATGAAGGTCTTAAGGTGGAGCTGAGTCAGTGGTTCTTGCATGTTCAATGAGACTTCAGGTTTGCTGAAAAACCAACCTGGTTTACAATGTGTAGGCCTAGGTGTGAGTGCTCTGAACCTGATTCATACATTTTGTTCCAAAATGTGTTGTTTTGTTTATTGACATAGATGAATGCTGAGGGGAAGTTGAGGGGGAATGGATCTCATTGTTCGTCTAAGTCCAATGAGAATATATTCAATGTGACCCCCATTGATCCTGTTTACAGCTTGAAGCTGTACACAATCCTAGCTCCCTCCATTTGGTTAAACAAAGATTCAATACAAGATTTAAATCTGTTAATTTAAGTGGATTGAAGTGTTGTGGTGGTCCTGAGTTACTGGCTCTTTGATGTTCGATGTGAGAAGAGTCATTCAGGGCCATACACAGATCCAAGGCACTTAATGCTGGAAGTGGCCTATCAAGTAAGTGTGTCCATATGTTCAACGTGCACAATGTAATGTATTCACTGAAGCCATCTCTTTGTGTTCACTGCATAGCTATGGTTTTTGTTCAACAATAGTTAATAATAATTTCAGGGCGTGTGTCTATATAATATAAACCCAGGCATCCGCCCTATAAATCATTATGGTCTGTGGAACTTTGAACAAATGATTGGACTTCCATGAAAAGCTGCATAGCTAGTGTGGCATGAGCGTCAAATTGTTAAAGAAAAGTATAAATCATTGTAGAGATCAATCTTTGCCCTTAATGAATATTCAAGTATATAACCTAGAAACTTTGTTTCTATGTAACGGGAGATCTCCTTGCTGCTTGACACCCTGTTATTTTCTGTGAAATTAAATCAGAAGTGTCAATTTTTGTTTGCATCGATCTTTATGGGCGTATGTTTTAAATGTTCACATTGCCTTGAGAGACGTATGGAATTCCAAATATATAAATAAATAAATAAAAAACCTATCAAAGGTCAAGCACATAAACCGAAAAACCTCTTAATTGCCTGTCTAATGCTGATAGCACTCTGATATGATTCTTCTCTACATGTTTATATCCTGTGGAAAGACGACATTAAGGTTCAGTGAACCCAGCCTGATCTCCGCCCAAGATGGCCTCATTAGGTTGGACGCCTGGCACTGTAGAGAGGGAACCCTTCCAACACAGTGTCTCTCTCTCGCTCTCTCCCCACTGGTGTGTTTGTCGTATCATTGCCAAAGAGCTGTGTTCATCTCAGGAATGTGTTTTGTCCGGGTTTCCAAGTCCCTCCCCCCCTCTCCCCCTCCCAAAACCCAGTGCTTTTTGATTTATGTATCAGTGACGTCAGCTCGGGGGGGTCTGCAACCCTGTGAAGTACCTGGGAAGAGGCAGTGATTCACCCATGCTGTGATCCTGGTGCCGTAATATCCGGAGTCACGAGGAGAACGCGGTCCTCCTCGCGACCGTGACCTGACCTTCAGGCAACTATGACCTCACCACTTCAACATCTGGTTCAGATTGGGAGCCCAACCCCTGCCAGTCGTAGCTAATTACTGTGTTAACCAGCGGTTTTTGTTTTCTGCTGAAAGTGAAAGTCAGGCGTGTCTGTGCACTTTGTTTTGACTATGGGGTTGAAATGGTCCTGCAACAGATGGAAAAGCGATGCTCCCATTTGACACATTTTTGGATACCTGTGATCTTGCCACACTTTTCTCACATGTTATTTACTGCCTCATCAAATCTAAGCAGGGGAGCTAAACTTTCCAACATTATAGCACATTGATGACCCAGATGCATCATTTTATTATGAATTACTAGCTAAAATCCTAAAGGACCCTATAACATCCCTTTGCAATTTTATTTGGAAATGCAATTATATAACGGAAGCAAAGCAAAAAACCCTTTTTTTAAGTTACAATGTTTTCCTTCTCTTTTGGCTTTTTCAGTAAGTTTCTTTTGCTTATGATAATGAATGAATGTGGCCCGTTCTGGGAGTAAGTGACAGCTGTTTGGCTCTAGTGGGGCGATGATGGACAAGGGACTTCAAGCATTCTGGCTCCACTTAATAAATAATCAGACTGTTAAACTCAGCCAACAACAGCAGGATAATCTGAGGACCTGTGCTTGAAAAAGTTATTCTCCCTTCAGCAGTTCTCCGCCTGAAAGTACCTTAGGTGCACCTGTTTTCAATCGTAGTTGAAAATATCTGTTTGACGTTTTTCTACTTTTATATCTTAACAGTTGTATTATAAGTTTGTTTTTATAATGGTAGTGCCGGTGGTGGTGATGATGAGAATCCACTTCCAGCTTATCTCATAGCCTGGAATGCTTGAAGTTATATAAAACAATAAGGTTGATTTAAGGTGCACGTTTTGGGCTGGCTTGCTTACTGAATAGTGAAAAGGTGCACCTGGCTTGTTAAATGTCCGTTTATCAGTAAGCTTTGACTGGTTAAAAATAACATAAAATAGAACATCCTTTTAACTCTACTATTCCTGAAGTGCCTCATAAGCGACTAACGGTTTAGGCATGAGTGCTTTCTCAATTCTCTAACATAACACATTTTAGGGCTGTGTTGAGAGGATAAATCATGTTGTTTTTTGCTGTTCATGAAACACTTTGTGTTTTTTACCCCTTGTCGAACCATTGGAGTTTCTCAAATCCTGTTGTTCTGGGATGGATTATATGATGAGAAAATCTGGGAGCATTCCCAAAGGCAATAATGGTCGATATTTCAAAGCATTGTTGATGTTAATTTGGGGCACATTTACCAAATCATAGATAGTATGCATATAAAACCATTTTAGACATAAATCAAGGCCATATTTCCTATAATGTCTTGCAGATTTTGTTATCAACTCTACAACTATTTATTCGTACAGACAATGGCCTCTTCCCACTTGGCCCAGTGGGAGGAGGTGCCAGTGTTTGCCATCATAGTATTGCTTTGGAATAAAAAGTATGGCATATATTTAGTTATTTTTAGAATGTATTTAAACAGGAAGAAAATACAACAAGCCATACCAAAGCAAAGTTTTTATTTTATTTTATTCTGCTTCATGCAAACATTCAAGACCATTCAGTTTTCAAACAAAGCGTGCCTAACAACACTTTAACATTCAACATTATGTTTTTGAATGGAGAACAAAAAAATTATAATTTTTCAAATTCCCACAGAAAACACATGGGTGGCAATTCAAACAAAAGGGAAATCTGGTGAAAAATGTCTGAGCAACTCTGCTGACAGTTTTTGAAACCAACTACGTTAGATGGATGGGTGGCTGGCTGAATGGGAGGCTGGATGGTTGGTTCTGGTCATCTTCACTTGACATCCTGATCCTGTTTCAAGATAAGAGTTTACGATCGGGTTCGGTTTCCATTCAACACTGGGATGACCGTGCTATGTTTTCAGTCGGAGGAGACCCCCCCAGCCCCCCACCCCCCCACCCTATGGTCCATCCTAAGGAATGTAGACTTGCTGGCTCCAGTTGTGTTCGGGAATACGAGACTCTGACGGAGCCCATGGCTACGATTGCTCAATGAATGGGAAATGCCCACAGTATTGTGATGGCTCCTGTCGAGTTTTATCTCCTTAATGTCTTGTTGTATATAGAGAGAACCTGGGTATGAACTACCAAAGCTTTTATAACCGATTCCTCAATTATTTGCACCTAATGCCTGGGCTTTGGGTTGTTGATTTCTCTGGAGAGCTTCTGCTGACCTTTTAAATGGGATGTCTTCAACGTTGATCTGACTTATACTGCAAACCCTGGTATTGCTTAACATGGCACTTGACTGGCCAGGCAGTTTCACAATGAAGAAATTCAGGTGGAGAGAATGTCTTCGAGCGCAGTTTAAACATTGTTGAGCTTCCGATGGCTCCGTTGATTGGTGTATACACTTTCATTGGTGTAAGTTTTACAAAGGGGGGCTACTGTCCTTTACAGTTATGACATCTTAGATATCCGCTGGGGTTCAATGTTTTCTTTGATGCAGGTTTACTGGCAAACCCCCACAACTCTAGTGAAGTCTAGTTAAACTCGGTGGGTTTTACGGCTCTAAGTAAACCAATGCATGGTAGTTAAAGTGGTTTAAGTTAATTATAGGCTCTGGAGTTATTTCATATGTGCAAGGCATGTGCTCTGGGAGGCGAGATGTTTGCCATTTGGCAGGAAATGAAATAAATAGGGAGAGATCCGTCTAGTTAATTAGGTTCATGGCTCATTTTAACAATGCACTGGGTTGGCCTCTGCATTGCAACACATCGCCTCAAGATGGTTTTTAATGACATCAGCGCAACTGTGGGGAACACGAGGTGTGTGATTATGACCTGTTCCTTGCCAAGAGACTACTTCACAACATCAACATGGTATGATTTACTGGGGTTGGTTCGGTTTATGAGGCCGGTGTCCTCTGTAGTTTGGACGTTTTTTTTCTCATGCTATATCGGACATATTTCCCCACTGAACTTTATCATTCTGATACCCTATGTCTTTCCATGATTCCTCAAATAATATATATTATTAGAGGAATATGTTGCAAAGGATATGTTCCAAATACGCCAACGTAAGCAGTTTTCAATAGGAACGTACAAATGTGGTCCACCTTGAACCCTCTGTGTTCCACGCTGGTCGCTCCGCAGCCCGTGCGTGGTGTGTGTGGTCCGCTACCCAACAGCAGCAGCAGCAGCAACGGCAGCAGCACCGCCTCATCCCAGCCAACAATAACCACCACTTTCTTCTTGTTTTTCCCGCACAGGGGTGATATGTGGTCTCCGGCGAAGTGTGTTCTCATGTCTCCGCACATACAATCGCTCTCCTTGTTCCGTGTTTTCCATGAGCTCTGTCATGGCTTGGACAGCATAGCCTGGATGTGGTTTTTATTTCACCCGTGCGGTGAAGGTTTACAGCGCAGAGCTTACGTCAGGCTGAATGTGGTGCGGCATGCATACCTGAGGCCCTTCCTAATGGAGAGGGCCGGCGCGGACGGCTTCAGGTCCAGGATCAGCGGCAGCAGGCCCTGGCCGACTTCAGGAGGCCTCAGGGGATTCTGTGGATGGATGCAGGGTCTGAAATCAGAGGATTTAGGTTAAATGATAACATTTGAAGACACGGATCAACATGGCATGAAATAACGATAACATGTATACACTTTTTAGACAGTGTTTCGTCGGCCAAAAGAAAATAAATGTCAAAGACTTCTATTACCTTCATGACTTAGATTCGACCAGGCTTTGACACTCTACATGTTTTTAAAATGCACTTGTTTGTTATCTTGAACTTGTATGTTGTCTGTTGACATATTTTTTATGCACCGTACCCTTTCAGGTGCACTAAATACCCCAAAAAATGAATTTCAATCTAACCCTCCGATTTGAAGTCATATCTTTCCCTCTCGATCTGTTCAGTACTGTTCACAGTTCTCCTAAGACAGTTCTTACTGCAATAGCTGTTTTGCTGTAGGCTGGGTAAATGAGCACCGACCCCTCACACCGCCCAATGTCCACAACCTTCCTGTGATATTGACTAAGGTGTGGGGAGAAAGCCCTCTGGCCTATGTGTTTTCAATCATGCCCCCTCCCCCAGCCCCCTCTCCGGGAATGTCCTCCCGTACCCTAATGGCCCTTACCTTTGGTTCACCCGCTCCGCTGGGCCCCAAGGTATACCAGCACTCGGTGGAAGCTAGGTGGATTTTCTTCTGGAAAAACAACACTGCTTTCCGTGAGAGGGGAAGGAGGGGGGTGGCTTATAGAGGGACGCTGGGAGCCGGGGGGGGGTAGTTATGAAGGTCCGAAAACACTGCTATAACCTGAGAAGTTGCGCTTCAATTGAGTCGATGGCGGCACAATTACCGCTGCGTAATCTGCTTAGGGCGGCGAATTCGCTCGTTCTGTCAACTGTTTCAGATTTGGGTTAGGATTAGGGGAGGTTTGAAGGAATGTTGAGGATATCCTAGGACCCCCCCCCCCCCCCCGCCCACAGTGAGCTCAACTCTGTGCTCATCAACTCTCATTTGGAAACCCCAAATTCAACAAACATTTGTTCTTGACTGCCCCTGTGGCCTTCCAGGGAGGCTTGGTAGAAATGGCGTAACAGGCCACGTGGATTAGCTTGTGAAAGCTGAAGACCTGACTGTCACTCCACAGACCTGTTATTAAAGAGGCTGGTTGGGAATTACCCCTCCTTCCCAAGGAAGTATGTTCCCTGGTTGCGTGTAACTTATTTTCATCTACAAACAAACACAATGTCTAGCACCGAGACTTTAATGCTTCAAGCTTATGTCCCCCCTCAGTGGGTCACACTAACCCCCAAATCCCTAAAACAGTTTTCCAACAAACTTTCCAGGGAATGTGAAACACGTTTTGTTGCTGTAATTATTCAATCTTCTGGCAACAATGGCAGCGACCGACTAGACCGTGGAACAAAAACAAAACAAAGGTCTGTCATCCAAAATGTGTTGAGCGTGGCTTCACCAACGCTATAACCAAGGGAATGGAAGCGGTATTCGGTGGTCTGATGCTGCGTGGTCGTACCGTGTCACATGACTGTCTCTGGTGAGCAGATGCAGGAAGACGGATGACTCAGGCTTCGGCAGAAACATGGATACCTTCCTCCGCAGGGGGTCCCTATGATCCGGCCGGATGTGAGCTCCATTTTGGGGAGTCACAAGCGGCATTTCTTTTTTTTTCTTTTCATTCTTCCCTTCTTGACATCATATGCTGGTTACCGCCCTTCCTCTACCAGGGAGAACGCTCTCGTTTGACACAGCGAGCTGATCGCGATCGCACTGCAGGGAACCCTCCAGAGATCTGGAGACAGCTGGTCTAAACGGTGATGCTTGACATAGAAAAGATTTCCACAAAACTGGAAATTGGAAGCATGATGGCTTGTTGCTCACCCTTGAGAGATCGCCAGCTAGGTGTTTTCTCCCTTATTGGGAGGTGGGTGTACATTTAGCTTTTTGAACTGTGTTTTAAAGGCACAGTATAGCTCTTCTGTCTGGACCATTTCTCTTTGATTCTGTTTTACTTATGTCTGATTAATGAGGCCACTTTTATCGCCGCAATAAAAAGTTCCTTGCACAACAGCATCTCAATCACATTGTATACATTTTTTTCTTTTTTTGATGTGGTGTAATACCCAAATCTGGCAGTTACAGCTTGTTTAAGTCTAGCATTGAGCATCTGTTTTTAAGTGTAGCAGTTCATGGCGGACAGATGCCTGAACATACTTTACATTATTTCCCATTGTTGTCCCAAAGCAACATGCAAAACCACAGAGCCATCCTGTTGCTTGAGACCTCTCGACTCCTTGTAACTCATGTAATGACATAATTACCCGCGGGGATGGATGAGTGCTGTGGACCGGAGCAAAAGCCTCCCTCTGTGACCCATAATGAGAAAGAATAAGAAAGACACATAACACTATGCCAACCTTATACTTTTAACATCCTTCACAGACGCTAGGCGTGTAGGAAAGGGGAAACGTAACTGCCAGGCGGGCCAAACACTATTTAGTCATTCCACCCAACTGTAGCAGCTGGCTGTCCTATGACTCAGGTCTAGGAAAAGCAGACAGGGGGGGGAAGCCTTTTTAGGGGATTGAATGAATTAAGCATTTCCTGCTGGGAGTTTTCAACTGTCCAACGACTACGTTTTTAAATACTTATTGGTCAAAAGGGATTGGAGGGGGGGGGGGGGGGGAAACACCATCACTAGCCAGTGACTTCGCTACTCTTACGTAGCTTCGTTTTAGTGAGCATGAATTCATGGAGCACTTGGAAGGGACAAGCCCATGGGGCATAGGAGTTTAATTAAATTGGCAGTGGACAATCCCGAAAGTATCCCAACGTATAATTCAAAAAGAAAAAGAAAAAGACAATTACTTTGTAGTTAAGGAAGTATATTTTTTCATTGGGAGTGACTGTTTATTTAAGTGATAGCTAACAAATCATGTGGTGTAATTCTCTTGGAGTATGAGAGCCGACCAAATCTAACACCAAGGCCCAGGGAAGAAATACAGTTTTTCACTCAACACTCTATAGCGTTTTTTAGTTCTACTGTATCCAAAGACAGTGAGAGATGGCAGAGAATTCCTCCACGCACGAGTGTTGTTGTTTAGCCGGATGATTTATGGATTTGATGAAATCTCATGATGTAATTTGCCCCCAGCCTCTGCAGCGGAGTGAAAAGAAAAATCATGGAAACAATGCCACCCACTTTTTACCAGTTCAAAATAAATAAATAATCCCTAATAAATAAACACATGTCCAACAATCATGTCACTTCTTAGAGTATCTTGGCATTTTCCTAAGCTTCCCATTTGAATATGTCTAAATAGTTTTTGCACTACTTCATTGTTAACATCTTGGTCTCCTCTGTGGTCTGCAGAAGAAGTGGTTTCCAGGGATTAGTTTAGACTCAAACGCTTGCCGAGTGACCTCATGGTCATTTATCAGCATACACACACACACACACACACACACACACACACACACACACACACACACACACACACACACACACACACACACACACACACACACACACACACACACACACACACACGCAGAAGAGAGTTACTGAAATGCAGTGTAAATCCCAGTTCACACCTCACTGCCACCTTCGGGCCTAGTTAATTAAATCTGCTGATGACAGTTAGCCACACTCTGCGAGGACTGCCTCATGTCACGGAATGCATAAAAGCGTAATTTACGTGTGTGTGAACTTTTGAGTAGAAGGTAATAAAAATAAATGGAAAGTGAAGTCACCAGCGCCTCAGGGGCCCTTTTATCAAGCTGCTGGGTTGGATGAACTCTGACCTGCCTGTAGTTTAGGTTTTATTCTGCCTTCTAATTTAGTTGTCTCTGTCAGAACTGATTGGTTCTGTAAGAACCTTATTATCTTATTATCCCTATAGTTGCCTCAAGGCATACCCTTTGAAAAGTGCGCTACAGTCCCCTGTTACATATATGTTGACATAAACACATAAAATAAGGTAACATTTTCATAGTTTATTTCGAATTGACCAAATGTAAATATTTCAGGACTAATATATGTATTTTAAAGATATAATTGAATCATAGCAGATCGGTAAACGAATGACACACACACACACACACACACACACACACACACACACACACACACACACACACACACACACACACACACACACACACACACACACACACACACAAGGCTGCTATGTCTATTTATAGCGACAGAGCGAGACTTGACTAACTTTTTACTGTGGGTCGAGTGTTTCCACAGGAGATGAAGTTGTTTCCCCCGCCAGTCTCCAGAGTGTCTTTATTGACCCAGACGCAGGTGTGTCTGAAACTGCAGACTCATGACTAAGATGTTCGTGTTGTTCGTGGTCGTCGCGAAGTCTCTCTCTTTCTCTCTCGCGCTCCTTCCCACTCTCTGTCTCTCACAATGAACGGCCTCTCTTAGGTTGCATTCTCACACCGCCAAATAGGAAGTAGCACCGAGTCGAAAGGGTTTTACCCCAGGGGTCTGGACGGCCAGGTGAGGCAGGACACTGACACCTAGGTGTCTCCTGCTGTCTGGTGTGGTCAACATGTTCCAGACAGTTTTGGTTAGAATGCATGGCCAGAACCCAAACAACTATGGCATGGGTCTCAACGTTAGATGATGACATGCATTGTATAAGAATTTGTTGGAGAAACTTAACATCAGAATTTTATGGTAGAATTTAAAAAAGCCAAGCCAATTTAAAAAAAAAATGCATATGCCTGAGGCACATGAAAAATCGAAATCAAGGCGGTTACTTGGAAAGGGGGGTTAAGATCACTGTAGCAGATTCATTACTGCTTCAATGTAAGCTGCAAATGCTGGAAGCAGATCCCGTCCTGATTTATTAGCACAAAGCTACTCCCAGGAGGGCTCTTTTTAAAGTCCTGGTCAGGAGAAAAAGACAATGTTTGCATAGTGCTTTAAATGGGGCTTGCAAGTCCTGCGCAAAGCAGGACTTGACTTTGACTATTTAGCTGTTCTGTACTATGTTGAAAAAATTGGAGACCTACACATCTTCTTTAAGGGAACTGTTTACATATTTAGTTCTCAATGATGAATGGTCAATGTTGTGTATTGAATCTATCTTTAGAGGACATGATCATAGCAATTTCTGGTGAATTATGAAGTTCTAACAGATTTGTCTGTATTCTTTCGATATCAATTATGTTTTAGGATATATTTTCAAGTAGAGGTCTGTTTCGGGAATAAACTAAACAAATGCCTAAATAGAGCTTTGACTTTCACTTGAGTTTTTTTTTCTTAAATAAACCAAAAGCTGTAATTTTATATTAAACAGATGTGTCAATCCAGGCCTTCCGTTTTCCCTGGAATGCCAAGCCACTTCCTGGTAGAAACCTGCTTCTGATAGGCCAGCGTCTAGACGCTCTCACATCCATCTAAGCTTGTTTCTGTTAAGACATACAAGGAAACCTTCTGATAAGGTTTAACAGTCCGGTGAAATCCAAAACTGGCTGTTTTTGAACTGACACTGGCAGGGGATGAAACTGCATCTCAGTCAGTCAGAGTGGAGACTTCTACACCAACTGTTGAGCTGTAACTGACTCTGTGACGATCCTTCTGGATCTGTACTTTATGCTTTCTTTAGGGAGGCTCTCACCTCTGAAACTCAAGATTTTTGAAACACAAATAGGAACTTTGAATGGACATAATATGGACACACCCTTAGCCAGAAGCTACCTGACCGAGGCCTAAACATGTGAGCACTTGCAGGTAATACAGATACAGAGAGGGTACAGTAAGATAGATTACCTGTCGCTTGCAACGTCGTCCTCCCTTGGTGTCCATTCAATACAAACGCACACCTTTTTTCTGACCTTTTTAAATCTCCTTTATTAAGTTTACACTGAACTTCCATTGGCTTGTAAATTAAGTTGGAAAGGTACTTCAAATTAATTTTAATAAAATTAAACAGGAGTTTCCATTACGATTTGTCAGACCTGTCTAAGGCCTTCCAGAGCCGAGTTGGTTCCAGGTGGGATTTTCTATCGCCTAAACATGTGTGCAGTCGGCTTTTATGGAGGCATTTGTCCCAGAAAGTCATTCATTGTCAAGGCCAGCGTTGACCTCAGGTGTCAACCAGAGGCTACTCAAGTCCAGATGGAGCCAAGTCAGCAAGCCATCAAGCCCCTCAGTCAGGCAGCAAGTCAGTCAGGCAGCAAAACAGGCACTCCACTCATTAGTTTTTGGATGAAATGTCTTCATTACCGACCTGCTGTTTCTATATTACCTGGAACTTTTAGTGCCCGAACTACATTTCAAGAGAGAACAAGGTTTCTTCAACCCCTTGTTGACAGAGTTCCATAGCGGTGTAAAATAAGGTCCTCTTAAATCAGCCACATAACGTATAAAGGACATAAAAAAGCAATATTGCCACAAATCATTTGAAACAATCTGTTTATTTTGCCTCCAATCTTGGTTGGAACCAATTATCACTCTAACCACTGAAGACCTGGGTCACCCCACCCTTTGTACACATTATTCAACTCTTTTCAAGGCCATGTTCAGTGTTGCACTCCTTTTTCAGACTTCAAGTGCAATTGAGCCTTGTCTCACTCCCCAGCTTATATTTACAGCACACCATCGTGAGCAGGCCTCGGTGTGTGGCCACCAAGGATTTGCTACAACAGGAAATGGAAAATGTAAACAGATCACCAACATCTGGCTCGCGCTTTCACCCCCTTTAGCCTTGTTCTCACAAGTCTTTCTGAAATACCTTCGAAACTTCAGATTGAAACACGCTGGCTACTTTGGTCCTTATAGTGGCTTGCACGAGCTAAGCTCCTCTGAGGTTGTGGTACCAGCCCTGGGGAACAGGAAGCCTGTGCTCTCCTTTACCCACATGCGATGGAGGTCTACCCGTTAATGCTGGCCCTATGCTGGGGTTTGCATAGCTACATAAGAGCTTGATTGATCCACACTTCCCTTGACCCCTATACCGCCCCACAGAGGATGGGTGGTTGGCTCTCTGAAGGAACTATGTATGTACAACAATGAACAGAGAGCGAAAATGTACGTTTGTATTTATGCCATTTGGTTGTGGTTATCCAAAGTGCTTCATAACCATTCATATCATGGGAGGTCCCAATGGGTATCAAACCCCTTATACTGCCGATGTTAATGGCGTCCCCTTAGTTGAGCCACATGGTATTTCTAAGAATGGAAATCCTTATCCATAGCATATTCATTTATTTCCAGGTTTATACATGGAAACCTTCTGAGACACAGTCTGGTCACCTCCAAAATTGGCTGTTTTTAGGATGAAACTGCATAGCATATCCATTTATTTTTCTGTCTTGAGTATAGAAATCAACATGGATTTATTTTAACAGTTATTATTCACATAATGAGTCTGCATTTTATCATGGTTTGCATTGGAAACCTTCAAAACTCTCACCCACAAAATGCGTTTTTTCGTCTCTCCGCATTTGGGCGACAAGCCTACAAAGCTGTAGCAACAAAAGACGCACGAGCCAGGGTACTTAAATGATACGGTGCAGCCCTCTCTTGGTTGTTCCACCCGTGTCCGACATAACCACAGGCCGAGGTTGATTACAGAGCGCTGCCATCCAGGCCCTTTCTCCCTCTTACCACCTACCCCTCACACAAATGATGTTTCTTCTGCACTTAACCACCGCCCTAGCTACGCCACGGGTCTCTACGCTGGCACTTGCATTTATTCAACAAAACAAGCTGCCGGACGTATCGCTTTGCTGACCGCTAACCTGGCCCTGAGGAAGCCCGTTATAGCATCTGTCGCTACATTACTAGCGCCTCAGCTGGATTGTAAAAACCTAGCGTTGTTTAAAGTAAACCACCCGGAAGAGCAAAGGTAGACCTGTTGGTAGAAGACAAAACGGATTGAAGACCACAGCTGAGCAGTGTCCAACAGCTGATCTATTCAGTTGAGGTAAAAAAAAAACGAAACTGTTGTTCAGAATCTACTTTCTGATTTCGGTCATCTTGTTCCAGTTAAGGTTCTCGTATTGATTGGTGTTGTTGATGGTGTTGTTGCTGAAATTAAGAAGCAATTTCTCATTTGTTACTGCAGTGACCTTGAAGGACATGAATCCTAACCTCTTTGGAGTTCCTGGAATAGAAAAAAGTGTGTGTCTCTACCTGTGCTCTCGCTCCCTCTCTCCCTCCTAACCCTTTCTGGCCCTTCTGTCACTGCTGAGGAATGTCAGGAATGCTGGTCTCCACTGAGCCAGTCAAGGGTCGGCTCACCCCCATAGGCACCAGGAAGATACAACAGGACCCCTGTGACCCTTGACCCTTAGCTCTCTCTCCAACCAGCCAATGGCATCGAAAGAACGGATCATTAAGAAGTGCCTGACCTTAGCAAGTGTTAACTGGTTGAATAGAAAGGAAAGCTTGACAGCCGAAAGTAGGCATGGGATTAAGGGAAAATTAGTTTGTTCCTTAGAAAGTACCCCAGGCCAAACCCCTTCAGACGTGATCCTTTCTACTGCTACTTTGAACCTAGTACATAGAATGTACTTGGAACCCTCTCCTTGGAAGCTAATAATTTGAAACTACTTCTCCCAGCGTATCACTTGAAACTTTTCTCTTCAAAACTACTTCTTAGAACTAGCCCCATAGTGCACGGTCCTAGAAACACCCTCCTTAGAAGGTTTCCATTGATTCTACTCTTTTTGGATTCCCCTTAGAAGCGCCTCGTGGAGCTCCTTCGCTCCCCCAGAACTCACACAACAATGCCTATGTTTTGGCTTCTCCTTCTGGCAGGGAACATCTGCTGACCCTGCTGGGGAATATCTAAACAGGGGTTGACATCAGAACAAAACAAGCCAGAGCAACCGGACAACACCCAAATGAATACAAATGCATAAAGTTCCTTTGAGAAAAATTACTAAGCGATACCAAGTGCACGTATGCGGATATACACGCACACACACGCAAAAACCAAAGCGTAACGTTAGATCGATTATGGTCTCAGGCGTCTGTCTGGTAGTTCGCTCTCATTTTTCCTACTCGGGGGGGGGGGGGGGGAGGGCTTTGGAAGGTGTGTGTTTGTCCATTTCCATGTGTGTGTCTTTATCCTTCTGGGAGTGTGTGTGGTTGTGTGCCAGTGTGTGTGTGTGTGTGTGTCCGAGTTTGTGTCAGTGTGTGTGTGTCTTCATCCTTCTGGGAGTGTGTGTGGGTGTGTGTCAGTGCGTGTGTCAGAGTTTGTGTCAGTGTGTGTCCCGTCTGTCCCGCGTCCTGTGTGTGTGTGATTTGGCCTAAATTCCATTTAGCACGCTGTGTGTCAGGTATGCTAGTTCTGTGCTATGTGACAGCAACCCTGCGGGGGGCAGGGCTTCAGGGAGGGGGTTAAATCACCTCTAGAGGCCCATGTGAAGGAAAGATCCCTTACGCTTTCTTCCCTCCATTTGCAATGTGCTTTAGTTGGTGATCGATATTAGTAATTTAGCACGCACGATAAGTCTGTACACGCACACATACAATTCCATCCACACACACACACACGTACACATCTACACACACACACACACACACACACACACAAACACACACACACACACACACACACACACACACACACACACACACACACACACACACACACACACACACACACACACACACAAACTTGTGGTCTCTTACGTTTTACGACAAATGCACGAGCCAGCCCCAGTCACTGCAGAATGTGGGAGAGCAAGACAGCTCTCTGAGTCTTCTCCCAGTTGTGTCCACACACCCGCTCGCATGACGCGTGTGTGTGAGCAGCCAGAGGAAATGTAGCCGAGTGACAGCCCCTCACTGGATGGTGGGCCATGGGGCTGCAGGAATGGTACCCTTGGCGGGGGGGCTCACGAGTCTGTTTATAACCAGCTGCTTGAACATTGACCCCTGACCTTTACCTTGAAGCAGTACACTTCTATTCTTTGATTTGCCTAATATGTGTATGAAAAAGGTATGAAAAACTATTAGTGGTGAGTGATACAACTTGATCTGTGTGTGTGTGTGTGTGTGTGTGTGTGTGTGTGTGTGTGTGTGTGTGTGTGTGTGTGTGTGTGTGTGTGTGTGTGTGTGTGTGTGTGTGTGTGTGTGTGTGTGTGTGCGCAGGCGTGTGCTTTTTGGAGCAGTTGAGTCAGATAAAACATTGACATGAATAAAATATTTTTCTGTTCTTATGTGTGTTTATAATCACAGAAGTAGTTCCAGCTGGTGACCACGCGTTGTACATTTCTCCCACCTCAAATGTTTTATCGTGTTTATATCTGCTCCAACCCCCCCCCCCCGCACCCCCCACTCCCCCTAACATATTTCTTTATCTGGGGTCAATGATGTGGTTTACATTCTGCAACTCTGCTTGTGGTTTCTTCATGCAATTGGCAGCCAGTGGGGAACTGAGGGCACTCACAAACAACTCAACCTGCCTGCTTTTGACACCGTCCACGTAGAACGGAAGTGGGAGGGAGAAACCCACATTTTTGTCAATCAGAGAGATTATGGTGTCGTAGGAGCAGTGGATACCTACCACAGGCTTTCCTCACGGGAATCAAACCCAACAACTTTTTTCTGGGTTAGATTCCCATGAGGAGAGCCTGCTGTGTCCATGAGCAAGATGCATACATCTTGTCGGATGAAGTGGCATTTGGATTGGATAATGGCTCTACTAAATCACCAATAATAATAATCATTCAAAAAAATATAAAATCGACAAAGAGGAGGTTATATCAGGTTACCAGGAAGAGAAGGCATCTCCTGCCAATGACCCCTCCCCCGCTGGGAGTGACCCAGGGATCTGGTTGCATCCTCTCTCTCGGAGAGCCCCAGAGATCCTGAGTTGGAGGAGGCGTGGACTAGAGGGGGCTAAGTAGACAAGGAAGGAAGGATGGATTAGACTGAAAACAGACTGAAAGCAGAAGGCCAGGGACAAATCGTCCCAGGATGGACAGAAAAACAAGAGAGGGGGGCGACGGGGGGGGGGGGAGATAGGGAGATGTCTCTTTAAGTTCCCCCAGACTCTCTGTGTGGAAAGTGGGGGGAGCAGCTCTCCTGCCAGCAGCCCTGTCTGCCAGGCTACTGTCTGCTGCTCAGTCCAACCACTCCAGGACCTCCAGCAAAAACAACCCCCCCAGAAACACATGCTTACACTCTCTCTCCATCTGTCTGTGTGTCTCTATGTCTCTGTGTGTCTCTCCGTCTCCCTCGGTCTGTGTGTGTGTGTGTGTGTGTGTGTGTGTGTGTGTGTGTGTGTGTGTGTGTGTGTGTGTGTGTGTGTGTGTGTGTGTGTGTGTGTGTGTGTGTGTGTGTGTGTGTGTGTGTGTGTGTGTTTGTCTCTCTCTCACTCCAGCATTAGCACTAGCATTAGTACAGAATATTCTACCCGACCCCCTTGACAGCCCCTTCAGAGAACCCAGCAAAATACTTATCTTCTGTTATCGCGCGTGCGCGCGTGTGTGTGTGCGCGTGCGTGCGTGCGTGTGTGTGTGTGTGGGTGTGTATATGTGTGTGTTTGTCCTAGATTGATCCTGTTCAGCTAAGTCACTCCACTGAACGCTATCGCTATAGAGAAAATCCATGGCCTTTCTGAAAGCCTCTCAACATTCAAAATTCCAGATTGATATGTTGAGACGCACCCTTTACCTTTTTGCTATTTCTTGGGGGCAATCAGAAGCAGGGAGTGTTTGAAAACTGGGTGGACGGATGAATGCTGGTATTGTCTGGAAAGGGCATCTATAACACAGTGTTTCTCTGTTAGACACACACACACACATCTACACACGCATACCTTCATACACACACGCACACATGCTGAGAGCCTCTAATCTTAGTTCTTCCCTCAAGGACAATGTTGTTCTTTGGGAACTAACACCTCAACCTACACAAAGTCCCCCCACTCTCTCCATCCGGCATACATGTGCACACACGCAGAAATACGAAGCGTAACGTTAGATCGATTATGGTCTCAGGCGTCTGGTAGTTCGCTCTCAGTTTCCTACTCGGGTGTGTTTGGAAGATTTGTGTTTGTCCATTTCCATGTGTGTGTCTTTATCCTACTGGGAGTGAGTGTGGTTGTGTCAGAGATTGTGTCAGTGTGTGTGTCTTTATCCTTCTGAGTGTGTGTGTGGTTGTGTGTCAGAGTTTATGTCAGTGTGTTTCACGTCTGTCCTGCGTCCTCCGTCCACCTCCGTCACTCCCACACCCACCCAAAGGCCTTCGCTGTTCTGCGGGAAAAACCCCCAGAACCAGAGGACCAAGGGAGAGGGAGAGAGGGGGCGATCCCTGACCCCCGTGCTCCAAGTCCATTCAAAGTTTCCCACCGAATGCGTCATCTCTTGTAATGGGGTTTGCACGCGGGTATCCTCTTGTTTATGGCGGGGGAGGGGGTTTGAAGGGATGTCAGGTGGGAGCTTTTCCTTCCGCCTCCATTCAATTGGAAAGAGCCAGCAATCCTTGTTCGTTGAGCTCATGATGATTGATTATTTTAACCCGCCCAAAATAAATTTGTCAGGGCTACTTGGGCAGCCTCGGCAGCCAGGGCATGCATCAAGTTTTGTTCGCATCCGTTTCATATTGTTGGGGGATTTATGTTTACAAAAAGACCCTTTGTGTGTGAGTGGAAAGAAATAGCGTTGGGGGATAAAGTGAGTGACATGTTGCTCATCATGGCCCGTATTCAGAAGAGAGAGGCGGGTTTGTCACTTCTATATTTATATCAGGGAGGGAGGGAAGGAGGGAGGGAGGTAAGGAGGGAGGGAGGAAGAGCCCTGACCTGCTCCCATACATGTGTGCGCTGCTGCTGCCCCAGATGAACAAACACACACACACAAACACACACACACACACACACACACACACACCTTGTGTTCTGAGGTCGCCGTGGTAACGGGCGTGCTCCCGGTGAGGCAAAGCCGAGCGGGACAGGCGTCTCAGCAGAGAGCTGGTCGTCGGGGTAATCATACGGTAGCCGATACATGAGAAGAAGAAAACCATCATCATATGCACCCACAAGGCTTCGCCTCTCAGTGATGCTCGGTGAAGAAGGAGTGACTCCCTTCTTCTGCTGTCTGGTGAGGTCAGCCCCAGAGCAGCAACCAGTTGGAACCAGTCGCACATATCCCTCCAAACGTCCGATTCGTTCATTCATTGGACCGGATTACGCCGGATCCAGATAAGCCTGCGATAGTCATAAATTGTGTTTAAACAAGTAATGAGTTTCACAGTCTGTTCCCCATTTTTGGTCGGTGAGTTCAGGCCACTATGAAACCGTACGTACTGAGGCATTCATTCCAATAATCAAAGCCAGTAGTCTCCCCTTCACTCAGACCACACAGCCAGGGCGCGCACACACACACACACACACACACACACACACACACACACACACACACACACACACACACACACACACACACACACACACACACACACACACACACACACACACACACACACACACACACACACACACACTAGACTGACGGAAGGCCACTCTGCTCTGCTGCCGACGCCACTCATCACAGTGGCCAGATTCTTCCACCTCTGTTTTTTCTTTTCCGCGTGCGGCGTGTCCCGCGGCTCTGTAGTGGAGATGAAGGGCGACGGGCTGTGAAAAAGGAGAAGGAGGAGAAGCAGGAGGTGAAGGCTTGGCGTTCGCAGCCTGTCTGCCCCCCAGGCCCCCCCGTCCTGGCCTCCTCCCCACGCAGCCTATCCAAGTGAAAGAGGGGCTTTTTAAACCCAGCGACAGTGGCGAGCTCTTTTTCCGGCATTCCTCAGACATGACCTTATCCGGGGGAACATGTGCTACTGGCCCAGGGTGGGGCGAGGACACGCAGAAAGAGCCCAGTGTGCGGAGCTGTCAGCGGGAACGGGCAGATGAGAGAGGTGTGATGGAAAGGCTCGGGGCTCGGAGGGGGTGGAGAGGGGGGGGGGGGGGGGGGGTTAGACAGGCACAATGAGAGAGTATCCTAATCGCGCCAACCCATTGCATCACTCACACATCACTCCTCAAAGGGCTTGACTGGTGGTGTTTTACTTGCCTCTCGCGCTCAGTGGATTTAACGTGCTTGAGGAAGTGCAGGTCATGGCTGGTTCTGCCGGCCTGAATGAGATGCGGCATGAGAAGGCGGCCAGAACCAGGCAGTAGCGGAAGATAACCTGAATATAGAGCAGGGAACTTCAGGCCCTTGTGTTTGCTCTGTGAGATGAGGAAAGACTTCCGTCATTCACAGTTGTGATATGTTGTCGTTAAAGTTGAGGATTGTTTCAGCAATGAACGGATAGATGTGTTTTCAAGATGTGCGAAAATATGTTAAAGAGATTTTGTGTTTTTGTGTGTACTACGTACGGAAGGTCACGCACTATTAAAAGAAATGTTGTTTCCTACAATTTAAGGAACAGAGGGCTATTCATTTCACCACCTCAAACCCCTAGAGTGGCAGTGAAGACATCAGCTTGAACACATAACTCTAGACTAGAGGGTGTATGATCCACTGAGTGCCAGGCAAAACCATTTTCTTGTTATTGACGCCATTCCAATATTGGGAAATGGTGTGGCTTTTGTTCCTGCTATGTTAAACAACGCTTCTCTGTCAAAGTGCAGGCCAATAATGATCTAGAGCAATTTGAAGGCTGCCAAGGACATCCCGAATGATAGAAATGATGCGTGATTCATTTGTTGATTTTTTTAATAAATCATGGAACATTTAATACTCTGCATGTGTGTGTGTGTGTGTTTATGTGTGTGTAATATAATGTAGGCCTAATGCTAGGAACAAAACTGTCCACAAAGATTCCGATCAAGTTCAAACTTCCCAGAGACCCAGCTACAGAACCTGGGATCCTGGTGCTGTACCTCCAACCCTTGTTGTTGCTACTTCTGCACTGCCATTCTTTGCTACATTATGTTGAGTCTAGGGCAGTGGCGATGTGTTGCTTTGTGTTCCCCCTTCTTAACAGGCACGATTTGCCGCCATATCAAAATGGCTTGTATCGTGGCTAAACAGTTCACACCATTTTGGATCGGCTACAGAGACCTCACTATCTTCGCACTTCGAAAACAAACTTTTGTGTTTACCGAATGGTAAATATTTGTTTCATTAACCCGCATGCAGAATAAGTAGAAACAGACTTGGTTCCATCTAAACAGGTGGCTGGAACGCTCATGTGCCAAGGTCACGAGGATGGCTTTCTGAATATAAGCAAATAACACGGTCTGAGTGTAGACTGAACAAGGCTGTCATGGTACTTTAATGGTTTTTAAGAGAAACTAAACATTGTCTTTAACAAATGTAATTGATGGTGAGGACGAGTGGCCTTTTTGTGTGAGCAAGTAATACCTTCACTAAGCCAATCAACCTTCCAGTTCAGCTGAGGTGAAGATTTGCTTTTTCCATAGTAGACCATATGAATAAGAAATAGTTGTCCTTTGCGGAGCCGGATATGGACCTAGACAGCTACATCATGTTATGTCTCAGCAAGCAGGATGCCCCCTGATAGAAAGGTTGATTACAGTATTACTCCTTCCAAGTGTGTCCTAACCAACAGAGATAGTATGTCCTTTATCGTGTATGGGTGTGTGTGTGTGTGTGCGTGCGCGCATGTGTGTGCGGGGTGCGTGGGCTCCCATCAAATCTGCCATCCGCGATGAACAATGTTGTTACCAGAATGCATTGGAGGCATTGAGTTGCTGTTGTTTGTGAATGAAAAAGGCCACCCAAATGGCCATGAAAGAGAACAGTCAGAAGCAGCCAAGAACATGTAACTGCGATTAGCTAGTCGTGCTGCCATAGGGTCTTCTAGGATAACCTTTCAAATGCTCCATCAACTTGACAGGCTATTAGGCCTACAGCCCCAGTGTGTTGGAAAATCCATGCTACTGGACTACTGTGTAGCGTGATCACTGATGCATGATGGTGATCTAGATCACCAACGGTTTCCATCCCCTGCAAAGTGTCATAAAACGTGGCTCAAATAGTCTGTATTTAGAAGCTGCGGTTCGCAGGTTCGACCGCTCCCCATGGAATGCCGCTAGCTCCTCTGTAATTATTATTTGATGACGCTAGGGGTTTGTGGCAGAACCGAAGAAAGGGCGTCTATTCATCTGTCCACGGCACTATTTAGGGTGTAGGATCACGTGCCATGAGTCACACCATACCACCGCGTCTGCATGCATCCAATGTACGGCAGCACTTGACATCAGCCTATAGGAACGTCTTACGCCGGGAGCTGACACGGAACGATCCAATCAGAAGGACCGAGAGCCGTACAATATGCTGTTTATGTTGAGATATTTTTGTAAGTGATGAGGTGAGGTTTAAAACATCTATCCTAGAGAGAGAGAGAGAGAGAGAGAGAGAGAGAGAGAGAGAGAGAGAGAGAGAGAGAGAGAGAGAGAGAGAGAGAGAGAGAGAGAGAGAGAGAGAGAGAGAGAGAGAGAGAGAGAGAGAGAGGAGAGAGAGAGAGAGAGAGAGAGAGAGAGAGAGAGAGAGAGAGAGAGAGTGTGGCTTTGAGCCTTGTGTGAGAGCGAGAGGCGTTCATTATGTTTGGCAAGGCTTGTAGCCCACATCAAGAACATTGAATGGCAGAGGTGTCCATCCAGCTTTTACATGGGTAGGTCTTAAGAGAGTGGGAGTCATTCATCTCTACAGGTGCTCCTTTCAAAGACTCTCACGGCAGAGGAAAAATGTACCCGGCCCTCAGGTTTTACATGAGGCTGTTAAATGCGCTCAATGACTGGCTTTTAGCAGCAGCGCCCTGGTGCAGTGCTTCTCCAAGCGAGTACTGACGATTTGTTTGCAAACATGTCTCTAAAGCTTTTACTCAACCACTTTTTGGGGAATTGGTATAATCTGTTTTCTGGCAAAAAAGAATAGCGGGGGTCGATTTTTTGACAGCTGCATCAGGGACCACGCTACACCAGAGCATACGTTTTGTCACACTGACTCCATGGGAACAATACAAATACTGGCCTTTAGACAAAGAGGAAATCGGGATGCCAGAAAGTGTCCCACGACGGATGAGAAGAGAGGTCTCACTATCAGAGTGTGAGTCCGTTTTTCAATAAGTTGAAAAACTCTCTCTGCCTCATCCAGAGACGGTGGTCATTGAAGAACGTGTGATTTAATAGTGCATGGTGCTTTGTTTCCATTACGCCGTGACGCGTAGCCCAGGAACTATCTTAAAAAATGATGGATTTCTCTCTCTGTTGCCCAAGGGGGTGCCCTTACTTTCCCCTTGTCAGGTTTAAGAGCATATGTTTTTAATGTTTAAGTGGGTGTGTTTGGACTTGGCAGAGGTTTTCTGACAATTTTTTTTGTAACTTGAATGCCAAGTGCTGGAATAATGCGCTCTCCATAGATGATGTATTACTTAGTGAAGCCAGCAACTGTTCAACGTAAATCTGTTGTCAGTCCAGTAAAAACCATTCACCAAGCCAATCTGAGGGTCCTGGCTTTTTCCGCTCTGCCTTGGGTTTGACAATTTCTCGAGAGTGTATGTCTTTATATGTTGGATGACGATCTATATTCTGCTCAATACCCATGGGACACCTGTGTTACTGTGAATACCCACAGCAAAGAGAGCTTATTTTGCCTCATAGTGCCACAGAAACAAGGAATAAAATCCTATTGTTTTAACAAAACAAAGTACACAGAATGCGAATGTGTTTTTCCTATGTGTGCGTTAATATACCTTTTGCTCACCTCGAAAAAGAAACCAGAAGCATCATTAGTCTGTCTTTACACAACATCATGCTTTGGCCTTTATGTTAATATGTCCAAGTGGTGAAAGCCACAATACTTCCTCTTCCCCCTTAATCATATGTGGATCAGAGCTCCATCCAGTGACGGGACAATAGATGTGGCGCTGGCCAGCTGCAGCTGTGTTTGTGCTGGGAAGGCTTGTAGGGGATGACCCCACACTTTCTCCTCAAGACCCTCCCACGAGGGGTAGGAAACAAGCTTCTCTCACAGCCTCCTCCCCTGCTCTGGAAATCCAGTGATAGGTCAATAGGCCTTCCTCCCTGGAGAGAAAATGCAAAAATGTGTCCTTGTTGTTGTATAATTTTGTCCATAATGTTTATTTTTCAACTTTTTTGCTTCCTGATGTCGTTTTCAATCATTTTCTTCCTTTATCTCTTTCTCTATGGCTCTGTGTGTGTTTGTGTCTGCGTGTGGTTTTATGGTTGTATGTCTGTGTTTGTGTGTGTGTGTGTGTTTGTGTGTGTCTGTGTCTGTGTGTCTGTGTGTGTGTCTGTGTGTGTGTCTGTGTGTGTGTCTGTGTGTGTGTGTGAGTCTGTTTGTCTGTGTGTCTGTTTGTCTGTGTGTGTCTGTTTGTCTGTGTGTGTCCTTGTAGATTAATCTGCTCGTCCATAATAGGGATCCTGCCTGGGAATCCTGGGGCTGGCAGCACAGGCAGGAATGTCGTTGATGCCAGCTCTTATTTTTCGGTCTTTTAGAAGTAACCAAGCATGTCATCCAAAGTCCTTTTCCTTTTCCCCCCCAAGATTCCTCAGCGCCAGCCGAGAACCCAACAACACAACTCACTTTGATTTATCGTGTACATTATGTAATATACTATGGGAAAAAACGTCCCACGTCACAAGATTACGGTTGGCGGTCCATTTGATCAACATCAATCCATCCCCACCACGCAAGTTATGCGTAGAGCAGCTGATTTACGTCTTGAATGCATATACACAACTCGTGCTGCGTCGCTGATTTAGCTCCCCCCCTCGCAAACAGTCCAGGTCAGCACCCGAACAATGTCGTCTTTGTGTTCCAAGGAGTAACCCCACCTCCCCTCCCTTACCAACCACCGTAGAGTTGTGTTTATAGAGGTGCTCCACCAGATCCATGGACCGCTCCATGATTGGCCCGGCGTCTCTGGCATCCACCCACCCGGCTGAACCCCTTTCAACTGTAAAGGCGTTTCCAACTGAGGAGTTGTGAAAGCGATTGAGATTTATGATTGGTCTGCACCTGTTGGGGACTTGATGCAAACGTTTGTCCCTGGCCTGGTTTCATGTTCACTGACATCCTGGGCGAATGTAATTGCAGGGTTAGAGGGCTCCATTCCTCAACTAGACAGTGGGCTGTCCCTCTCCACGCCTTTCTGTCGTCATACACCCTTTTAGCCCCTTTTCCTCTCTGACTCTGTCACACACGCACACACAGCCAAACTTTTACAACTAGTTTTTCAACTTTTGACAGGAGTACATTTTTATTTCATTGTTTTCTTTGACTTCACTGAAGGAAACGGTAAATTGTGTCTGTTTGCATGTGTGTGTCTGTGTGCGCAGCCACTTGTGTTTTGTGTGGCAGCAGGGTGATATCAGTGGTTGAGGGACACTATGAAAACAATAGAGAAGGGGAAGAGATCCCCATTAGTTACACAAATGCCAGGATCAGAATACAGACTAACCGTAACTGATCTGGACCCGAAGCTCCAGACAGTCAGTGTGCTTGGCTTTCCCCCCATAGAAGCAACCCACAAGAGGGGAGCGGTATACTGTAGTCAGTAGTGGTTCTGATTGGTTGGCTGAAGATTGTCGCCAGGAGGAGCAGATTGCGATAAGCGTCAGAAGGAATGAACATGTGTGTCCTTTTCAAATCGAGGGCTGGTTCAAATCAAACGACCTGCTTCTACATTGAACTATTTATGAGGTGATGAGGTGATGTATGACACTGTTATGCAGGCCAGAGAGAGAGTGAGAGCAAGAGGGAGAGCGAGAGCGAGTTATTTTGAGATCTGTTCAGTAACTCTTTTGTTAGGTTAGTAAGCATGAGGTGAGGTGGTGGTGGAAAATAAATTGTGGTGCGGTTTACACGCCTTTGATGTCAAAGGTTGCCATGTTAACTGGTGTTTGTATGGAATAGGGAGATGGATTGGGCCAGGGTGAGGGGGAAGGTTCCTTCATAATGGTTTCAACATCTGGAAGTGTTTCCCGGCAGCTTGAACCATATTCCACCTGTGTTGACCCAGTAGCAAATCTGTTGGAAGGGGGAAACTGCAAGCTAATCCCTTTTTGGTTCTCCAAACAAAATCAATAGACTTGTTTTGTCATTGCGATATCTCGATACGGACGTATGGGGTGGGGTGACTTCTTCCATCATGCCTATTGATCCTGAACCGGAAACGATGGAAAACAGGCTATCAGCAAATGAGGCTGATAAACCTCTTCATCCATGGCAACACGATGGAATGCGGTCCAGGAAGGGCCAAGTGGGTCATCCTTACACCAATAAACCGAACTAGTGGCAGATGTTGGTGCTGAGCCAGCAGAGAGCTGGGTGATCTCTTCGATCATTGCCTGTGTCTGCATGGTAGAAAGTGCTACGTTTTAAAGGGGATATTATCTCAGTCCGCTGCCCCGACTTGGACATGAAAGCTGCCAGGGCTCATCCCTTTCAGTATGAGTTGATAATATCCACACAACACGGTCTTATAGAATCTCTCCGCTTGATGTTAATTTGTTTCACTGTGTGGTAGAACATGCACACAACAAAACACGAAAAGCTAAAACACCCCCACACACACACACACACACACACACACACACACACACACACACACACACACACACACACACACACACACACACACACACACACACACACACACACACACACACACACACACGCAAAAACTGTGGTGGTATGGTTTTATTTTTCATTTTGGGCTACTTTTCTGCTGTCAGCAGCAGAGACTTACCGATCGAAGGCATTCCAGAATTGGACTTTCTTCCATATTTCTTGATGTAAATTCCTTTTCAGCAGTTTTACTTTACAGTTTGACTTCCTTTCTGGGTAATTTTGGAGAAGTTTGATAAAGCACACCCAGCCCAGAAGGCCTGAACAACGCAACCCCCAGCGATCAGACCGCACGGCTGTGCCTTCTTCTTTCTCCCGTACTCTGTTTACATTTATTAAGGCTGGTTTGTCTCTGTCTCTTACTACCCTGGAGGACATACAGTCCAGCTGCTCACAGTGTGACGCACAACCTGGCTTCTAATGAGTGCAGTCCCTTCGCCCTCTTTTGGAGTATCTTTTTGTGAATTAAATAAAAGTGCTGTGTGAATGCTTTTGGAGTACAACCTTTCCTCCTCTCGCCAGCCCCAAAACACAGATGCCAAACAGACCAGTGTTGAACCAGAACTCAACCCGAGAACAGACCTCATGGCCATTTATGTTTGATATAATTACGATATTTGTCCAATGTGTTTTTTTTTTTTTTATCCACTGTACAGCCCTTTGGTCAGTTATGCTGTGTGTAAATGTGCTTTACAAATTAAATTTACTTACTTACTTACTTAAATGTAATTGCTATTAAGGCTAATCACCACTCCTCTGTCTCTCTCTCTCTCTCTCTCTCTCTCTCTCTCTCTCTCTCTCTCTCTCTCTCTCTCTCTCTCTCTCTCTCTCTCTCTCTCTCTCTGTGTCTGTCCCTCTCTCTGTCTCTGTCTCTGTGTCCCTAGTTGAAGCAGCCGGAGGATGCAGCTGCAGCGGCCCACACCTACTTCCAAGCCAACCCGGAGCATGTGGAGATGGGTCAGAACCTGGAGCAGTACAAGAACCAGGAGGGCATGCTGGAGGAGCACTTTGTGGACCGAGAAGCCAGGCCCCACCAGGTACCCTCAAAGTTTCTATGGTTCAGTTGATCAGAGACTCACGGATGATGGTGTTTAATCTGCCATATGCCGCGGAAATCATTGTTTGGATAAACAAACTTCCTACAACTGTGTTTCGCCAGCAGTTTTTTTAACATTAGGTGAAGGTTTAGCCTAATTGATCTACAATCAGCGCTTATTAAGAAATTGAGAGAAATGAGGTTGGAAAGAAGATGAGTTAAGGGGAAGTGTTTGTGTTGCTCAAAAGCCAGAAATTTAACCACTGTTTTTGTGGTATTGCACAAAAACAGTTTCCACCAGTGCTGTTGTTTACATTTTTTAGGTATCTCAGACTTACATCTCATTTCTAAAGGTTTGTTTTTGCATTCCTCCAGGCCAAATCTGATCGGTCTTTGAGTAAGACGGGTCCCTTCGGAATAAAAACCTTCCAAAACGCCGCTCTATCTCTGTTCCCCCGCCCCAGCGTTCTTTCTCAGCCGGGGTGCGGCTCTACGATGACGGGGACTACGAGGGAGCCATCGTGATGTTCGAGAAGGCCCTGGTTGAGTACTACAGAGCAGATGTGAAGTGCCGGGCCCTCTGCCAGGGGCCACAGAGGTTCGAGGGCCACGACCACCTCCTGTACCGCTACAGCCTCCATGAGCTCATATCAGGTGAGACGCGCCACGCAGAAGAAGCGGTTTGGAATGATAGGCCTTTGGCCTGGAGCTTGTTTTGATGAAGTAGCTTGTTTTTATCAGCTTGTCCTGATTTTCCATCCAGGGCTACGACTGCACATTTTTTCAGCTGTTGTGAAATAGGGCCGCTGGTTTTGCTCGACAGTTCAATCTTCCCTCAGCAGTTTGAGAGGGATCTGTCCTCGTGAATTACAGCTTATTGTTAATTTTGAAGTGATGAAATAAGTAATGATTTTGGGATGAGCGGCATGGCATTGATAAAACAGTGATGTGTCACAACACGCCATGCAGCTTGGATTAGCGTCAGGCGGTTCGTACAATTGTGTTACGGTCGCATCGCACTTTGTTTGGCTGATTAACCTACTAATACCCCACCAACACCCATGGTTTCTAAGAAGAGCTCTCAGACGTTATGTAGTCCTAACTCTAAATCTAAATGTGTCAGAAACAATGAGCTCCCAAGTGAGTAACAAAAACGGAACAGAATAGACAAATTGGTCTTGGTTTCTGTGTTGAAACGTGGAGGCGTCAATGCGGTTGCATTGAAGCGGTCGTACGTGGTCGTTTACAAATTATATTTCACAAAAAATAAACCATCGCATACAAGAAACGCTTTCAGATGTATCTTGTTTACAACCGCTCTCCGGGACACAGTTCATCCTCTTTTTCTCATGTGGAGTAACGCGATTCCGAGAAGAGTTTTTTGTTACTGCATTTCCGTTGACTCCCATCCTTCATGTGGGCTGTTTGTTGATAGGACGTGTCTAGCCCTGCTGACATCCAGATGCACCTCCCTCCTGCCTTGGTTTAGCAGTCCTGTCCCGTCTCGAGGGTTGTGGGTTCTGAAATGGTGTGACGTAATCCAAGTGTGTAGACAGCCAAGCCGCTGAGGCTAGAAATAAAAGAGGACTTTTAAAAGTTGCGGCTGCACGACGTTTAATCAGCTTATCGTGTTCTGCCTTAGTTTTTGAAAGCTTTGAAGGTTCCTGAGGTGGTGAAAAGGCGGGGTCTGTTGGAATAATACCAGCCTTCTATACATAAACTTACCAAGCATCTTAATTTGAGTTCTTGCAAGCTGATGAAAGCGACACTTGGAACAGAGACCAAGATAGAACAAATTAAGTTGGAAAGAGGACGAGTGTTTGTGTTGTTCAGAAGCCAGAAATGGAACCAAAAAACACAGCCTTAGTCATGTATTGATTCAGCTCAAAACTCATTTGATCGTAATCTCCTTTATTAAAAGTATCCAAATATCATCCAGATGTCATACAATAATATCGAACAACGTCGGATAACAATCACACGAGCGATTTCATAGAAAATACGTAGTCTCCAATACCATGGTAATGTCTTTAACATTATTATAAAATAGTATTGCCTTGCAAGTAGTACAAGCATTGGATCATGTAGCGAATTATGATGATTACGATCTGATTACGTCAGTCGCTGCTAGGTCGGTTAGCGGTAGCTGGCAGCTAGCTGTGGGTTCCGGGCAAGGGGGGTCAGTGGGTTGGGGGAGGGTGCAGACGAGCTTGATGTGGAGGACCCTGTGACAAGAGCGTTAACCATAGCAAAACACTGGCACCAAAAGACAATCGTATAATTATGCTTTTTAAAACACACACACACACACACACACACACACACACACACACACACACACACACACACACACACACACACACACACACACACACACACACACACACACACACACACACACACACACACACACACACACAGAGGAAAGGCCTTCCAGGATGTAAAGTGAGATGCCTAGCTAGTCAATGTGCGGTAGCTGCAGCCTAATCAGTGCAACAAGCGTTTTGGGTTCTCCGCCATAGGTGGAGCCTGCTTTATGTAAATACTGGGGAAATTTGCTAATTACCTTTGCTCCGGGCTTTGTTTGGCTTTTAATCAGTGGATTCCTTTACAGGTTTCTATAGTTTCTATAGCAGAGATTGTAAGTGATTGTTATTTAACTTTGGGCCAGGCAAATGTAGAAATGATGGATGCTATTTATGTCTAAAAATAGAATACGTGAAGAGTGAAAATGTAACGATAGGCAACAATCCTTTTGTTAGGCTGTATTGCAAGTATTCGTTTGGAGATGATTATGTCTAGGTATAGAGGCTATAGGTAGGTATAAGGTTAACAGGGAAACATTTAGCTCTAGACTAGAGATTTGTAGGGTTAAGTTAAGGATCAGAGTCAAACACTGTTGCCTTTGCCTTAACTTAATATGACGATGATGATGTTGTAGTATGTTGACTTGCATGTCTGGCAATGATTAAAATATGGCGTGCAGGATAAAGACGCATCTCTTTGCCTCGCGGAGTAACACGTTTCAGCCCACTGATTCTTGAAGGGTCACGGTTTACAGCAGCCATCCCACATGTCAACCCGTATGCCAAACACAATAAAGTAATTTGAGTAAAGACATACCACAGGAAGGCATTTTGTTCATTTATACAATGGACATAAATCCACACACATACAAATTCCCAGCAAACATAGTATTGTAGTACAACTAGCATCTGTGCACCACACATTTATCCTATTAAGATATGTGGTGTACCTAACAGATGTATAGTCAAGCACTGGCATTGGATGAAATGGAGGTGTTGTTAAATGTTGATATTTATCACAATGGTTGAGTTCACAATATCCAATGACTCCATAACTTCATACCCTGATATGATTAAAGTGCACCGTTGCATGGATGTATTATTGTTGTATTTGTTTTTGCCTTGTTTTGTCTGACATACTTTCCTATTGGTGACTGCCAACCGCTTACTTGAGTAAAAATAAATAACTGTGATTCACTGGAGCAGTGTTATAAACCCATTTTTAACCTCCTACCACATGAGCTAAGCTGTAGTGCCCCAAGTCTTGGCTGAAAAAGACCATATCTTAAATTATATTTTTTCCGGCTGTTAAATAAAAGGGGTTGAGCACAATATTTTCCAACATGATAAGTGTCGGGTTTAGCCATTTTAACTAACCCTGCGCTGACATCAAACATAATTTTACTATAATTAAGATCTAATGGGGCTAGCATATACACAGTATGTAAAATGAACACCAGACTGTACAGAGTCGGACTCAGTAATTTGGCCGAACAGTAATCTAAATACCCATAATTGTAATGTCAACAAACCGTCGGTCCGGCCTGCTACTGCATTAGTTAGCACAGTCCAGAGCATTTAAGTCTGTGACTGTTCAGAGCAGCTCTGTGACCAGCAGAAGTCCCGACCCTGATGCGGTCAAAGGCGTTGAAAAGATTAAGAAAATAACGAGATGAAAGGAAATATGAACGACTTGTTATCCTTGGAAAATTGACCCCTGACACGGAGGTATTCAACAAAAATATAGAAAATGTATTTCGTCGATTTGGTCCTTTTTGGTTGATTGTTGGGGGGTCGCCTCTGGCAGGTCGGACCGATGATGTGACCACGTGGTGTGTGTGTGTGTGTGTGTGTGTGTATTTCAGACCACTTCACACAGACGCTGCACTGCGACCACGAGTGTGTGAGGGACCTGGCCACCCGGCCCGGACGCCTCTCTCCCATGGAGAACTACCTGCCCCTGCACTACGACTACCTGCAGTTTGCCTACTTCCACGGTGAGAAGCCAGCCCCTGGGTCATATGGAGCAGGTCCGGGGCTGGGTCGTCCCACTCCAGGATGACTAGAGGCCTTGGGGTATTAGACACCAAGGGCGGGGGTGGGAGCCTGAAACCCTAACCACTAGATGAGTCCAACAGACAGCATCACCCATTGTTGCTCCTCAGCTAATGTGAGGATGGGACCCCATTATTACATGAAATCAGGATGGGTTGAGATATATCTTTACCTGTGAGTGCCTGTATGTGTGCCTTTTTGTGTGTGTGTGTGTGTGTGTGTGTGTGTGTGTGTGTGTGTGTGTGTGTGTGTGTGTGTGTGTGTGTGTGTGTGTGTGTGTGTGTGTGTGTGTGTGTGTGTGTGTGTGTGTTAGGGGGGGGGGTTGGGTGTGTGGGTATTTGTGTGCGTGTGGATGACATTACACACAGGTGCAAATAGAAACACAAAAGAGCTGTTGACAAGTCTATTTAGTCCAGAGAGGACAACGCCCTGCTAGGTAGCACCACTTGGTTCACAATGAGGTTACATTAGCATCATGTCTTTCCTTGTGTTTGTTTGTATGTGTGTGTGTGTGTGTGTGTGCGTGTATGTGCGTGTGTGTGCGTGTGTGTGTGCGTCCATGCGTGCAGTCTTCTCATATTACTGCTGGCAAGATGGAGAGCAGTGTGATGCTCCACTACAGATAGTTTGTTGGCCCAACAACACAACATGGGGGCTGACTGGAGCTGAGGCCCCGCTGCCGAGCGGCTCTGAGATCATATGATTACATTTCCCTAGGCATGTGGCTCTTATCAAGCAGAGTGGAGGATCAGACCTGCGATCCCGACAAAACTTTGTCTTTGGCGCAGCTGCAGGTTGTGTTTGTGTGTGTGTGTGTGTGTGTGTGTGCGTGTGCCTACGTGTGTGTGTGTGTTTTTGTGTGTTTGTGTGTGTGTGTGTGTGTGTGTGTGTGTGTGTGTGTGTGTGTGTGTGTGTGCGCGTGCGCGTTTCCAACATAGAAAATGAGTAACATTGTCAGTGCACATCAACAGCAGCACTGCAAACAACCAGAGATGACGTTTCAATGTTACGCAGCCTTTGTCTGAAGAAAAGCATTGTAGCAACGCAGAAAAACAATCGACGCGTTCCTCACCTTCATAACAGAAACACACAGAGACACATCACCGTGGTAACCTCACAAAGAAGATGGATTTGGAAGTACTTAGCCAACAAACACACACCAAAGTGCAGAAGGTCATTCAGCAGACGATTGTGTCCAAAACATCTAAAAGTGTCATCAGTGAGCGAGTCATTAGGCATCTCTCTCAAGGAGGCCCTGCAGGCAGACTGCCGACAATTGGTGTTCAGACCCGCAACCTTTGGACTATTTGTCCTTACACCTGGGGGCTCCTGCATCTAGGCCCTCGTATCTCCTCAGCATCGTGACTGCGGCTGGCGCAGTGATTACATCTCTCAGCGGCCTCTCATATCAGACCACCAGATGCCCCAGCAGGCAACTCCCCCCCTGTCCCCTTGACCCCCTCTCTTCCCTCCCCTCTCCCCTCACCCCATCTCCCCCTTCTTCTCACCCATCTCCCCCAGCTCCCCTATCCAACTATTTTGACTTGAATGTTTAAATTCCAAATCCGTTGGCGTGTAGACAGGGAGCCCCGGCCAAGACAGGAAGTGCTCGGTTACCCTCGCTCCTTTACAAGCTAGTAAGGCATGTATTAAGCGTGTGTGTGTGTGTTTGTGTGTGCGTGTATGTGTGTGTGTGTTTGTGCGCAAGATCAGGCCGGTCTTGGAAGTTTTTCCACAGGTGTGTGTGTGTGTGTGTGTGTAATTTCAACCCCCCTTCCCCCTCCCGGCCTAGACAATTGCTATCACATGGAAATAAAGTTAGCGTTTCATAGCTTTTAAAGCCGCTCCTGTCTGTTGATGGACGACCTACCTCCCTCTTAACCCTGGATGGAGAGTGAGCCTGGAGGGGCATCTCCCTTTATCTTAATAATCTGTGTGTGTGTGTGTGTGTGTGTGTGTGTGTGTGTGTGTGTGTGTGTGTGTGTGTGTGTGTGTGTGTGTGTGTGTGTGTGTGTGTGTGTGTGTGTGTGTGTGTGTGTGTGCATGCAGCGCGCCGGCATGTGTATGCACACGTCTGTTTCCACTAGCTCACCCCGGTGTTCTTTGCGGAAACTTTTAGTTAATAGTCGTGGAATGCCTCAGGATTTCCATTCTTTGAAGTACCCAGTCCCCCCCCCACCACCACACACACACACACACACACACACACACACACACACACACACACACACACACACACACACACACACACACACACACACACACACACACACACACACACACACACACACACACACACACTCACTGTTATTGTGTCTTATTGGAGATAGCATAAAATCAGAGAAAGATCCCAGTGAATGCAAGCCAATCAACATTGCTAGGAAATGTCCTCTCTCTCTCTTTCTCTCTCTTGTTCTTTAGTGTCGCTTCCATACTGCCTTGTTGTAGCCTCTGTCTTTCTCTTTCGTTGTACTTCCATCTCCCAATCATCTTCTCCAACAATAGCCCCTAACCCTGCCTCTTCTCTCCCCCCTCCCCAGTGGACATGCTGGAGGAGGCCCTGCAATGTGCCCACACCTACCTGATGTTCCACCAGGGGGAGGAGTTCATGACCGACAACGTCAAGTACTACCAGGAGGTGCTGGGAACCCTCGGCAGGCCCCAGGAGGTCAGTGCTCACTGTGTGTGTGTGTGTGTGTGTGTGTGTGTGTGTGTGTGTTTGGGTGGTGATTGGGGTTCTGAGGTCATGATCTGATTGCAGGGGGGGACGTGTGTGTGTGTGTGTGTGTGTGTGTGTGTGTGTGTGTGTGTGTGTGTGTGTGTGTGTGTGTGTGTGTGTGTGTGTGTGTGTGTGTGTGTGTGTGTGTGTGTGTGTGTGTGTGTGTGCGCGCGGTGAATAGGGTGTGTGAGTTCATGATCAGATTGTGGAAATCTCTGAAGGACAGGTAAGGTTAATGATGATTGATGGAGGGACGATCTGAAGAATGGATGGATGTTTTTAAAAATAGATGGATGCACGCTCTGAAGGGCAAATGGATGGGGGCGATGCATGTTGAAGGATGAGTGAATGGAGGGAGGGCGATATTAGGGGTTAGGTGTTGGTTAGAAGGGAGGAGAAAGGGATAACCTGCCCACTGAACCAGCATCTTGATTTAACATTCGCCATCACCTCTATCGTACCATTCACCATCACCTCTATCGTACCATTCACCGTCACCTCTATTGTGACCATTTACCGTCACCTCTATTGTGACCATTCACCATCACCTCTATTGTACCATTTACCATCACCTCTGTTGTTACCATCACCTCTATTGTGACCATTTACCAACACCTCTATTGTTACCATTCACCAACACCTCTTTTATTACCATCACCTGTACCTCTATATCTACAATTCACCCGTACCTCTATATTTACCTTTCACCATTGCATCTATATTTACAACTCACCACTACCTCTAAAAGATGAATGATCCACCCTGCCTTTATTAAGCTAAGCTGTGACATTGAGCCGTGGTCCTTTTTATCCTCTCTTTTTTCGACCTGTATTCATTAGCATTTAATTCCATCGTTTTTCCGCCTGGTATTCATAACAGAATAACAGGCCCAGTAATCAAATCACAGGCAGAACATCTGGCCGTCATTTCAACTAGAAGACGTTGGAAACTGGCTGGAAGGATGATGGAACAATCATCGGCGAGATGAGCTGATTGGCCTTCGCTAAGCCCCGCCCAGCCCCCCAACCCCTTATGCTGACATCAAGCATTGCCTTGTTCAAGCCCCCACCAGCACCCCCCCCACACTTTTCCTAGAAAGTCTGGCACTCATTAGAATAACCACAGCTCCCAGTAGTGCTCTGCTAGGGTTGTGTGCATGTGCGTGTGCGTGTGTGGGGTATGTTGGTGTGCGCGTGTGTGTGTGTTTTTGTGTGTGTGCGCGTGCATCTATGATTACATTATGTGCTCACTTTTCCCCTGTTTTTAAACACCCCCGACAGCCGCCACCACCACCACCACCCCACACGCACACAAAACACCCCTGCAAATCATTTCCAGTGCAGTCCGTTTACTTGGGAGTCATCGAGATCCCAGCTTTCGTTCCTTCCATCGCATTCAGTGCGCCGTGGGGAGGTCATTCCCCGGCTCCTAGATCTCCCTGCCAGAGTTATTCCACGTCCCTGCCAAGCAGCGCTGATGTTCAGGAATGGTGGAGAGACGGAGGGAGAGAGAGGGAGTTAAAGAGAGGGAGGGAAAGTCATGTCAGAATGCCCACAGAAGCTGGAACAATCTGGAACAATTTGGGCTATTTGTATTAAGAAGGCTGGACCTTTTTTTTCTCTTTTCTTTTTTCCGCTACCAAAATAAATGCTACCGTCTACTTACGTTTTATAACATTCCCCATAATGACATTGCCCCCCTCCTCCCCCCACTACTATCGCCAATAGAAAGACACAAGTACATACTGTGCTGCAGAGTTATTAAGGACCCAAATACACGCAATAAACGCATGCCTACAAACATAATAACATAGTTGTATTTCAATGCAGCTAAGTATACACACCAGAGAAATAGCATCAGTGTGGAAACATTTTCCAAAGTACAGTCACATGTCTATAATCTCTCCATCCCTCCCTTTCTCAACATCCCAAGCAGTGCGCCAGTTACTGTGGAGTATTTAATGATGATTGAAAAATCCAAGAATACTTTCCAACTGTTTTATTATCTAAAACCTGGCTGGAAACTATAAACCCTAATAAAATATAAAAACATTTGAACAGAGAAACATAGTATGGAGCAGTCCATAAGGCTTGGCATGTCTTCCTTGCAGAGGAAAATTAATGAATCAGATTTGAAACGGAAGGCATATATCTGAAATATGCCTGGCTTACATCTTAAGCCTGTTAAAGGACAGGCAAAATAGTTTTCTCATACTGTCAAACCTTGTGAACAGGTTCAAACTAAAAAAAAAATATTCACAGGTTGAATCTGCTGAGCACCATTCAGCTTTGTTCAAATGTTACTAAATATCTAGTCTCCGCCTCCTCCATTAATTTGCACCACGTCCCTGCATCACTCGTCCTGAACATCTGCAGCATAAAACTGTTCCGTGTCTTGAGGTAATAAAGCTTATTAGAGGTTATTAAATCTGCCATTATATCTGAATTTATCCGTAGACTACTGAGCAATTGTTGGAAATCACATTTTTCCCCATGGGTCTGAGGAACTGTAGTGTACAACCTATTCTATGATTGGTCGTGCTGGCATGTGGGATCTAATATCTTGATGTGTATTTTGACCAAGCTGTGTCCCTGTGTGTTGGTACAGAAAGCCTTGTGGTATCACTAATATTCTGTAAAGTAGACCATCTAATATCTTGACATGTATTTGACCAAGCTGTGTCCCTGTGTGTTGGTACAGAAAGCCGCGTGGTACCTGAGACGCCACAGACAGGAGGTGGAGCTGCTTCTGATCGGCAGTGACATCATGGGCAGTCAATTCACAGAAGGGGTGAGTCTACATCATGTGGATTATTTGAGTGCCAATCCGTGGGCAAGACACCTCAATGAGCTGAATCTGCACTCACTCTGTAAGACATTTTGGATGAAACGGTCTCTTTAGGGATAGTCCCTTTAGGGATTGCTTACACTCACTCGCCTAGAGCATGCCTATGTTGTGGATGTGTGGACATTGGGATCCAACAAAGCATTGTTTTAATGGGAGTCTTTACTTGCCCTCTGGGCGCTAGGGTCAGGGGGGTATCATAATTACATGGCCTGTTAAGCCCTTTGAGACTATACCTGTGTTTAAGGCCTATACAAATACAATCTAATTGAATTGAGTCAAAGCACAACGTAGGCTACTAGCCAGCCTTCTTGTAGAGAGCAGCATGGTTAACGGATTTAAATTTAGATTTAGATTTTGGATTTTGGATTTCAGTTTAGTATCATTTGGGATTTCAGTTTGGATTTCAATGTTCTTTCAAAGGAAGGCCATTTCTATCAGAAACATAACTTTTGTGCCTGTGTCAGTTTGCTGCTCGTCAGCGTGTGTTCTGGTTTATTCCAGTAAGGGTAACAGGTGTTTGGCACAGCCGTTGTGATGGCTGTCTCTTCTGCTAATGCTGCCACCTGCTGGTTGCAAAAGGAGCATAGATTAAAACGTATGACACGTTTGAATATTCAGAAGATGTAGGTATATAATGTGTTTTTTGAAATTCTTGTTTGGGCTGCTGTTTAAGGGAAAGCAAACCTGAAAGTTAAGCTGTTTGAATGAATTTATTTATTTATTAAAACATTATTTATAATTCCTTACAGCAATACTGGAGCAGCACAGGAGGAAGAGAAGATTCAAACAGGTATAAGAGGAGAAGACATGATCAATTGGCCAATACTGACTGGTAGACAGACTGGTAGACAGATATATGTTTAAACATTATAAAAAGCAAATATTCCACATCCGGTTTTCCCAGGATACCCTCTGGTACAGACGGCTGGATGGATTACGTTCCCATCTCCGAGAAAAAGAACGGCACAGAGTCTCAGCCACAGCCAATCAGAGAAGGTAAAATTCCAACCCCTGCCTTCCAACAGTTTTTGGCAACAGCAGTTGAGGGGATTACCCTAAACAACAGTGTGGCAGAAGCAGTTTAGGGAATAACCCTTTTCAATCCATTCTTAACTTTTCATTTATGTAAGGAGTGATATTTGGCTCCAATCACATGTCTATATAGACATGCTAGACATGCACTGATGCCCAGTCAGCACTATGCTTTCAGCGTCGGAAGACTGGTAACATGTACATGAACATGGTATTGAAACACTGTCACTGAAAATCCATATAAAGCTCTTCTTCCCTTAACAGACATTTTTATCCAAAGAAGATCTGTTTTTTTTTAACGAAAATATATGATTATTGAGCAGTTGGAGGAGATGTATCTTGCTCAAGGGTACAGATAGATTGTGGACATTGGCCCGTTGTTTCAGTTCAACAGTTCACAAACCCACAGTGCCCACAGTGCCCACAGTGCCCACAGGCCCAGTAAAACATTAGCTCCAGTACACATAGAGAAGGAGGTCAACGTAGAATTCCTCTGCAAAGCACGGATCGCTTACAGTGCGAAGGTTAAGAACTCTTTCTGTTGTGTACTGGTGGAATAGTTTGCTGAGGGGGTGTGAACATTCAAAGCAACTCTTGTTTTTTTGTTTTTCATGTCGCACCTAAAGCCACATCAAAAATAAACTCACAAACTCAAATCACTTTTTATTTAAAAAAAAACCTGGGCTTAGTGGGCATTTCAAATGTGTGTCAATTCCGAGCCTTTTATCTTCAACAATACAAATACAAGCCGTCAGCGTTCACTCCATGGTTTCCCACAGCTCACAGTGAATACAAGGGGGCTCTGTCCCTGTGCCTTCATCTGCCTAGGTGGTCCCTTGGTGTATGACAGCGTGCAGCTGGTGCAGAACTCAGTGGCCCTGAATGGAACCCAGAGAGTGCTGCTGGATGACGTCATCAGCGTGGAGGAGTGCTCTGACCTCAAACAACTCGCTCAAGTGAGAACCCGCCCTGGCTTGAATCGCTGTTGTGCGTGCATATGTATGTGTGTGTGTGTGTGTGTGTGTGTGTGTGCGCGTGCATGTGTGATAGTGAAGTAATGTAATGAACTGCAAATGTACCGTATGGTGTACGCTGCACGTCCTAATGTGTAATATCTATTGTCCATGATTGTATACCATGGCTGGTAGATGGTCTCTATACCGTGTCGATGCCTGGTTCCCTGTTGATCGTACATGTGTGTGTGTTTCCTCCAGGCTGTGACCATGGCGGGGGACGGCTACAGGGGGAAGATGTCTCCTCACACTCCTAATGAGAGATTTGAAGGCGCCACCGTCCTCAAAACCCTGCTGGTAGGCGGACTGATAAAACGATTCCTTACCCGGGGTTCAAAGATTTGTTAATTTGATGCCCTCTAATTATAAACTGCTGTGTATTCACTTGGCACACCCTTACATCCAAAGTAAGATATTTAAGATAATATCAAATGTATCAAGTAGTTAATGCTCTCTAATTATAATTTGCTGCGTATTCATTTAGCACACCCTTGCATACTAAGCGTTATATTTAAGTGCATAATTGGAAACATTTAAACTACAAAAAAATTACAGATCATGTGTCACATTATAGAGGACATTGGACATCAAACCAATGCCTTTTTGGGGGTCGCCCTTTGCTGCCCCTTATTTTCAAGAGTTATTTGATAATGTCTTGTTAATATCAGATGATCTAACAGAACAGCCAAAAGATTACCATTCGCTTCGACAATAAAATCGAACGTAATAAGTATGGTAGTGTAAAGAACCGTGCTTAATCGGCGATGACCTTTGCCCTCTCTGCAGTACGGCTTCGAGGGCAGAGTGCCTCTCAAGAGCGCTCGTCTGTTCTACGACGTTAGCGAGAGAGCCAGACGCATCATCCAGTCCTACTTCCTGCTCAACTCCACCCTGCACTTCTCCTACACACACCTGGTGTGTAGGACAGCCATCACAGGTTAGCCTCGCAAGTTCCACATGTACGCTTAAACACATGCATCGACACAATCAGAGACAAACACACACGCACACATGTACGTACAATCACTCAGATATGTATGTGTGCTTCCACAGGCCAACAGGACCACAGGAATGACCTGAGCCACCCTATCCACGCCGATAACTGCCTGCTGGATCCCGAGGCCAATGAGTGCTGGAAGGAACCACCGGCCTACACTTACAGAGACTACAGGTTCCCACTCCTCTCCCACCTCCTGAACCTAAATATCAATTTATATATAGATCATACACTATCTGCAGCAGGGATAGCTTAACCTTTCCAATTGGCAGAGCCATAACAAAATGTTTTAACTTGAAGTTGTTTGAAGAAGCGCCAAAGAAGAGCTGAAATTAGACGCGATAATTTGGGCTGTATTTGTGTCATTTGTGTAAAGTTTGATTTCATTAAGGTCTCTTTTCAGCCATCTTAGATCACTCTTAGAAGCCAAATAAGGCTCTTGCTATAGCTTCCTATAGCTGGCTTCAGTTAACTGTGAAAAAAACTCCTGAACATTATGTTGAAACCATGACTTACGTCGCAATCCTTTCTTCATTGTCCTCAGTGCACTGCTGTACCTCAATGGAGACTTTGAGGGCGGAGAATTCATTTTCACTGAAATGGATGCCAAAACTGTCACGGTGAGTTTGTTTTTGGGGCGGGGAACTACGTTTTTTTTTAAATAGGAAGTGACCTCTGGTGGTATTATGGCGCCCTTAGCCAAAACAAAGCAGTCAGTCACTAGGTAAAATAAAGAAATAATTCTTGAGTTCTGGTTATTTTAGTACTAGGAATATTTTACTCCAGATTGCCTTGTTCCATTATCTTTCAATGTCGTTTGCTTGCTCCGATTGTTCTCAATCTGACTTGCTTCCTGACTGTGGATAAATGCTTAGTGACGATATCAATACCTAATCCTCCCCCATCCAGGCGTCTGTGAAGCCAAAGTGTGGCCGAATGGTGGGCTTCTCGTCGGGAGGGGAGAACCCGCATGGTGTGAAGGCCGTCACTAGGGGGCAGCGGTGCGCAGTGGCGCTCTGGTTCACGCTGGATCCGCTCTTCAGAGAACTGGTAAAAGCCTTCCCCTCAGCCACCGTTGTTCTTGTGATACGTGATACGTGTACATGTGCCGTTGTTATCTATCTTCTACATTACAGTATACCGTTATCATTCATCCATTAGAAGGGAACAAGCCTTCTAGAGCTTTTTTCAAAATTCTACCCGCGTGTGAATTCTCCACAATCGGGTGCTCGCTTAAATTTAAATATTTCATCTTCAACGTGAAATTTGCTTGCAGCTAGGTTATGAAAGCCTGTCAGCAGTGAGATTCTTTCACATCCTGAGATCTTGATTGAATCACCAAGGCGTCATCCAGACTCAGATTGTGTAGAAGGCGGTACAATTCACCTAGTTGTGTGTGCCTGTGGATGGTGTAATGAACTTAAGACAGTAAAAAAAATCTAAAAACATGCTATGTACAAAGAGATTAATAAAACTGATTTGAGCACATAAAAAGTGTGTGAGACTAAGTGGGACAGAATATAATATAGTATTCCTCATTGGTACTTCATTTGGGAATATAGCAATGGCAAAAAAGATTTCTGGTGTTGAAATCTTTTCAAGTGCAGGGTTGTTACTTTACAAGAGTTTCACCTGTCTCCGTATTACGTTAACAAGGAGTCTTCCTGGCAAGGAAGACTCCTTGTTAACATAATACGTAACTCCTTGTTAAATTACGTTTACAAGGAGTGTTCCTGGCTAGGAAGACTCCTTGTTAACATAATACGGAGACACAAAAAAGTTATATGTATTCTTCAGTGCACTCAAACACTTTTTGTCCTTGACCTTTTTCTATGCTTCTGCCCCATTGTAATTCCATCTCCCTGCTTGGTTGTTGTTGTTTATTTCAGGAGCGGTTGCAAGCAGATGAGGTGGTTCAGGACTTGGACAGCAAGTCTGCAGGGCATCAGGGCCTTAACATTAACCCGAAAGATGAACTGTAACCACAGACCACCCACCCTCCACCTCCACCTCTACCACCACCACCACCACCCCTACTTCACACTCTCCAATCTGTTTGAATTTATTTATTTGATACCTTTTTCTGGATCGGAACAATTTCTATTTTTGTACTGTGTGAAGTGCGAGGTGAATTAATATTATTATTGTTGTTTTTGTCGTGCGTCAATGGCTGTTGTTTACCTCGACTCCGTCTAGGATTCTGTCACCACACAGCCAGTACTTAAGCCCTTCCTTTCTATGTCCGTCCGTCTCGCGATGACAAGAGACTTCTTTTGGTCGGTGGAGAGGGGATTCTGACATTAACAACAACGACTGTCTGTACCTGTAATATTATTGCACTGTGAAGAATGGCGTTTAACTATGTTTTATTATGGGATGTCAAGTGTTTGACGTTGAGGTTCTGAGCAATATATTTCTGGAATATATTGAAAAGAGTATTTATCAGTATCATATTATCAGAGAAAACACATATTTGAAGTAGAGATGAAAACCCTTGCAAGATGTCCCGTTAACAAAATTGGATATTGCGCAATATCTTAAATAGTGCATTAGAAAGAGCTACCTTATGGCTACCAGGATCTTGGCTTGACATACTGTTTCAGAATTCAAATTTGTTACGATTTACGAAAATCTCATAACAAAGAAGACGAACATGCCAATTTATAAAAACTTTAAAAAGTCCTTTGAGAATTTAGTATTTATGCAACTGTTGATTGTCTTAAGTCAGTAATGAATTGATCCGTTACTTACTAATACACACAATGTCTGCTTTTAACTGCTCACTTTCTCCCCTCATGACAAACAAAGTAAAAAAAAAAAATCAGTTTACAAATTTGCAAATGCTGTGTTCATGTGTGTTTTATTAATGTTTTGTTTTTTATGATAGCTGCATTTGCATTTGTCGTGATTAAATCTTAGTCCCTTTTGTTATAAAAGTGATCCATTGTTCCTGTTTGAAGGAATGTTTATTTTTTGGGAGGCATGCGTTTTCTTCCCTGAACATTCTGAGTATTGTTGTGATACGTACATGCACTATTTGCTCAATGGCTACAAACCATTCTCACTGATTCAATCCGCTAACCAGCGGTCTAATCGGTCTGAAAAGTATTTGTTTATGCATCATGGTTTGATAACTTCTGATTGGAGAGGATTGTCAATCTTCTTTGTCTCCCTAATATTTAAGTATAAAATGCTGTATCAAATTGGTGTGTATGTGTGTGTGTGTGTATATATTAAAATTGTTTAATTATAATTATCTTATCGTTCCTTCCATTCTTTGTTTCACAGTTTGCTTGCAATAATTTGTCATCATATTTTAAATAATGTCGGTAATATAACATAAACATAATATTGTGTGGTTAATTATGTTAGATCGTTATAACATTATTATATGTATTTTTGTATAATTTATATTGTGTTTGAGTTTGACTGTGCTGTACTCTATATGCACCTGTTAGGCCTACAGATGTCAACAACAGACTCTCAAGGTGTGTGTGCGCGCATGTGTGTAAGAGACACATTGGGAGTCCAACACTTCTGAACTGTGGACTTTCTATTTCTGGGGAAACAAAGACTACAGCTGCAACAGTTCTATCTCCACTGCACTTGTGAAGAACATCTCTGTGTTTTGTACTTGGTGAGTTAAAATTATCTCCCTCTGTTGACTAGTGAAGAGTTCAATATATTCCGATGTATACGTAGCCTATAGTTCTGTTGAAGGAACAACATGAACTCATTGACGTCAAATGTAGGCATAATAATGAACTCTGGGATATTAACGCCTATCTGTCTTCTGGTAGTGCTACTTGTTTTAAAGGTGGAGTGAGTAGAATCTAGTAGCATCTTTCACAACGGACTTGGCAGAAATGGAATATAATATTAATATAATATTAAAGTAGGTTTTAATTAGTGTACAATCCCATAAAAAATAAGAATTGTTGTGTTTTTGTTTTTGTTCAATAAGATCAGGGATCGGCTGTGAGAGCGATAGGATCAGTTGGTTGCAATCTACAACCTCCCCGCGAGATGCTGCAAAATTCGACACTAAACCTTTAATGTTAATAACAAACAGTAAAAGTCTGCCGTTGTATTTTCAGTTGTATCGTCCTTCAGAGAGATGTCGAGAGGACTTCTCTTCCTTGCCTGTGTCCTTCTCCTAGTCGAGCTGTCTCATTGTGGTGGGTGAGCGCTAGCTAACAGATATCAGCATGTTGGCGTTTGCATTCTATGATGAGGTAAAGAGTCAGTCGACATGGGCAAAGGATAGGTGCATCAAAAAACACTTAAATAAAATATTACCTTCTGATGGATATTGAGAGATTGTACAGGTGGAGCAGTGTTTATTCTGCCAGGTTAACACAACAGGAGTTGTGGCCGGTTTGCCCTCTAATCCCACTTTCTTTAAATCAACATCAACCTAGCTAATAAATTACCAATACATATAACAAATATATCTCTACTCTCATTTACTTTTCTTTTAATTGTGTCAAGGACATGTCTTTGAGATGCCTAGTGAAATTAAATGTATCAACCAGATTAGTTGTACCCCCAAACATTTATCACTGTAGGCTACTCTTAAAAGATGCCAAGTTGGGGGGTAAGAGGTAGGTATACCCCCAACTTAATCAAACCTACTACATGAGAGAAAACAAAGGACTTAGAGCCATAAAGGAATAGTGCTGCAGCACAAAGACAGAACATGAGGTTTCAGATAGACGTCAAGTAGGACTCACCATAGAGTTTCTCTGTCATTTTTCATGAAAGTGAGCATGAATAACACAAAGATGGATGTTTCGGGGGCCTATGGCCTACATCCATGGCCCATAGTCCTGGACCATGGATCCAGCACCCTCGAGAAAAAGATGCCTAGCCCCTACCTGTTCATTAATGTCATGTATTCTCACTGTAAATCACTTTGGATTAAAGCATCCGCTGAAAGACTAAATAGTCACCATAAATCACCACAGCAGGGTTACAAAATGGTGACATGAGGCTGGCTGGAGGCAAGGGCTCTCACGCGGGCCGGGTGGAGGTCTATATCGAAGGAGTGTGGGGTACTGTGTGTGACGACGGCTGGGACATAAAGGAAGCCCTAGTGGTGTGTCGCCACCTGAACTTCCCCAGTGCCAGAGAAGCTGTTGACGGAGGACGGTATGGGGCAGGTATGTGCAGTATGTGTTGGTGTATCCTGTTTGTTGCTTGGTTGTTGTTGATGTATTTGTTGTTTCTCTGTGTTATTCACGTAAAGGGGTTCATAACATATGAACAATATTACAATTTTATTTCATTTAGATAAAACATTATATTTCAACATTTCTGATCAATTATTGGACGATGATATATATCATCTAATAATTGATCATGTATGTTGAAATATATTGTTTACATATATGTATATATATACGGTATATAGGTCTAACCTAATTAACCATGCAAGTTTGTGTGTTAATTGTGATGTTTTTTTGTTATGGCCTAGGGCAAGGTCCGATCTATTTGGATGATTTGAATTGTATGGGGACGGAGACAGACCTCACCAAGTGTGAATCCCCCGGTTTAGGAATATCAGACTGCAAACACGCGGAAGACGCAGGGGTTGTCTGTGCCATTGGTAAGATGTGTGCGTGTGTGTGTGTGTGTGTGTGTGTGTGTGTGTGTGTGTGTGTGTGTGTGTGTGTGTGTGTGTAAAGGGTCAACTATAAACTCCCCATACAAAAGCTACAAATCAGAAAGGGAGAATAGATCATACATTCTTTGCTGAATATTCATGCACAAAGACTCAAATAACCGACATTTCAAAAAAAATCTTACAGACTCTACAAAGAATCCTGTGGAATTATTCGTGGAGCACAGCACGACGATCTCTGGATTCCTGGGAGAGCTGTTTGAAAGTGGCCGTGACTGTGATCTGATCTTGTCTGTGGTGGTGGAAAGCAGCACTGTGGAGACCATCTGTGCACACAAACTCATTCTCTCTCTGGTGCCCAGCTGGTCCTCCGAGGCCAACCTCAGCATTGAGGTCAGCTCCAAGTGCCAACCACATGTCGCGCACTTTGTCAGGTAAAAACACCATTGTATGAATTTGACACCCTCTCTAGGTGTTTCTGTGTGACCTGGTTGAGAATGAAGTGGTTGATTGAACCTTTCAGGTATCTGTACACCGGACAGATGAACATCACCAATACCTCTTCCCACTGCGTTCACAAGCTGGCTTCCGAGTGGGGCTTAAAAGCGCTTCAGGAAGAGGTGGGAAAACTGTTGATCCTGCTGCTCCCAGAAGATGAAACCTTCCAAGCTCAGTCATCATTGTTTGATTACGCAGTCAGCATGGACGATGGAGCTCTGCAACAGTCCTGCCTTCGCTACATGGCCTGGAACTGTGAGGCGCTGGTCGCGTCCCCGGCGTGGACCGGTCTGTCCGTCCACGCTATCAAGGGTCTCCTTTCTCGCACAGACCTCACGGTGCCCAGTGAGTACTTTGTCATCCAGGCTTTGGAGAAGTGGGAGGATGCCCAAGGCAAAGCATTGGGGTCGGGGGATCAGTTTGACCTGTTGAAGCTCATACGGTTCCCCATGGTCTCTGCTGAGGATTTGAACCGGCTCAAAGATTCACGTTATCAGGCAGGGAAGTTAGAGGGTTTTCAGTTCAACGCCTTAACCATGGGTAATCTGTTAGGCGAGCTCATGAGCAATTGGAAGTCCTACACTCCCAGGATCTACACCGGCAAACCGTGGAGTTACAGCTTCACATCGGAAGAGGTGTCAGTTTTCAAAACAACGTCACTATATCCCAAGGGGTTAAACCATGGCGAACTTGCCTTCACATTCCGCACACCGGTACACAACAGTGCCTACTTTGCGCTCTTCGGCGATATTGGATGGTACACAAGGTTGTTTGTTAAAAGTGACGAATGTTCCTACAGCAGCACTAGGGTCTGCCCTTCCGCAAAGCTGTCGTTGGAGAACGGAAACAGTGCTCTGCCTGAGTTGTATAAAAACGCGATTGTTTACAAGAACAAAATAGTTATCCGCTGCGATGGCCGTTATGTCTCCCACATTCAGGACTTCAAACATCCTCAGGAGGACACCACGATCCCACGAAACCACGGTTCAGGCCAGGTCTACCCATGCCACTCGGATGAATACTCCTACACTATGGTGATCCGTCCTAGGTACCGCACAGGGTTGAACTACACTGAGGTTGAAGAGGAATGAGGAATTTAACGGGGTAAACATTCAATTTGAATAAGGAGTAAACATTACTCAACTGATTTTCTTTTGCCCTTTATTCTGTTTTGGGCATTTCCTCCCAGTGCAAATATGTTTAAATTAGTTACTGAAAGCAGTGTTCTGAAATGGGATCAATTAATAGTTTTTAAACCTATGTTGTGAGTAAAAGAGAAGACAATATTTAAAATATTGTTGCAAGTGGCCTGTATGCATCGCCTCCACATGGTTTTGCAAAGCTGTACATGTCTTAAAGATATTGATGTGGATGGTTCCAACATTCTCATATATTCTCGTTTTTTTACATTTCTCACAGTGCAAATATGTTTTTGAAAATGGGGTTTTAAGATGGGACATATGTAATTATAATTCGTAATCCCATGTTACAAATATAACAACCAAAAAAACATTGAAATGTTAATGCATGATTGTGGACTATATGGAAATAGTACAATTCCAGGTCTTCTGGGAATGTTTTTGGTCGCTGTGTCATAATTCAGCTAAATTTTTAATATATTGTTGCTTAAGGCACACTCATTAACGAGAAAATGTCAAACTGGCACTGCATGTTGAAAAGGTTGCTGACCCCTGCTGTATATATAAATGCTTCACCAATATAATAACAATAAGAATAGACATTTAAATAATAAAAATTAAAATTAATGCTCAATGTGTTTTTAAATTTCTGAACAAAAGTAATGGTACAGGTATGGAGTGTCTTAATCCCTGCCCCTATATTACATTAAATTGGAACTAGGCCTTCGTCCAAGATAGGAAAATAAGATAGCTATCGGCAGCACAAATAGGAATAGTTAAACTAGAAAAATAAATAAGTGGCTTCATTCTCCACAAAAAAAACATGCACATCTTGAATGCAGGCTATTCCTATTGGTTAAATATCTATAGTGAACTAAGGGTCTCATGTCAGTTTTGGTTTGTGCATGAAGCCCTTGCTTTATCACAGTAACAAAACACGTGGCTGCTACAATGACACTTGATGTCCCATAACTTGATCATTATTTTATTTTTTCACATACCTGTTTCTTTATGTATAAGTTGCTGTTAGGCCTTCATGTCGGCCTGTCCCTTCGGATTGTCAGAGAGTGGACTGATCTCATGAGGAAGAAGCTGGGGCTATAAGTCTCAAAGCTGACAGGTTCAGAAAAGCAAAACAGAAGCTGAAAAACTTGTATTTCGCAGGTGTGAGGTGCTTGGTAAATAACACTCCATTTTGGTTTATTAAAACGTTTAATTTTGCATCTTTTTAATGTTTTTTGTTTGTTTTATTAATGTAGTGATTTAACAAAGCAGGAAACAATAAAAAAAAAAATTGTTGTTAGACCAAACTAAACATTCAGCACAGACCACTACCAAAGAGAAACAGAACTCCATCTCTGGTGATGCTGCTCTTCTGTACTGCAGTTCACCGCCAGACCTCACGACGGCGACAAGCTATATACCATGATGCGAAAGGACCGGCGCCGGAAGTTTCAGCTGGCTAGGAATACATTGCTACATGACTACTTACCCGAAAGCTAGGTATGGTCCTCTATTTTCAATGAAAAACACAGCTTTTTGTACAAATAGACATTTCGAAAAGTAAACGGAATAACAGATAACCCCATGGTTCGCTTTGACTTAAAAACGCTGTTTTTATGTGTCGTTACGACGCTACGACCCACGTTATAGACCGCTGTATCCTTCGCTACGGATGCTCACCTGTTATAAACACCGGTATACCATGTTGATTAGACCTTGTTGAAAACCATTAGGACGTTTGTATAACTGTTGACAGGTGGCGTTGACAACATAAGTTATAGTCATGGCTACTGGAGCTGACGTGAGGGACATTCTGGAGTTGACAGGAGGGGACAATGATGCTCCCATCAGTAAGAAGGATTTCATCAACTCGGAAAAGGTAAGATCTTTAGTCAGTGTACGTTGTAGTTGGCTCGTTACGTTTGTTCTCTAATCACCAAAATAAAATAAGAGTAACAGTAAAGATCATAATGGAATTATAATAAAAAACTCGCCCGTTTAGGGGTGTACAATCCGAATCATCTATCCCTAATTGGTCAAGTGTAATGGCTGTGTAATTAGTTTTGTGGTAAGAGGGTAGTCAGTTATGAGTGAGTAAGGTTATATCCCCCCCCGCCCATACATTTTAAGTCAGGCTCGAGTCCTTACCATGGTATAGACTATTACATAAATGATGTGGCGAAAGCTCATCAAATAATCATCACCCACAGAAAAAAGCCAAGAAGACAACAGAAGCGCTGACCTTCAAGAGACCAGAGGGAATGCACCGGGAGGTCTATGCGCTGCTCTACTCAGATAAAAAGTAGGACTTTCTTTTTGGGATCTCAATGTTTTTTTCCTATTCCTCCAGCCATCCCCGTCGGTCCCGTTACTTCTATTTATGATCAGTTAGTTATTCTTCCTTATTGTCATTTTTTGTGTTTGTCTAGAGATGCGCCGCCTCTGTTGCCTAGCGATACAACTCAGGGCTACAGGACCGTCAAGGCCAAGTTGGGCTGTAAAAAGGTGCGTCCCTGGAAGTGGATGCCCTTCACGAATCCTGCCCGCAAAGATGGAGCCATATTCCATCACTGGAGACGCACAGCCGAGGAGGGCAAAGACTATCCGTTTGCACGCTTCAACAAGGTAAGGAACAGGCAATTTCTTTGTTTTCATGGCTTGTAACTTTATCATAAATTGTTGGTGTTAAATTGCAGATTTAAAGATGCAGCAGCAAGAGATAAATCCGCAAGGAAAACGTTTCAAAACGTACAATTACACTGAACTTCATGCAACCAGACGTGCATGCGGATAAAAAATGGGCTTGCAGCATTTTCTGTCGTAACCATGAACATTTTCAAGAAACAAAATAGCAGCATCAATACAATATATTTATCCCGACGTCTGTTTTTTAACATGCATAAACAGATATCTCCCTATAGATGTTCACCATCTCCCCTCCCTGTGTTCCCTTCTCTAGACGGTGCAGGTGCCGGTGTACTCGGAGCAGGAGTATCAGTTGTATCTCCATGACGACGGCTGGACCAAAGCGGAGACGGACCACCTCTTTGACCTGTGCAAGCGCTTCGACCTGCGCTTCGTGGTGGTCCACGACCGCTACGACCACCAGCAGTACAGGGTGAATACCTCTACGCCCACGCACGTGAACCACGGGCTTAGCCGCCACCCTAGTCTGGTCCCACCAGACTCTGGTGCTTCATTTCATTTGCACAGAGTCTGGCCCACTCTCCATTAACTCACTTGAAGGCGGTGGTCTGTCGGACTGCCCAGTGCCACTCTGGGTCTGCCATGACCAATCGCTAACATTTGACTCCAACTCAAGCTAGCCCGCGACCTCAGCGTCATTGTTCTCAGCCGCTCCCTCTGTTTTCTGATTGGACAGCCAAAACATGGGCTGCAGATAACCTGCGAATATACCGCAAATCCAGACGTAGTACTGAAGGGAAAATGAAAATTGAGCGGAAGTACGTAGGCGGGCGGAGCCAGGCTGCCACCACGCAGGCATCGTCAGGATCTTCCAATAACTCATTTCCCCTGACATGTCTCCCTATCTCTTGCAGAAGCGCTCAGTGGAAGACCTGAAAGAGCGATACTATTGCATTTGCGGCAAGCTGATGAAGGTGCGCGCAGCATCGGGGGCGGAGCCAAAGATCTACATATTTGACGCTGGCCACGAGAGGCGCAGGAAAGAACAGCTGGATAAGCTGTTCAACCGCACACCTGAGCAGGTCAGTGAAAGGGCTGTACCCTCAAAGTCAACTGGTTGAATCATCGTTTAGATAGCCCCATCCGATGAATTGTCGGATACATTTTTGGAATCCAAGTCTATTATTCTATTCAACCATTAATTCTGTGTCTGATTAATTATTTTTTCTACTACTGCTGTCATGACCTCATATTGCCTTTTACCGTGACGCGATTTTTCACATTGCACTTCTCCTATTCGACCTGCAGGTGGCGGAAGAGGAGTATCTGACCACAGAGCTACGGAAGATCGAGGGCAGAAAGAAAGAGCGGGAAAAGAAGGCCCAGGACCTGCAGAAACTCATCAAGGCCGCAGACACCAACACAGAGTTGAGGCGTGCGGAGAAGCGGGTTTCTAAGAAGAAGCTCCCCCAGAAAAGAGAAACAGAGAAGCCGGTTTGTTACACACACATCACAACACGACGCCCATGTTCCACTATTAGGGGTCACTATCATAAGTGGGATCATAAGCTTTTTTCATATCTTTCATATCTTTCATATCATATCTATATTATAAATAAGGTGTCTATGTCAAACTCTTTTTTTGGGGCAAAAACCTTTTATGTGATGTGAAACATTTTTACTGTCTTGAATGCCTTGCACGGATATTTCCTACATCCTAAAATGAATTAATGCCAAATGTTGTAACAACAATTCGAGGAAACAGAATGGCCATAACAAAGTCCTTTAGCTACATTGATGCTTCGAGAAGTTGATAGACAATATCAGATATTCCTGGTTCAAAAGTAGAAACCCAACTTTGAATGCTGATCCGAGTCATTAAATAGATTTTTGTACGTAATATGGTTGCTCCACCAACTCTGAATGTGAACCATGCAGTGTCCATGGCCTCCATGGTTTACTTGATGGTTTTGATCCACTCTTCAAAAGTGCGCGTTGAAAGCGGTTGTGAGATTGCGACGCAAAATGCGATGTTCTAAACAGACGGTAACGGCATCAACACCCATTGAGGAGTGTTACCACATTCAATCTAAATTGACCAGAGATAGGTTCTTGTCTAGACCGAATCTCTCACGCAAGTGTCGTAAAGTCACATGCTCATACATCATCGTACATTTATCGTGTGTAAACAGTGCCGATGTAAGCACCGTGTTTGTAAGCAACTCATTGATCATTGCAATCGTATTCATCCCTTCACGCAGGCCGTTCCAGAGACAGCAGGCATCAAATTCCCAGACTTCAAGTCTGCAGGTGTCACACTCCGCAGCCAGAGGGTAAGCATAACTGGCTGTTATTCATGAGAACTAGCACATCTGGGAAGAGTGGTGACCGTTGGCATGGTAGTATTGTGTCCAGGATTATTCTTGCCCGCCCTTTCCTTCCTGAACGGTTGTAAATGCAAGAATGTTCACATGAAAGTCCAACTCGCCTGCTGAGATTTTACACGGTATCTTATTGATACACACTTTAGATTAGAAAACTTAACTTGCTCGTTGTTGGCGTCTTACAATTCTACAAATAAAATATATTTATATTATTGAATGATGAGCCGGTTGAATGTAGTGCCATATGTTTGTGAGTTAATTTATTTGTAGAACCAGCAGTAATAGCACACTCCTCGGTTTTGATGCATCATGTAAGCAAAGGAGAGCGTTTGACCTGAGCTAGCTATCTCTCATTAGCGCTATGATGATGGATGCCGTTAGTGACCGGCTAGCATCGCTAAGGCCTAGCAGGACAGCTTGATTCATCTCCAAGACTGATGAGCAGCCGCCGCCGTCTCTATGGAAAATGCATTAGCATTAGCTAAAGGAGTAGCGTGATCCCGCGGCTAATCAGTCAGACAGACTCCAGTGGATAAAGACATTTTGATCTGGCCCGCTGAAGAGCATTTCATTTGAATTAAACGCATCGACGCGGAGGCGTTGATTGTAACATCCATAGCACCTTAACCTAACGTGTGTGTGTGTGTGTGTGTGTGTTATGATTTGGTTATTCTAGATGAAGCTGCCTAGCTCTGTAGGGCAGAAGAAGATTAAAGCCATTGAGCAGATCCTGACGGAACAAGGAGTGGGTGAGTGCAAAATAACCCCCACTGGCGGCCATGTTGTGCCAAAAAGGGAACTATAAGTAATTCATTAATTCAAAACATTTATTACAAAAAGTAGCAGGGGCAGTGAAGCCTGCGCTGTGGACCCTGAAGTAAACTCTCACTGGTGTGCGCGTGCTCGGGCTGCTGTCCTGACGTCCTGCCTGTCCGTCTGTCCCCCTGTCCCCCCCCGGGACCGCAGACCTCAACCCCATGACCACGGAGGAGATCGTGCAGATGTTCAACGAGCTGCGCAGCGACCTGGTGCTGGTCTACGAGCTGAAGCAGGCGCTCAGCAACTGTGAGTACGAGCAGCAGATGCTGCGGCATCGCTACGAGGCCCTGCTGAAGGCTGGCGGCGGCGGCGGCGGCGGCTTCCAGGGGGTCGTGACGGTGTCCACGCCCCAGGCGGCGGAGCCCAACGTGGGCAACAGCGGCAGCGTCACGCCGTGCACCCCCGGAGGAGATGCCCTGGCCTGGCCCGGCCTCATGGACGACATCAAGGTGGAGGCCAAGGAGCAGATTATCGACGTGGTGGGCGCGCCGCTCACCCCCAACTCGGTAATGCCCCTTTAACATATCGATATATTCTTATTATTACACAGGGAAAGTATTAAAGTTAACAAAGTTACAATTTAAAACGGGTCCGACTCAGCATAAAGCTGATTATGTGCTGTATGTTCTGCACACATACAGCACATTACAGGAACATAGCACGTCAGACATCAGTAGGACAATCACATAGACAACAGACTGAACACACACAGTGGGCTCTAAGCAACACAAATCGAGTGGTCCTGCGTGGTCCTACACTCGCTGGAGGCCGACGGCCCCTTTAAGGGTGGTCTTTGGTTTCATGATTCATTAATTAGTCATTCGGAACTGGGTTGTTCAAAACGTGTGAAGAAGAGGTTCAAGGTTTCAGGATTAGAGTCCGTAACGTGAAACATGTGTGGTTGTTGTTTTATTTGCAAGCAGACGTTAAAATGAACCGTGAGTCATTCCTCTCTCCGTCTCCACAGCGCAAACGGAGAGAGTCGGCCTCCAGCTGCTCTTCGGTGAAGAAGATGAAGAAACCTTGATGATGAAGATGAAAGCGCCTCCACACACACACACACACACACACACACACACACCGAGTGGGATGACGTGTCACCCGTTTTCATCACTGGCTTAATGTCCCCCATGGCCTCCTGCGCGGACACACAGCTATATCCACTCCTCTAAGTAACTAACTAACTAACTGGGCTCGCTCCATGCAAGCAACACACACAAACACACGCACACACACACACACACACACACACACACACACACACAAGGGGGCACAGGGGTGGACACACACACGGTGTCACCCACACGCTATGGAGACAAAGGCTACAACTGAGTGACATTCCATTTCATTACCCCTCCTCGTGGGGCCCTCGGTCGGCACTCTGGCCCCTCAGATGAGGCCCAGATCAACTGTAAATTGCCCGGCCAAGCTAATAGGGCCACGGGGAAGGAGTGGGAGAACCGGCTGGGGTAATTGAAATGAATTGAAATGAAAAGCAGGAAGTGTGTGTGTGGGAGAGCGAGGAGATCCTTAAGCTATCGGTTTAGTTCAGAGGGTTTTCTTTTTAGGGTAATCATGCCATGCTGTTTACTGGCGGCCGGGCTGACTTTTCTGTTTAAGCCGTGCTACCTTCAAGCTGGCGTCTCATCTTGACATCTCTCTCTCTCTCTCCCCCTCTCTCCCTCTCTCTCTCTCTCTCTCTCTCCCCCCACCTCTTTCTTTGTTGATGTGACCATTTTGTTTCTGTGTGATACATTTGTTTTTGTAAAGGAAATGAGGCCCAGAGTTGGCTTGAGGCCTGTGTCCTCAAGCAACCTTGAAGAAGCCTTTTTCAAACATTTAATAAACCTTGTGTTTTTTTTCTACATCTTGGATGGATTTACGTCACAGCAAAGTGCCTGTGTCCTTCCCGCCCTCCTCTGTGTTGTCCGCACACTCATACTTGAGCTCTTGACTGGAAAACAATTAGTGGGGAAACTATATTTGCTGTGGAAATTGTGAGTTCATGACATTTCTACCTTGGCTGTCGTCCCCTTTAAGTGACAGCTAATGACTTCATTAATATGATAATTAAGCTGTGATCATTCTTAGATTGCCACCGCCATGGAAACTTCATTTGGTTTCTTCCCTCGCATAATATTGCTAATTGCATGTCAATTATGTCATTTAGCCTACTTAGACATTAATTTCTATGCAAATGTTATATAGCATGGTGTGGAGGACTGCCGTAGTGCACGTGGATGGGGCTTCAGTTTTTTCACGTATTACCTGAACAAACTGAACTCTTCCAAGAACAACTTGCAAAAAATTCAAGTTCTGACAATTGTCACCAAAGGTTTATTTTCTAAAGCATTCAAATAATGGCCCAGTGTACCTGGTTGGATATTAATTATCCAACTGTTTTTTTCGATATTCATTCTCGAATACATACATTTTCTTCCTTGGAAATTGTTCCCCCAAACCTGTTCATCCTCTATGGTATGAGACCCGTTGTAACCCTCTCCATCTCTGTTAACGGTGCCCTGACATTTCCCCCGTGAGACACGCACACAATCTGTGCTAGCGGTAGGCTAGCATTTCCATCACCACCTGACTTCCTGGTTGTACAGCTCTAATAAGTATCGCTACGGTTACCAGAGTAAACCTATATCCACACACTCTATAAGCCATCGGCTTGAGAGGAGGAAGGAGTAAACACGAGGAGAAAATGGATTCTCGGTGTCTATATTTCATGTTGAAAATTGGCTTGTAAATCCAGCCGGTTTGATCTATGGAACCCGTCATTGCTTGGAAAAACCTCCGTAAATGTGTAATTTCTCCCTTGACGGAACACAGCAAAAGGGGCTATCTTTCTTTTCAGTACTCCGCCTCCTCTCTCTGTTCTTTCATTTTTTTGGTCGATCTTTCCCAGGCCGGTCTTGGATTAATGTTAGGCCTCCCTTCCTCCCTCTCTCTTTCTCTCTCTCAACCGCGCTCCCCTGAAATCTGCGCTTCATCAAGGCTTGTCCATTTATCAAAAATAAGGCATCTCCCTCTTTCTCTCTCCGTCCCAGCCTCAAGTTATATGGCAGGTACCGTGTAAGATGGGCTTCAAGAAGGTGGAGGTTATTAATAAAAAGGTCTAAATTGAAAATGAGTAGGCGTGGATGCATCACCAATCATGTGTGAATGATAAAGACCTCCACCACAACCACCACCACCTCCGCCCACCACCCCACCTCCGTTTGGGGCAGCAAGCTCCTTCCGTCCTGGGAGAGGAGACGATAGGACAGGGGGGGCATGGGGGGTGTAGCTTTTTGGCGGCACTAATGTGAAAAGCATGATGCAGAACGCCACATAGAGTTTCTTATAGGCTGGTTGTGGTGGCACAGAGATGGGGGTGGGTGGGTGGGTGGTGTCTATCTCTTTATCAAGCCTCGATGCCTTAATCTCGGGTCCTAAGAGGTGTGATGGCTGTTTATCATAATTGAACTGTGTCCTGGCTAATCATGGACATACGTCTCTGTCACCGGGCCCGTGCGGGCGGGCGACACCGGGCGCTAGTGATTGAGAACGCGTTTAAGAGGAATGATGCGTGGAGCGCGGGTCGTAGCGGGGAGTCGAGGCGGGGGGGGGGGGCGCGCTAGAGCCCTGCTCAAATACAGGCCTCACCTCCGGGAGAGAGCGTCTGATCTGACGTTGATTGGGTTGTTGATGTGTTTCCAACCCCACATCCGGAGGCGTCGTCTGTGTCGGCTACAATCGTAGATTACTTTTGGGGAAGAAGATCTATGTACGAGGAACCAATTTCATAGGCGAGACGGGCTGGGGAGGGTTTGGTTTTGAACTCAACCCCGCCGCTGAGTGAGCTACGGCTGTTTTTGAGCTAGGCGCCTCTTTGTTTGCGCAGCCCCCAATTCCTATCCCAACTGTCATCTTCATCTCAGGGTTTTCACTCTTCATCTCGTCTGTGCGTGTTTGACTTTGACTTTCATCTCTTCTCCACCATCTGTGTCGTACCCTCCCCCATAACCTTTAGGGAGAAAAGTTTTAATCATTGTGCAGCATCAAACTCCTGTACCCACTGGGATGCCGGTCTCCATAAAAGTACCAAAAAAAAAAAAAAGGGATAGGAATAGGAAACGTGTAATGTTGAGACGGGGACATCGCAAATGCCCAAAGGGGCTGGACAGTGGAAGTCATTTCCAGTGGATTTTTTTGCCTACAATGCAAACCCAATCACAAGCGGTGAGCAGTGCTTACAGCTAGGCATTAACCCGAGTGTCCAGGCCTCATCCCCTGGAGACGGCAGGACTGAGCGGAGTGGAGTGCAGAGGAGAGTCTGCTACTAAATCTGGATTTTCCCTGCCTCTGGAAGTGTGTCCAGTCTGGGGAGATCTTGTAGAGTGTTGCTGGGACACCTTGAGCAGACGAAGACACTTTGATTTGTTTGTGATTCGGAAAAAACACCAACACAGCAGAAGTGCTTTATAAAGCTGGCTTTGTTAATGCCGACCAGATTCATAACTACGTTGCTAATCTTAAGCCTATCTAGATTTGAGAAATACCGTACAAATATAGCTACTGTAGAAGAAATGGGAAAATACACCGTAAAAGAGCTCCGGGGCCTAATTTATTGGTCACACGCGGTAACATTGTGGACGTGACTCCCATTTAACGGGGATAAAAGGTGGCTATACCTGCAGGGAACAGGTGCTCTGAAGAACATCTTCATCGACTGGAGTCACCGTCCCCCCGTGTGTGTATGTAAATGAGCGTGGGAGCAAGTGGAGAGATATTAAAAGAGAGGGGACGGAGACACTCCGGGCATCCAGAGTGTGTGAGCCATTCAGGGCGAGACATCTGATTGGCCGCTGACTAGACCCGGGCTAGATGGACGGACTCCTTTCTGTTGGAAGCAACACGCCTCAGAAACACAGGGGGGGCTAATTTGATTTGTCGGTGTGAGATAGAGAGGCTCCCCGATGCCACCTGACAAGAGAGTTAGCCGAGGCGGGCAAGTACAGAAAATGTCTTTTCAATTGTAATTCTTCCCAAGAAAAATCCAATTTACCATGCGGATCCACAGCTGTCACGGCGGCAGAATTAAACATTACCCATAATTCACTGGGGTCCCCGGGCAGGTCAGGGGGACGCCGGGCGATGGTAACGCCACTCTGGGGTGCAATAACAAGTTGATTTTAACCCCTCTGACCCCTATCAACGTGGCCGCCTTCGAGGGGGGGGGGGGGGGGGGGGGGGGGGGGGGGGGGGGGGTCTGGGGAAACGCCAGGTGGCTTCGCCCCTCGGCTCTGCTAACAGTGATGGGGTCGGGTACGCACTACTCGACTTCCCCCTGTGCACGAACCTCACAACTCATCACTCCAGTTCCTACCTTTCACAGAAACAGTTTGTGGGGGGGGAAGGGGGCTGTGTGTGAGGGGGGGGGGGTGATGATATGTCAGCATAAATGCAATGTTTTCCAGCCCACTGGATCGCTTCCTGTAAAAGCACCATAGGGTGGTGGTGTTGGTGGTGGCGGGTGGGTATGGGGGTTGTGGTGGCGGGGGGGGGGGGGGGCGGTGATGCTGTGGCAGCCAGTGTCCCAGTGTCATCACCCAACGGTGAGCTGACTGCTGCGCCTGGCTGGCCGGCCACCGCCGGAGCCTCAATTACCTGACTGACGTTTCATTAACGCCTGCAGCTGATCCCGTGGCGGGGAGGCAGTGGGGCGCACAGCAGGAGCAGAGAGAGAGAAGAGAGAGGGGGAGGGAGAGAGAGAGAGGGGGGGAGGGAGAGCGAGAGAGACTTGCGCATTACATTCTCAGGCGCTGTCAGTGTCACAGGCCTGAGTGCAGCCCCACAGCCACTCATTACCTCCTAGTCATTTAGCACATGGTCGTATTGAGGGGGACGCCAGACACTAAAATAGAGCCGCCGGGTGTTATCCAGAGACTCCTGTGCTGGGCCACATTATCCACACATACCTGGGTGTACCCCGGATGGTTTAACGTTGAGGAATCATTAACCTTGTCAGTGTGTGTCTGCGTGAGATACGGTGTATAAGGAATGACGCCTGGCCATGTCTATATGAGGACATCCTGTTATGGAACGTCACTGTTGTTTATGACCGTGGTTTGTATTCATTTTCGAATACAATGTTGTACATTTTTTCATGTGTTATCGCACAGTAAAGGACTTTGTTTAAATGCCGCATTTTTACTAGAAGATGCAAAATTTGCAGACTTTACGGAATTAGTACTAGGCTGTCATTTCACAACTGGTCTGTGTTTTAGTGTGAGCGTGTCTGTGTCTGTTCTGTGTGCATACAGCCGTGTGTATGTGCTTGTCTGTGTACATTGGTTTGTGTATGAGTGTGTCTGTGTGCAATTGTTTGTGTGTGCGCATGTTCCCGTACTTGCTTGTGTGTCTCTGTGTGTGGGTTTGTGTGCTGCATGTACTTGCTTGCATGTGTGTGTGTGTGTGTGTTGCCTGTCTGTGTGGCCTCTCTGGGGGGGTTAGTGCTGTCCATGACAGAGATGATCCAGGGTGGGAGCTGAGCGGGGGGCTTAGTGGGACCCTGGCCTGAGCTCCTCCACCGGGGCAATGCTTGGCTGGCTCCCCCTTTTTCCATTTGTCACCCTGGGCCAGTAAGACCCGCGGAGAGATTAGGGGCAGAGCGGAGACACTGGGGGGAGTAGCAGGAATAAGAGGATCAGTTAAGCTATAAACACAAGACAAGTTTGTGTCTCTCAGCCAGTCTGGCACATCGGTGGACAGTAATGACTGGGGAAAGTTCAATGTGTGCCGAGTGGCTCCCCCCGCACTCTCCCTGGCCCCCCCGTTCTGGAGTCCGTCGGGGGATGAGGGGCAAGCGGCTGGCCGTTTGCTCAGAGCAAGCTGGTTTAATGCAAGGCGCGGTTATGATAAAGGAGGGCCAGCCAGACCCTGGGACCATTAAACAAAAGGAGTGAACTGTTATTAACCCGTTGTGACCCGGCCCTAACGAACTGTGACCCCCGGTCGCAGAGGAAGCCCGTTTGAACAATAATTAGAAACCCACGGTATGAAGAACATTAGTCAAATCCTGAGAGCTTCTTCATTTCCATATTTTTGAATATTCTACTTAATTATGCAAAGAGCGCCGCAGAGGTAGACGGGAAGTTTCGGGCCGGCCTCATAAAGGCCTTATTAAGAGTGGAGGGGATTAATGACGTTTAATGCGGGGGCAATCAAACATTTAATGCAAAGGCTCTCCTGCAGGCAAACAGTGTTTAAATGAGTCAATTAGACATTCATTATCTGCAGGTCTGCGAGAGGTGTCAGATCTGCATACACGTTGGTGGGGAGAACCAGTCCTCTTTAAAGGGAACTAATGAAATACTAAACCAGTTAACAACTTAGACATGGAAAATGTACAAATATTGATTGCTAGAGGGCTGGTTACGTGTTGTCTTCAAATCAGCGAGGAAATGTGCAATATCCACCAGAGATTGACTCATAAATCATAATTATCGAGTTAGCATGATCTCTCCTTCCAATTAGTTAGGTAGGGCACCAGAGGTGGAATGAGAGTGGGCAACTG
>NC_079423.1:12416812-12447795 GCF_026213295.1 Gadus chalcogrammus | reverse complement strand
AGAAAGCTGCTGAGGCTCGACGTTACACTTTTACAAAAACAATCATTAGTTAGATATAAACGGCAGTAATTGATTCAGTAGGACTCCTTATCCATGTAAACGATCATTGTGACATCTGAATTCATTAATTATCTGAAATACACTGCGTGTGCGTGTGATGTTAAATGTTTGAACCAAGGTTAACGGTTAAAGTGTCAGAGAATGGGTGGTGATTTTTGACGTCCTCCCATGATCTGAAGTGAGCGTGCGTGTTTGTGTTGGTGAAAGTTTAAGAAATGTACAACTGTCGTTTCAGCTCTCTGGTGCTCCCTGCTGGCAGTATCACTATACTGTCCTCATGTTTCACAAAAATAGTTTTGAGAGACGTTGTCAGTTTTTGTATGTTGCTTAAATCCTCCAAAGCGGTTGGCAGTAAACATCAGGTCACGGTACGCCACGGTAGGCCACGGAGGCAATGAGCTCGAGTTTAAAAAGAAAAAGCTTACAGCACCTGGTATTCCCAGGCGGTCTCCCATCCAAGTACTAACCAGGCCCGACCCTGCTTAGCTTTCGAGATCAGACGAGATCGGGCGTGTTCAGGGTGGTATGGCCGTAAGCAATTAGTCCAGGCGCAAAACCAGGTTTCATACAGTAGCACATAAGGAGTGAGAAAGCTGCTGAGGCTCGACGTTACACTTTTACAAAAACAATCATTAGTTAGATATAAACGGCAGTAATTGATTCAGTAGGACTCCTTATCCATGTAAACGATCATTGTGACATCTGAATTCATTAATTATCTGAAATACACTGCGTGTGCGTGTGATGTTAAATGTTTGAACCAAGGTTAACGGTTAAAGTGTCAGAGAATGGGTGGTGATTTTTTGACGTCCTCCCATGATCTGAAGTGAGCGTGCGTGTTTGTGTTGGTGAAAGTTTAAGAAATGTACAACTGTCGGTTCAGCTCTCTGGTGCTCCCTGCTGGCAGTATCAGTATACTGTCCTCATGTTTCACAAAAATAGTTTTGAGAGACGTTGTCAGTTTTTGTATGTTGCTTAAATCCTCCAAAGCGGTTGGCAGTAAACATCAGGTCACGGTACGCCACGGTAGGCCACGGAGTCAATGAGCTCGAGTTGAAAAAGAAAAAGCTTACAGCACCTGGTATTCCCAGGCGGTCTCCCATCCAAGTACTAACCAGGCCCGACCCTGCTTAGCTCCCGAGTTCAGACGAGATCGGGCGTGTTCAGGGTGGTATGGCCGGAAGCAATTAGTGCAGGCGCAAAACCAGGTTTCATACAGTAGCACATAAGGAGTGAGAAAGCTGCTGAGGCTCGACGTTACACTTTACAAAAACAATCATTAGTCAGATATAAACGGCAGTAATTGATTCAGTAGGACTCCTTATCCATGTAAACGATCATTGTGACATCTGAATTCATTAATTATCTGAAATACACTGCGTGTGCGTGTGATGTTAAATGTTTGAACCAAGGTTAACGGTTAAAGTGTCAGAGAATGGGTGGTGATTTTTTGACGTCCTCCCATGATCTGAAGTGAGCGTGCGTGTTTGTGTTGGTGAAAGTTTAAGAAATGTACAACTGTCGGTTCAGCTCTCTGGTGCTCCCTGCTGGCAGTATCACTATACTGTCCTCATGTTTCACAAAAATAGTTTTGAGAGACGTCAGTTTTTGTATGTTGCTTAAATCCTCCAAAGCGGTTGGCAGTAAACATCAGGTCACGGTACGCCACGGTAGGCCACGGAGGCAATGAGCTCGAGTTGAAAAAGAAAAATCTTACAGCACCTGGTATTCCCAGGCGGTCTCCCATCCAAGTACTAACCAGGCCCGACCCTGCTTAGCTTCCGAGATCAGACGATATCGGGCGTGTTCAGGGTGGTATGGCCGTAAGCAATTAGTGCAGGCGCAAAACCAGGTTTTATACAGTAGCACATAAGGAGTGAGAAAGCTGCTGAGGCTCGACGTTACACTCTTACAAAAACAATCATTAGTTAGATATAAACGGCAGTAATTGATTCAGTAGGACTCCTTATCCATGTAAACGATCATTGTGACATCTGAATTCATTAATTATCTGAAATACACTGCGTGTGCGTGTGATGTTAAATGTTTGAACCAAGGTTAACGGTTAAAGTGTCAGAGAATGGGTGGTGATTTTTTGACGTCCTCCCATGATCTGAAGTGAGCGTGCGTGTTTGTGTTGGTGAAAGTTTAAGAAATGTACAACTGTCGGTTCAGCTCTCTGGTGCTCCCTGCTGGCAGTATCACTATACTGTCCTCATGTTTCACAAAAATAGTTTTGAGAGACGTTGTCAGTTTTTGTATGTTGCTTAAATCCTCCAAAGCGGTTGGCAGTAAACATCAGGTCACGGTACGCCACGGTAGGCCACGGAGGCAATGAGCTCGAGTTGAAAAAGAAAAAGCTTACAGCACCTGGTATTCCCAGGCGGTCTCCCTTCCAAGTACTAACCAGGCCCGACCCTGCTTAGCTTCCGAGATCAGACGAGATCGGGCGTGTTCAGGCTGGTATGGCCGTAAGCAATTAGTGCAGGCGCAAAACCAGGTTTTATACAGTAGCACATAAGGAGTGAGAAAGCTGCTGAGGCTTGACGTTACACTTTTACAAAAACAATCATTAGTTAGATATAAACGGCAGTAATTGATTCAGTAGGACTCCTTATCCATGTAAACGATCATTGTGACATCTGAATTCATTAATTATCTGAAATACACTGCGTGTGCGTGTGACGTTAAATGTTTGAACCAAGGTTAACGGTTAAAGTGTCAGAGAATGGGTGGTGATTTTTTGACGTCCTCCCATGATCTGAAGTGAGCGTGCGTGTTTGTGTTGGTGAAAGTTTAAGAAATGTACAACTGTCGGTTCAGCTCTCTGGTGCTCCCTGCTGGCAGTATCACTATACTGTCCTCATGTTTCACAAAAATAGTTTTGAGAGACGTTTTCAGTTTTTGTATGTTGCTTAAATCCTCCAAAGCGGTTGGCAGTAAACATCAGGTCACGGTACGCCACGGTAGGCCACGGAGTCAATGAGCTCGAGTTGAAAAAGAAAAAGCTTACAGCACCTGGTATTCCCAGGCGGTCTCCCAACCAAGTACTAACCAGGCCCGACCCTGCTTAGCTTCCGAGATCAGACGAGATCGGGCGTGTTCAGGGTGGTATGGCCGTAATCAATTAGTGTAGGCGCAAAACCAGGTTTTATACAGTAGCACATAAGGAGTGAGAAAGCTGCTGAGGCTCGACGTTCCACTCTTACAAAAACAATCATTAGTTAGATATAAACGGCAGTAATTGATTCAGTAGGACTCCTTATCCATGTAAACGATCATTGTGACATCTGAATTCATTAATTATCTGAAATACACTGCGTGTGCGTGTGATGTTAAATGTTTGAACCAAGGTTAACGGTTAAAGTGTCAGAGAATGGGTGGTGATTTTTTGACGTCCTCCCATGATCTGAAGTGAGCGTGCGTGTTTGTGTTGGTGAAAGTTTAAGAAATGTACAACTGTCGGTTCAGCTCTCTGGTGCTCCCTGCTGGCAGTATCACTATACTGTCCTCATGTTTCACAAAAATAGTTTTGAGAGACGTTGTCAGTTTTTGTATGTTGCTTAAATCCTCCAAAGCGGTTGGCAGTAAACATCAGGTCACGGTACGCCACGGTAGGCCACGGAGTCAATGAGCTCGAGTTGAAAAAGAAAAAGCTTACAGCACCTGGTATTCCCAAGCGGTCTCCCATCCAAGTACTAACCAGGCCCGACCCTGCTTAGCTTCCGAGATCAGACGAGATCTGGCGTGTTCAGGGTGGTATGGCCGTAAGCAATTAGTGCAGGCGCAAAACCAGGTTTTATACAGTAGCACATAAGGAGTGTGAAAGCTGCTGAGGCTCGACGTTACACTTTTACAAAAACAATCATTAGTTAGATATAAACGGCAGTAATTGATTCAGTAGGACTCCTTATCCATGTAAACGATCATTGTGACATCTGAATTCATTAATTATCTGAAATACACTGCGTGTGCGTGTGATGTTAAATGTTTGAACCAAGGTTAACGGTTAAAGTGTCAGAGAATGGGTGGTGATTTTTTGACGTCCTCCCATGATCTGGGCCCCGTTTCCCGAAAGCATCGTTAGCCTAAGTGGATCGTGAAGTGCGTCGTAAGGGCATCGTAGAGTTTTCACCGCGTTTCCCGAAAGCATCGTGGGGAACGAACGTCTTGAAAACGCTCGTAGCTAACGAGTACTCCAGGGGTGCTCGTAGGACGCTAAGAGCATCGTCAGCTATAGCCTCAGTGGCGACACCATCGGACATTCCGTCTATTGGATGCGTTTTATTAAAACGCATTGCGCCTTTATGTTCTTAGTTTGGTAATTAATAAAGATTATTAATTTATTTATTAATAAAGATGTTAAAATGGCCAAAATAAAACGGGACAGTCCAGAAAATGTTTGCGCAGGCAGGGCACTCAAAATGTATGAGAGAAAGTGGGGGGATTTGTGCAGACTGACATAGGCTACTCATAAAACGTAGCATAAAATAATGTAAAAAATTAAATTAAATTAAAAAAAATTAAAATAAAGAAATAAAATAAATTATAAAAAACAAGCAAAGGAGCAGGCAAAAGGCTGGGATATGGTGGGGATTGGTCACGTTGACGGGAATGTTTAGTGACATGTGGGAGGGTGGAGGGGGTTAAAAAAAAGTCTCAATCACTCTTCGACGCGCATGAAAACCAGCCGCGTAGTTATGAGGGAGGCCGTCCTCACACCGATCTTCCTCGTCGTCATCGTCCTCAGCGTCCTCCGGTTCAAGCAATGCCACCCCAGCCTTAGCTGCAATGTTGTGCAACATAGCCGTCACACATATCACGGCGCATGACTTGGCCGGCGAAAACTGGAGCCCTCCGCCTGACTTGTGATGAAGGCATCTAATATAGCGCAACTTCCACCTCCCGATCGTGCGCTCAACGATGCACCGGGCCAGACGGTGGGCTTCGTTGTATTCCTCATCAATACATACCTTACCCTATTTCCAGAGGGGCTTTTATAGCCAATCAAATGATCAATCAAGGAAACCCTTATGCGGAATCAAATTAAGTCGGCTCTCTTTGCTGCGCAAAGCATGTTTCAGAAATCAGCCCATTAAGATAAATGTAGTTGTCACACAAGCAATTTTTAATTTTTTGTCATATGGAATTATTTCAGGGGGGAAAATGCCGTGAAACGCACAGTGCATTCAGGATTAGGACTGATATATGTCGGTTTAAGCCTAATCAATTGTGTTTTAATGTCTTGCTATAGCATTAATCTAATTGCAGTCTATTTTTTTCGGAGGCTACTCTGCTGTTGTCCTTGATGGGGATTTATTTTAACCCTTTTTAACACAATTTTCCTGCGACATTCCTGCGTCTCCCCCTCCTACGGAGCCCATTTCAGCACCGTGTCAGTAGACAGTTACAATCCTACGACGTCGTGAGTGCAGCGAATGCGCGTTCACGTTAAGAGGAGTTTCGGGAAACGCTCCAAAGAAATTGACGATGGATCGCAAAATCCATCGTGAGAATGATCGTACGAGCGTGGATCCATCGTTATCGGGAAACGGGGCCCTGAAGTGAGCGTGCGTGTTTGTGTTGGTGAAAGTTTAAGAAATGTACAACTGTCGTTTCAGCTCTCTGGTGCTGCCTGCTGGCAGTATCACTATACTGTCCTCATGTTTCACAAAAATAGTTTGAGAGACGTTGTCAGTTTTTGTATGTTGCTTAAATCCTCCAAAGCGGTTGGCAGTAAACATCAGGTCACGGTACGCCACGGTAGGCCACGGAGGCAATGAGCTCGAGTTTAAAAAGAAAAAGCTTACAGCACCTGGTATTCCCAGGCGGTCTCCCATCCAAGTACTAACCAGGCCCGACCCTGCTTAGCTCCCGAGTTCAGACGAGATCGGGCGTGTTTTTTTTTTTTTTTTTTTCTTTTGGTGACACCCGTCACTACTTACAGCAACCTGGGCTTCTGAGGAGGTCTCCCATCCAAGTACTAACCAGGCCCGACCCTGCTTAGCTTCCAATATCAGACGAGATCGGGCGTGTTCAGGGTGGTATGGCCGTAATCAATTAGTGCAGGCGCAAAACCAGGTTTTATACAGTAGCACATAAGGAGTGAGAAAGCGGCTGAGGCTTGACGTTACACTTTTACAAAAACAATCATTAGTTAGATATAAACGGCAGTAATTGATTCAGTAGGACTCCTTATCCATGTAAACGATCATTGTGACATCTGAATTCATTAATTATCTGAAATACACTGCGTGTGCGTGTGATGTTAAATGTTTGAACCAAGGTTAACGGTTAAAGTGTCAGAGAATGGGTGGTGATTTTTTGACGTCCTCCCATGATCTGAAGTGAGCGTGCATGTTTGTGTTGGTGAAAGTTTAAGAAATGTACAACTGTCGGTTCAGCTCTCTGGTGCTCCCTGCTGGCAGTATCACTATACTGTCCTCATGTTTCACAAAAACAGTTTTGAGAGACTTTGTCAGTTTTTGTATGTTGCTTAAATCCTCCAAAGCGGTTGGCAGTAAACATCAGGTCACGGTACACCACGGAGTCAATGAGCTCGAGTTGAAAAAGAAAAAGCTTACAGCACCTGGTATTCCCAGGCGGTCTCCCATCCAAGTACTAAACAGGCCCGACCCTGCTTAGCTTCCGAGATCAGACGAGATCGGGCGTGTTCAGGGTGATATGGCCGTAAGCAATTAGTGCAGGCGCAAAACCAGGTTTTATACAGTAGCACATAAGGAGTGTGAAAGCTGCTGAGGCTCGACGTTACACTTTTACAAAAACAATCATTAGTTAGATATAAACGGCAGTAATTGATTCAGTAGGACTCCTTATCCATGTAAACGATCATTGTGACATCTGAATTCATTAATTATCTGAAATACACTGCGTGTGCGTGTGATGTTAAATGTTTGAACCAAGGTTAACGGTTAAAGTGTCAGAGAATGGGTGGTGATTTTTTGACGTCCTCCCATGATCTGAAGTGAGCGTGCGTGTTTGTGTTGGTGAAAGTTTAAGAAATGTACAACTGTCGTTTCAGCTCTCTGGTGCTCCCTGCTGGCAGTATCACTATACTGTCCTCATGTTTCACAAAAATAGTTTTGAGAGACGTTGTCAGTTTTTGTATGTTGCTTAAATCCTCCAAAGCGGTTGGCAGTAAACATCAGGTCACGGTACGCCACGGTAGGCCACGGAGTCAATGAGCTCGAGTTGAAAAAGAAAAAGCTTACAGCACCTGGTATTCCCAGGCGGTCTCCCAACCAAGTACTAACCAGGCCCTACCCTGCTTAGCTTCCGAGATCAGACGAGATCGGGCGTGTTTTTTTTTTTTCTTCTTTTGGTGACACCCGTCACTACTTACAGCAACCTGGGCTTCTGAGGAGGTCTCCCATCCAAGTACTAACCAGGCCCGACCCTGCTTAGCTTCCGAGATCTGACGAGATCGGGCGTGTTCAGGGTGGTATGGCCGTAAGCAATTAGTGCAGGCGCAAAACCAGGTTTTATACAGTAGCACATAAGGAGTGAGAAAGCTGCTGAGGCTCGACGTTACACTCTTACAAAAACAATCATTAGTTAGATATAAACGGCAGTAATTGATTCAGTAGGACTCCTTATCCATGTAAACGATCATTGTGACATCTGAATTCATTAATTATCTGAAATACACTGCGTGTGCGTGTGATGTTAAATGTTTGAACCAAGGTTAACGGTTAAAGTGTCAGAGAATGGGTGGTGATTTTTTGACGTCCTCCCATGATCTGAAGTGAGCGTGCGTGTTTGTGTTGGTGAAAGTTTAAGAAATGTACAACTGTCGGTTCAGCTCTCTGGTGCTCCCTGCTGGCAGTATCACTATACTGTCCTCATGTTTCACAAAAATAGTTTTGAGAGACGTTGTCAGTTTTTGTATGTTGCTTAAATCCTCCAAAGCGGTTGGCAGTAAACATCAGGTCACGGTACGCCACGGTAGGCCACGGAGTCAATGAGCTCGAGTTGAAAAAGAAAAAGCTTACAGCACCTGGTATTCCCAGGCGGTCTCCCATCCAAGTATTAACCAGGCCCGAGCCTGCTTAGCTTCCGAGATCAGACGAGATCGGGCGTGTTCAGGGTGGTATGGCCGTAAGCAATTAGTGCAGGCGCAAAACCAGGTTTCATACAGTAGCACATAAGGAGTGAGAAAGCTGCTGAGGCTCGACGTTACACTTTTACAAAAACAATCATTAGTTAGATATAAACGGCAGTAATTGATTCAGTAGGACTCCTTATCCATGTAAACGATCATTGTGACATCTGAATTCATTAATTATCTGAAATACACTGCGTGTGCGTGTGATGTTAAATGTTTGAACCAAGGTTAACGGTTAAAGTGTCAGAGAATGGGTGGTGATTTTTTGACGTCCTCCCATGATCTGAAGTGAGCGTGCGTGTTTGTGTTGGTGAAAGTTTAAGAAATGTACAACTGTCGGTTCAGCTCTCTGGTGCTCCCTGCTGGCAGTATCACTATACTGTCCTCATGTTTCACAAAAATAGTTTTGAGAGACGTTGTCAGTTTTTGTATGTTGCTTAAATCCTCCAAAGCGGTTGGCAGTAAACATCAGGTCACGGTACGCCACGGTAGGCCACGGAGGCAATGAGCTCGAGTTGAAAAAGAAAAAGCTTTCAGCAACTGGTATTCCCAGGCGGTCTCCCTTCCAAGTACTAACCAGGCCCGACCCTGCTTAGCTTCCAAGATCAGACGAGATCGGGCATGTTCAGGGTGGTATGGCCGTAAGCAATTAGTGCAGGCGCAAAACCAGGTTTTATACAGTAGCACATAAGGAGTGAGAAAGCTGCTGAGGCTTGACGTTACACTTTTACAAAAACAATCATTAGTTAGATATAAACGGCAGTAATTGATTCAGTAGGACTCCTTATCCATGTAAACGATCATTGTGACATCTGAATTCATTAATTATCTGAAATACACTGCGTGTGCGTGTGATGTTAAATGTTTGAACCAAGGTTAACGGTTAAAGTGTCAGAGAATGGGTGGTGATTTTTTGACGTCCTCCCATGATCTGAAGTGAGCGTGCGTGTTTGTGTTGGTGAAAGTTTAAGAAATGTACAACTGTCGGTACAGCTCTCTGGTGCTCCCTGCTGGCAGTATCACTATACTGTCCTCATGTTTCACAAAAATAGTTTTGAGAGACGTTGTCAGTTTTTGTATGTTGCTTAAATCCTCCAAAGCGGTTGGCAGTAAACATCAGGTCACGGTACGCCACGGTAGGCCACGGAGGCAATGAGCTCGAGTTGAAAAAGAAAAAGCTTACAGCACCTGGTATTCCCAGGCGGTCTCCCTTCCAAGTACTAACCAGGCCCGACCCTGCTTAGCTTCCGAGATCAGACGAGATCGGGCGTGTTCAGGCTGGTATGGCCGTAAGCAATTAGTGCAGGCGCAAAACCAGGTTTTATACAGTAGCACATAAGGAGTGAGAAAGCTGCTGAGGCTTGACGTTACACTTTTACAAAAACAATCATTAGTTAGATATAAACGGCAGTAATTGATTCAGTAGGACTCCTTATCCATGTAAACGATCATTGTGACATCTGAATTCATTAATTATCTGAAATACACTGCGTGTGCGTGTGACGTTAAATGTTTGAACCAAGGTTAACGGTTAAAGTGTCAGAGAATGGGTGGTGATTTTTTGACGTCCTCCCATGATCTGAAGTGAGCGTGCGTGTTTGTGTTGGTGAAAGTTTAAGAAATGTACAACTGTCGGTTCAGCTCTCTGGTGCTCCCTGCTGGCAGTATCACTATACTGTCCTCATGTTTCACAAAAATAGTTTTGAGAGACGTTGTCAGTTTTTGTATGTTGCTTAAATCCTCCAAAGCGGTTGGCAGTAAACATCAGGTCACGGTACGCCACGGTAGGCCACGGAGTCAATGAGCTCGAGTTGAAAAAGAAAATCCTTGCAGCACCTGGTATTCCCAGGCGGTCTCCCATCCAAGTACTAACCAGGCCCGACCCTGCTTAGCTTCCGAGATCAGACGAGATCGGGCGTGTTCAGGGTGGTATGGCCGTAAGCAATTAGTGCAGGCGCAAAACCAGGTTTTATACAGTAGCACATAAGGAGTGAGAAAGCTGCTGAGGCTCGACGTTACACTCTTACAAAAACAATCATTAGTTAGATATAAACGGCAGTAATTGATTCAGTAGGACTCCTTATCCATGTAAACGATCATTGTGACATCTGAATTCATTAATTATCTGAAATACACTGCGTGTGCGTGTGATGTTAAATGTTTGAACCAAGGTTAACGGTTAAAGTGTCAGAGAATGGGTGGTGATTTTTTGACGTCCTCCCATGATCTGAAGTGAGCGTGCGTGTTTGTGTTGGTGAAAGTTTAAGAAATGTACAACTGTCGGTTCAGCTCTCTGGTGCTCCCTGCTGGCAGTATCACTATACTGTCCTCATGTTTCACAAAAATAGTTTTGAGAGACGTTGTCAGTTTTTGTATGTTGCTTAAATCCTCCAAAGCGGTTGGCAGTAAACATCAGGTCACGGTACGCCACGGTAGGCCACGGAGGCAATGAGCTCGAGTTGAAAAAGAAAAAGCTTATAGCACCTGGTATTCCCAGGCGGTCTCCCATCCAAGTACTAACCAGGCCCGACCCTGCTTAGCTTCCGAGATCAGACGAGATCGGGCGTGTTCAGGGTGGTATGGCCAGTAAGCAATTAGTGCAGGCGCAAAACCAGGTTTATACAGTAGCACATAAGGAGTGAGAAAGCTGCTGAGGCTCGACGTTACACTTTTACAAAAACAATCATTAGTTAGATATAAACGGCAGTAATTGATTCAGTAGGACTCCTTATCCATGTAAACGATCATTGTGACATCTGAATTCATTAATTATCTGAAATACACTGCGTGTGCGTGTGATGTTAAATGTTTGAACCAAGGTTAACGGTTAAAGTGTCAGAGAATGGGTGGTGATTTTTTGACGTCCTCCCATGATCTGAAGTGAGCGTGCGTGTTTGTGTTGGTGAAAGTTTAAGAAATGTACAACTGTCGTTTCAGCTCTCTGGTGCTCCCTGCTGGCAGTATCACTATACTGTCCTCATGTTTCACAAAAATAGTTTTGAGAGACGTGGTCAGTTTTTGTATGTTGCTTAAATCCTCCAAAGCGGTTGGCAGTAAACATCAGGTCACGGTACGCCACGGTAGGCCACGGAGGCAATGAGCTCGAGTTGAAAAAGAAAAAGCTTACAGCACCTGGTATTCCCAGGCGGTCTCCCATCCAAGTACTAACCAGGCCCGACCCTGCTTAGCTTCTGAGATCAGACGAGATCGGGCGTGTTCAGGGTGGTATGGCCGTAAGCAATTAGTGCAGGCGCAAAACCAGGTTTTATACAGTAGCACATAAGGAGTGAGAAAGCTGCTGAGGCTCGACGTTACACTCTTACAAAAACAATCATTAGTTAGATATAAACGGCAGTAATTGATTCAGTAGGACTCCTTATCCATGTAAACGATCATTGTGACATCTGAATTCATTAATTATCTGAAATACACTGCGTGTGCGTGTGATGTTAAATGTTTGAACCAAGGTTAACGGTTAAAGTGTCAGAGAATGGGTGGTGATTTTTTGACGTCCTCCCATGATCTGAAGTGAGCGTGCGTGTTTGTGTTGGTGAAAGTTTAAGAAATGTACAACTGTCGGTTCAGCTCTCTGGTGCTCCCTGCTGGCAGTATCACTATACTGTCCTCATGTTTCACAAAAATAGTTTTGAGAGACGTTGTCAGTTTTTGTATGTTGCTTAAATCCTCCAAAGCGGTTGGCAGTAAACATCAGGTCACGGTACGCCACGGTAGGCCACGGAGTCAATGAGCTCGAGTTGAAAAAGAAAAAGCTTACAGCACCTGGTATTCCCAGGCGGTCTCCCACCAAGTACTAACCAGGCCCGACCCTGCTTAGCTTCCGAGATCAGACGAGATCGGGCGTGTTCAGGGTGGTATGGCCGTAATCAATTAGTGTAGGCGCAAAACCAGGTTTTATACAGTAGCACATAAGGAGTGAGAAAGCTGCTGAGGCTCGACGTTACACTCTTACAAAAACAATCATTAGTTAGATATAAACGGCAGTAATTGATTCAGTAGGACTCCTTATCCATGTAAACGATCATTGTGACATCTGAATTCATTAATTATCTGAAATACACTGCGTGTGCGTGTGATGTTAAATGTTTGAACCAAGGTTAACGGTTAAAGTGTCAGAGAATGGGTGGTGATTTTTTGACGTCCTCCCATGATCTGAAGTGAGCGTGCGTGTTTGTGTTGGTGAAAGTTTAAGAAATGTACAACTGTCGGTTCAGCTCTCTGGTGCTCCCTGCTGGCAGTATCACTATACTGTCCTCATGTTTCACAAAAATAGTTTTGAGAGACGTTGTCAGTTTTTGTATGTTGCTTAAATCCTCCAAAGCGGTTGGCAGTAAACATCAGGTCACGGTACGCCACGGTAGGCCACGGAGTCAATGAGCTCGAGTTGAAAAAGAAAAAGCTTACAGCACCTGGTATTCCCAGGCGGTCTCCCATCCAAGTACTAACCAGGCCCGACCCTGCTTAGCTTCCGATATCAGACGAGATCTGGCGTGTTCAGGGTGGTATGGCCGTAAGCAATTAGTGCAGGCGCAAAACCAGGTTTTATACAGTAGCACATAAGGAGTGTGAAAGCTGCTGAGGCTCGACGTTACACTTTTACAAAAACAATCATTAGTTAGATATAAACGGCAGTAATTGATTCAGTAGGACTCCTTATCCATGTAAACGATCATTGTGACATCTGAATTCATTAATTATCTGAAATACACTGCGTGTGCGTGTGATGTTAAATGTTTGAACCAAGGTTAACGGTTAAAGTGTCAGAGAATGGGTGGTGATTTTTTGACGTCCTCCCATGATCTGGGCCCCGTTTCCCGAAAGCATCGTTAGCCTAAGTGGATCGTGAAGTGCGTCGTAAGGGCATCGTAGAGTTTTCACCGCGTTTCCCGAAAGCATCGTGGGGAACGAACGTCTTGAAAACGCTCGTAGCTAACGAGTACTCCAGGGGTGCTCGTAGGACGCTAAGAGCATCGTCAGCTATAGCCTCAGTGGCGACACCATCGGACATTCCGTCTATTGGATGCGTTTTATTAAAACGCATTGCGCCTTTATGTTCTTAGTTTGGTAATTAATAAAGATTATTAATTTATTTATTAATAAAGATGTTAAAATGGCCAAAATAAAACGGGACAGTCCAGAAAATGTTTGCGCAGGCAGGGCACTCAAAATGTGTGAGAGAAAGTGGGGGGATTTGTGCAGACTGACATAGGCTACTCATAAAACGTAGCATAAAATAATGTAAAAAATTAAATTAAATTAAAAAAAATTAAAATAAAGAAATAAAATAAATTATAAAAAACAAGCAAAGGAGCAGGCAAAAGGCTGGGATATGGTGGGGATTGGTCACGTTGACGGGAATGTTTAGTGACATGTGGGAGGGTGGAGGGGGTTAAAAAAAAGTCTCAATCACTCTTCGACGCGCATGAAAACCAGCCGCGTAGTTATGAGGGAGGCCGTCCTCACACCGATCTTCCTCGTCGTCATCGTCCTCAGCGTCCTCCGGTTCAAGCAATGCCACCCCAGCCTTAGCTGCAATGTTGTGCAACATAGCCGTCACACATATCACGGCGCATGACTTGGCCGGCGAAAACTGGAGCCCTCCGCCTGACTTGTGATGAAGGCATCTAATATAGCGCAACTTCCACCTCCCGATCGTGCGCTCAACGATGCACCGGGCCAGACGGTGGGCTTCGTTGTATTCCTCATCAATACATACCTTACCCTATTTCCAGAGGGGCTTTTATAGCCAATCAAATGATCAATCAAGGAAACCCTTATGCGGAATCAAATTAAGTCGGCTCTCTTTGCTGCGCAAAGCATGTTTCAGAAATCAGCCCATTAAGATAAATGTAGTTGTCACACAAGCAATTTTTAATTTTTTGTCATATGGAATTATTTCAGGGGGGAAAATGCCGTGAAACGCACAGTGCATTCAGGATTAGGACTGATATATGTCGGTTTAAGCCTAATCAATTGTGTTTTAATGTCTTGCTATAGCATTCATCTAATTGCAGTCTATTTTTTTCGGAGGCTACTCTGCTGTTGTCCTTGATGGGGATTTATTTTAACCCTTTTTAACACAATTTTCCTGCGACATTCCTGCGTCTCCCCCTCCTACGGAGCCCATTTCAGCACCGTGTCAGTAGACAGTTACAATCCTACGACGTCGTGAGTGCAGCGAATGCGCGTTCACGTTAAGAGGAGTTTCGGGAAACGCTCCAAAGAAATTGACGATGGATCGCAAAATCCATCGTGAGAATGATCGTACGAGCGTGGATCCATCGTTATCGGGAAACGGGGCCCTGAAGTGAGCGTGCGTGTTTGTGTTGGTGAAAGTTTAAGAAATGTACAACTGTCGTTTCAGCTCTCTGGTGCTGCCTGCTGGCAGTATCACTATACTGTCCTCATGTTTCACAAAAATAGTTTTGAGAGACGTTGTCAGTTTTTGTATGTTGCTTAAATCCTCCAAAGCGGTTGGCAGTAAACATCAGGTCACGGTACGCCACGGTAGGCCACGGAGGCAATGAGCTCGAGTTGAAAAAGAAAAAGCTTACAGCACCTGGTATTCCCAGGCGGTCTCCCTTCCAAGTACTAACCAGGCCCGACCCTGCTTAGCTTCCGAGATCAGACGAGATCGGGCGTGTTCAGGGCTGGTATGGCCGTAAGCAATTAGTGCAGGCGCAAAACCAGGTTTTATACAGTAGCACATAAGGAGTGAGAAAGCTGCTGAGGCTTGACGTTACACTTTTACAAAAACAATCATTAGTTAGATATAAACGGCAGTAATTGATTCAGTAGGACTCCTTATCCATGTAAACGATCATTGTGACATCTGAATTAATTAATTATCTGAAATACACTGCGTGTGCGTGTGACGTTAAATGTTTGAACCAAGGTTAACGGTTAAAGTGTCAGAGAATGGGTGGTGATTTTTGACGTCCTCCCATGATCTGAAGTGAGCGTGCGTGTTTGTGTTGGTGAAAGTTTAAGAAATGTACAACTGTCGGTTCAGCTCTCTGGTGCTCCCTGCTGGCAGTATCACTATACTGTCCTCATGTTTCACAAAAATAGTTTTGAGAGACGTTGTCAGTTTTTGTATGTTGCTTAAATCCTCCAAAGCGGTTGGCAGTAAACATCAGGTCACGGTACGCCACGGTAGGCCACGGAGTCAATGAGCTCGAGTTGAAAAAGAAAATCCTTACAGCACCTGGTATTCCCAGGCGGTCTCCCATCCAAGTACAAACCAGGCCCGACCCTGCTTACCTTCCGAGATCAGACGAGATCGGGCGTGTTCAGGGTGGTATGGCCGTAAGCAATTAGTGCAGGCGCAAAACCAGGTTTATACAGTAGCACATAAGGAGTGAGAAAGCTGCTGAGGCTCGACGTTACACTCTTACAAAAACAATCATTAGTTAGATATAAACGGCAGTAATTGATTCAGTAGGACTCCTTATCCATGTAAACGATCATTGTGACATCTGAATTCATTAATTATCTGAAATACACTGCGTGTGCGTGTGATGTTAAATGTTTGAACCAAGGTTAACGGTTAAAGTGTCAGAGAATGGGTGGTGATTTTTTGACGTCCTCCCATGACCTGAAGTGAGCGTGCGTGTTTGTGTTGGTGAAAGTTTAAGAAATGTACAACTGTCGGTTCAGCTCTCTGGTGCTCCCTGCTGGCAGTATCACTATACTGTCCTCATGTTTCACAAAAATAGTTTTGAGAGACGTTGTCAGTTTTTGTATGTTGCTTAAATCCTCCAAAGCGGTTGGCAGTAAACATCAGGTCACGGTACGCCACGGTAGGCCACGGAGGCAATGAGCTCGAGTTGAAAAAGAAAAATCTTATAGCACCTGGTATTCCCAGGCGGTCTCCCATCCAAGTACTAACCAGGCCCGACCCTGCTTAGCTTCCGAGATCAAACGAGATCGGGCATGTTCAGGGTGGTATGGCCATAATCAATTAGTGCAGGCGCAAAACCAGGTTTTATACAGTAGCACATAAGGAGTGAGAAAGCTGCTGAGGCTCAACGTTACACTTTTACAAAAACAATCATTAGTTAGATATAAACGGCAGTAATTGATTCAGTAGGACTCCTTATCCATGTAAACGATCATTGTGACATCTGAATTCATTAATTATCTGAAATACACTGCGTGTGCGTGTGATGTTAAATGTTTGAACCAAGGTTAACGGTTAAAGTGTCAGAGAATGGGTGGTGATTTTTTGACGTCCTCCCATGATCTGAAGTGAGCGTGCGTGTTTGTGTTGGTGAAAGTTTAAGAAATGTACAACTGTCGTTTCAGCTCTCTGGTGCTCCCTGCTGGCAGTATCACTATACTGTCCTCATGTTTCACAAAAATAGTTTTGAGAGACGTCAGTTTTTGTATGTTGCTTAAATCCTCCAAAGCGGTTGGCAGTAAACATCAGGTCACGGTACGCCACGGTAGGCCACGGAGGCAATGAGCTCGAGTTGAAAAAGAAAAAGCTTACAGCACCTGGTATTCCCAGGCGGTCTCCCATCCAAGTACTAACCAGGCCCGACCCTGCTTAGCTTCTGAGATCAGACGAGATCGGGCGTGTTCAGGGTGGTATGGCCGTAGGCAATTAGTGCTGGCTCAAAACCAGGTTTTATCCAGTAGCACATAAGGAGTGAGAAAGCTGCTGAGGCTCGACGTTACACTCTTACAAAAACAATCATTAGTTAGATATAAACGGCAGTAATTGATTCAGTAGGACTCCTTATCCATGTAAACGATCATTGTGACATCTGAATTCATTAATTATCTGAAATACACTGCGTGTGCGTGTGATGTTAAATGTTTGAACCAAGGTTAACGGTTAAAGTGTCAGAGAATGGGTGGTGATTTTTTGACGTCCTCCCATGATCTGAAGTGAGCGTGCGTGTTTGTGTTGGTGAAAGTTTAAGAAATGTACAACTGTCGGTTCAGCTCTCTGGTGCTCCCTGCTGGCAGTATCACTATACTGTCCTCATGTTTCACAAAATAGTTTTGAGAGACGTTTTCAGTTTTTGTATGTTGCTTAAATCCTCCAAAGCGGTTGGCAGTAAACATCAGGTCACGGTACGCCACGGTAGGCCAAGGAGTCAATGAGCTCGAGTTGAAAAAGAAAAAGCTTACAGCACCTGGTATTCCCAGGCGGTCTCCCAACCAAGTACTAACCAGGCCCGACCCTGCTTAGCTTCCGAGATCAGACGAGATCGGGCGTGTTCAGGGTGGTATGGCCGTAATCAATTAGTGTAGGCGCAAAACCAGGTTTTATACAGTAGCACATAAGGAGTGAGAAAGCTGCTGAGGCTCGACGTTCCACTCTTACAAAAACAATCATTAGTTAGATATAAACGGCAGTAATTGATTCAGTAGGACTCCTTATCCATGTAAACGATCATTGTGACATCTGAATTCATTAATTATCTGAAATACACTGCGTGTGCGTGTGATGTTAAATGTTTGAACCAAGGTTAACGGTTAAAGTGTCAGAGAATGGGTGGTGATTTTTTGACGTCCTCCCATGATCTGAAGTGAGCGTGCGTGTTTGTGTTGGTGAAAGTTTAAGAAATGTACAACTGTCGGTTCAGCTCTCTGGTGCTCCCTGCTGGCAGTATCACTATACTGTCCTCATGTTTCACAAAAATAGTTTTGAGAGACGTTGTCAGTTTTTGTATGTTGCTTAAATCCTCCAAAGCGGTTGGCAGTAAACATCAGGTCACGGTACGCCACGGTAGGCCACGGAGTCAATGAGCTCGAGTTGAAAAAGAAAAAAGCTTACAGCACCTGGTATTCCCAGGCGGTCTCCCATCCAAGTACTAACCAGGCCCGACCCTGCTTAGCTTCCGAGATCAGACGAGATCTGGCGTGTTCAGGGTGGCATGGCCGTAAAGCAATTAGTGCAGGCGCAAAACCAGGTTTTATACAGTAGCACATAAGGAGTGTGAAAGCTGCTGAGGCTCGACGTTACACTTTTACAAAAACAATCATTAGTTAGATATAAACGGCAGTAATTGATTCAGTAGGACTCCTTATCCATGTAAACGATCATTGTGACATCTGAATTCATTAATTATCTGAAATACACTGCGTGTGCGTGTGATGTTAAATGTTTGAACCAAGGTTAACGGTTAAAGTGTCAGAGAATGGGTGGTGATTTTTTGACGTCCTCCCATGATCTGGGCCCCGTTTCCCGAAAGCATCGTTAGCCTAAGTGGATCGTGAAGTGCGTCGTAAGGGCATCGTAGAGTTTTCACCGCGTTTCCCGAAAGCATCGTGGGGAACGAACGTCTTGAAAACGCTCGTAGCTAACGAGTACTCCAGGGGTGCTCGTAGGACGCTAAGAGCATCGTCAGCTATAGCCTCAGTGGCGACACCATCGGACATTCCGTCTATTGGATGCGTTTTTTTAAACGCATTGCGCCTTTATGTTCTTAGTTTGGTAATTAATAAAGATTATTAATTTATTTATTAATAAAGATGTTAAAATGGCCAAAATAAAACGGGACAGTCCAGAAAATGTTTGCGCAGGCAGGGCACTCAAAATGTGTGAGAGAAAGTGGGGGGGATTTGTGCAGACTGACATAGGCTACTCATAAAACGTAGCATAAATAATGTAAAAAATTAAATTAAATTAAAAAAAATGTAAATAAAGAAATAAAATAAATTATAAAAAACAAGCAAAGGAGCAGGCAAAAGGCTGGGATATGGTGGGGATTGGTCACGTTGACGGGAAATGTTTAGTGACATGTGGGAGGGTGGAGGGGGTTAAAAAAAGTCTCAATCACTCTTCGACGCGCATGAAAACCAGCCGCGTAGTTATGAGGGAGGCCGTCCTCACAACCGATCTTCCTCGTCGTCATCGTCCTCAGCGTCCTCCGGTTCAAGCAATGCCACCCCAGCCTTAGCTGCAATGTTGTGCAACATAGCCGTCACACATATCACGGCGCATGACTTGGCCGGCGAAAACTGGAGCCCTCCGCCTGACTTGTGATGAAGGCATCTAATATAGCGCAACTTCCACCTCCCGATCGTGCGCTCAACGATGCACCGGGCCAGACGGTGGGCTTCGTTGTATTCCTCATCAATACATACCTTACCCTATTTCCAGAGGGGCGTTTTATAGCCAATCAAATGATCAATCAGGAAACCCTTATGCGGAATCAAATTAAGTCGGCTCTCTTTGCTGCGCAAAGCATGTTTCAGAAATCAGCCCATTAAGATAAATGTAGTTGTCACACAAGCAATTTTTAATTTTTTGTCATATGGAATTATTTCAGGGGGGAAAATGCCGTGAAACGCACAGTGCATTCAGGATTAGGACTGATATATGTCGGTTTAAGCCTAATCAATTGTGTTTTAATGTCTTGCTATAGCATTCATCTAATTGCAGTCTATTTTTTTCGGAGGCTACTCTGCTGTTGTCCTTGATGGGGATTTATTTTAACCCTTTTTAACACAATTTTCCTGCGACATTCCTGCGTCTCCCCTCCTACGGAGCCCATTTCAGCACCGTGTCAGTAGACAGTTACAATCCTACGACGTCGTGAGTGCAGCGAATGCGCGTTCACGTTAAGAGGAGTTTCGGGAAACGCTCCAAAGAAATTGACGATGGATCGCAAAATCCATCGTGAGAATGATCGTACGAGCGTGGATCCATCGTTATCGGGAAACGGGGCCCTGAAGTGAGCGTGCGTGTTTGTGTTGGTGAAAGTTTAAGAAATGTACAACTATCGTTTCAGCTCTCTGGTGCTGCCTGCTGGCAGTATCACTATACTGTCCTCATGTTTCACAAAAATAGTTTTGAGAGACGTTGTCAGTTTTTGTATGTTGCTTAAATCCTCCAAAGCGGTTGGCAGTAAGGTCACGGTCACGGTACGCCACGGTAGGCCACGGAGGCAATGAGCTCGAGTTTAAAAAGAAAATGCTTACAGCACCTGGTATTCCCAGGCGGTCTCCCATCCAAGTACTAACCAGGCCCGACCCTGCTTAGCTCCCGAGTTCAGACGAGATCGGGCGTGTTTTTTTTTTTTTTTTTTTCCTTTTGGTGACACCCGTCACTACTTACAGCAACCTGGGCTTCTGAGGAGGTCTCCCATCCAAGTACTAACCAGGCCCGACCCTGCTTAGCTTCCGAGATCTGACGAGATCGGGCGTGTTCAGGGTGGTATGGCCGTAAGCAATTAGTGCAGGCGCAAAACCAGGTTTTATACAGTAGCACATAAGGAGTGAGAAAGCGGCTGAGGCTTGACGTTACACTTTTACAAAAACAATCATTAGTTAGATATAAACGGCAGTAATTGATTCAGTAGGACTCCTCATCCATGTAAACGATCATTGTGACATCTGAATTCATTAATTATCTGAAATACACTGCGTGTGCGTGTGATGTTAAATGTTTGAACCAAGGTTAACGGTTAAAGTGTCAGAGAATGGGTGGTGATTTTTTGACGTCCTCCCATGATCTGAAGTGAGCGTGCATGTTTGTGTTGGTGAAAGTTTAAGAAATGTACAACTGTCGGTTCAGCTCTCTGGTGCTCCCTGCTGGCAGTATCACTATACTGTCCTCATGTTTCACAAAAATAGTTTTGAGAGACGTTGTCAGTTTTTGTATGTTGCTTAAATCCTCCAAAGCGGTTGGCAGTAAACATCAGGTCACGGTACGCCACGGTAGGCCACGGAGTCAATGAGCTCGAGTTGAAAAAGAAAAAGCTTACAGCACCTGTTATTCCCAGGCGGTCTCCCAACCAAGTACTAACCAGGCCCTACCCTGCTTAGCTTCCGAGATCAGACGAGATCGGGCGTGTTTTTTTTTTTTTTCTTTTGGTGACACCCGTCACCACTTACAGCAACCTGGGCTTCTGAGGAGGTCTCCCATCCAAGTACTAACCAGGCCCGACCCTGCTTAGCTTCCGAGATCTGACGAGATCGGGCGTGTTCAGGGTGGTATGGCCGTAAGCAATTAGTGCAGGCGCAAAACCAGGTTTTATACAGTAGCACATAAGGAGTGAGAAAGCTGCTGAGGCTCGACGTTCCACTCTTACAAAAACAATCATTAGTTAGATATAAACGGCAGTAATTGATTCAGTAGGACTCCTCATCCATGTAAACGATCATTGTGACATCTGAATTCATTAATTATCTGAAATACACTGCGTGTGCGTGTGATGTTAAATGTTTGAACCAAGGTTACGGTTAAAGTGTCAGAGAATGGGTGGTGGATTTTTTGACGTCCTCCCATGATCTGAAGTGAGCGTGCGTTTTTGTGTTGGTGAAAGTTTAAGAAATGTACAACTGTCGGTTCAGCTCTCTGGTGCTCCCTGCTGGCAGTATCACTATACTGTCCTCATGTTTCACAAAAATAGTTTTGAGAGACGTTGTCAGTTTTTGTATGTTGCTTAAATCCTCCAAAGCGGTTGGCAGTAAACATCAGTTCACGGTACGCCACGGTAGGCCACGGAGTCAATGAGCTCGAGTTGAAAAAGAAAAAGCTTGCAGCACCTGGTATTCCCAGGCGGTCTCCCATCCAAGTACTAACCAGGCCCGACCCTGCTTAGCTTCCGAGATCAGACGTGTTTTTTTTTTTTTTTTTTTTCCCTTTCATCTCTTCTCTTTCTCCTCTTCTCTTCTCTTTCTCTCTCTCTTGTTTCTTTGCTCTTTTTTTTTCTTCTCTCTTCTGCTTTTTTTTTTTCTCTCCTCCTCCTCTTTTTCTTCTCTTTCTCTCTTTTTCCTCTTCTCTTTCTTTCTCTTTCTTCTCCCTCTTTTTCTCATCTTTCCCTCTTCTCCTCTCTTTTTTTTTTTTTTTTTTTTTTTTGTCTTTGGTCGTTTTTTTCTCTCTCGTTTCTTTATTCTCTTTCTCTTTCTACTTCTCTTTTTCTTTTTCTCTATTTCTCTCTTCCTCTTTTTCTCTATTTCTCTCTTCCTCTTTTTCTCTTCTTCTCTCTATTCCTTTTTTTCTCTCTCTCCTCTCTTCTTTCCTTCCTCTCTCTTCTCTCTCTTTTCTCTCTTCTTTCTCCTTTCTCGCTTCTCTTTTTCTTCTTGCTTCTCCTTCACCTTCATCATGTCCAACTCCTTGCTCTTCACCAGTATCGTTGGTTTGCTCGCTGGGGTTTTTCTTCTGAAGAATCTTGGCCATTGCATCTGCCCACCCAGCGTTAAGGTTAGTGGGTTCTACGTCAACCTCCTCAATTCCTTTATCGTTCATCGTCTGCCTCATCTCCGTCACTAACTTTAATGTCCTCTTTATCAACAGCATACATCATCATCAGCTTCCTTCCTCCTCATCATCGTCATCATCATCCATGTCATTCATGTCATTTTTCTCCTCACTACTTACAAGCACCTGGGCTTCTGAGGAGGTCTCCCATCCAAGTACTAACCAGGCCCGACCCTGCTTAGCTTCCGAGATCAGACGAGATCGTGCGTGTTCAGGGTGGTATGCCCGTAAGCAATTAGTGCAGGCGCAAAAACCAGGTTTTATACAGTAGCACATAAGGAGTGAGAAAGCTGCTGAGGCTCGACGTTACACTCTTACAAAAACAATCATTAGTTAGATATAAACGGCAGTAATTGATTCAGTAGGACTCCTTATCCATGTAAACGATCATTGTGACATCTGAATTCATTAATTATCTGAAATACACTGCGTGTGCGTGTGATGTTAAATGTTTGAACCAAGGTTAACGGTTAAAGTGTCAGAGAATGGGTGGTGATTTTTGACGTCCTCCCATGATCTGAAGTGAGCGTGCGTGTTTGTGTTGGTGAAAGTTTAAGAAATGTACAACTGTCGGTTCAGCTCTCTGGTGCTCCCTGCTGGCAGTATCACTATACTGTCCTCATGTTTCACAAAAATAGTTTTGAGAGACGTTGTCAGTTTTTGTATGTTGCTTAAATCCTCCAAAGCGGTTGGCAGTAAACATCAGGTCACGGTACGCCACGGTAGGCCACGGAGGCAATGAGCTCGAGTTGAAAAAGAAAAAGCTTACAGCACCTGGTATTCCCAGGCGGTCTCCCATCCAAGTACTAACCAGGCCCGACCCTGCTTAGCTTCCGAGATCAGACGAGATCGGGCGTGTTCAGGGTGGTATGGCCGTAAGCAATTAGTGCAGGGCGCAAAACCAGGTTTTATACAGTAGCACATAAGGAGTGGGAAAGCTGCTGAGGCTCGACGTTACACTTTTACAAAAACAATCATTAGTTAGATATAAACGGCAGTAATTGATTCAGTAGGACTCCTTATCCATGTAAACGATCATTGTGACATCTGAATTCATTAATTATCTGAAATACACTGCGTGTGCGTGTGATGTTAAATGTTTGAACCAAGGTTAACGGTTAAAGTGTCAGAGAATGGGTGGTGATTTTTTGACGTCCTCCCATGATCTGAAGTGAGCGTGCGTGTTTGTGTTGGTGAAAGTTTAAGAAATGTACAACTGTCGTTTCAGCTCTCTGGTGCTCCCTGCTGGCAGTATCACTATACTGTCCTCATGTTTCACAAAAATAGTTTTGAGAGACGTTGTCAGTTTTTGTATGTTGCTTAAATCCTCCAAAGCGGTTGGCAGTAAACATCAGGTCACGGTACGCCACGGTAGGCCACGGAGTCAATGAGCTCGAGTTGAAAAAGAAAAAGCTTACAGCACCTGGTATTCCCAGGCGGTCTCCCATCCAAGTACTAACCAGGCCCGACCCTGCTTAGCTTCCGAGATCAGACGAGATCGGGCGTGTTCAGGGTGGTATGGCCGTAAGCAATTAGTGCAGGCGCAAAACCAGGTTTTATACAGTAGCACATAAGGAGTGAGAAAGCTGCTGAGGCTCGACGTTACACTTTTACAAAAACAATCATTAGTTAGATATAAACGGCAGTAATTGATTCAGTAGGACTCCTTATCCATGTAAACGATCATTGTGACATCTGAATTCATTAATTATCTGAAATACACTGCGTGTGCGTGTGATGTTAAATGTTTGAACCAAGGTTAACGGTTAAAGTGTCAGAGAATGGGTGGTGATTTTTTGACGTCCTCCCATGATCTGAAGTGAGCGTGCGTGTTTGTGTTGGTGAAAGTTTAAGAAATGTACAACTGTCGGTTCAGCTCTCTGGTGCTCCCTGCTGGCAGTATCACTATACTGTCCTCATGTTTCACAAAAATAGTTTTGAGAGACGTTGTCAGTTTTTGTATGTTGCTTAAATCCTCCAAAGCGGTTGGCAGTAAACATCAGGTCACGGTACGCCACGGTAGGCCACGGAGTCAATGAGCTCGAGTTGAAAAAGAAAAAGCTTACAGCACCTGGTATTCCCAGGCGGTCTCCCATCCAAGTACTAACCAGGCCCGACCCTGCTTAGCTTCCGAGATCAGACGAGATCGGGCGTGTTCAGGGTGGTATGGCCGTAAGCAATTAGTGCAGGCGCAAAAACCAGGTTTTATACAGTAGCACATAAGGAGTGAGAAAGCTGCTGAGGCTCGACGTTACACTTTTACAAAAACAATCATTAGTTAGATATAAACGGCAGTAATTGATTCAGTAGGACTCCTTATCCATGTAAACGATCATTGTGACATCTGAATTCATTAATTATCTGAAATACACTGCGTGTGCGTGTGATGTTAAATGTTTGAACCAAGGTTAACGGTTAAAGTGTCAGAGAATGGGTGGTGATTTTTTGACGTCCTCCCATGATCTGAAGTGAGCGTGCGTGTTTGTGTTGGTGAAAGTTTAAGAAATGTACAACTGTCGGTTCAGCTCTCTGGTGCTCCCTGCTGGCAGTATCACTATACTGTCCTCATGTTTCACAAAAATAGTTTTGAGAGACGTTGTCAGTTTTTGTATGTTGCTTAAATCCTCCAAAGCGGTTGGCAGTAAACATCAGGTCACGGTACGCCACGGTAGGCCACGGAGGCAATGAGCTCGAGTTGAAAAAGAAAAAGCTTACAGCACCTGGTATTCCCAGGCGGTCTCCCATCCAAGTACTAACCAGGCCCGACCCTGCTTAGCTTCCGAGATCAGACGAGATCGGGCGTGTTCAGGGTGGTATGGCCGTAAGCAATTAGTGCAGGCGCAAAACCAGGTTTTATACAGTAGCACATAAGGAGTGAGAAAGCTGCTGAGGCTCGACGTTACACTTTTACAAAAACAATCATTAGTTAGATATAAACGGCAGTAATTGATTCAGTAGGACTCCTTATCCATGTAAACGATCATTGTGACATCTGAATTCATTAATTATCTGAAATACACTGCGTGTGCGTGTGATGTTAAATGTTTGAACCAAGGTTAACGGTTAAAGTGTCAGAGAATGGGTGGTGATTTTTTGACGTCCTCCCATGATCTGAAGTGAGCGTGCGTGTTTGTGTTGGTGAAAGTTTAAGAAATGTACAACTGTCGGTTCAGCTCTCTGGTGCTCCCTGCTGGCAGTATCACTATACTGTCCTCATGTTTCACAAAAATAGTTTTGAGAGACGTTGTCAGTTTTTGTATGTTGCTTAAATCCTCCAAAGCGGTTGGCAGTAAACATCAGGTCACGGTACGCCACGGTAGGCCACGGAGTCAATGAGCTCGAGTTGAAAAAGAAAAAGCTTACAGCACCTGGTATTCCCAGGCGGTCTCCCATCCAAGTACTAACCAGGCCCGACCCTGCTTAGCTTCCGAGATCAGACGAGATCGGGCGTGTTCAGGGTGGTATGGCCGTAAGCAATTAGTGCAGGCGCAAAACCAGGTTTTATACAGTAGCACATAAGGAGTGAGAAAGCTGCTGAGGCTTCGACGTTACACTTTTACAAAAACAATCATTAGTTAGATATAAACGGCAGTAATTGATTCAGTAGGACTCCTTATCCATGTAAACGATCATTGTGACATCTGAATTCATTAATTATCTGAAATACACTGCGTGTGCGTGTGATGTTAAATGTTTGAACCAAGGTTAACGGTTAAAGTGTCAGAGAATGGGTGGTGATTTTTTGACGTCCTCCCATGATCTGAAGTGAGCGTGCGTGTTTGTGTTGGTGAAAGTTTAAGAAATGTACAACTGTCGGTTCAGCTCTCTGGTGCTCCCTGCTGGCAGTATCACTATACTGTCCTCATGTTTCACAAAAATAGTTTTGAGAGACGTTGTCAGTTTTTGTATGTTGCTTAAATCCTCCAAAGCGGTTGGCAGTAAACATCAGGTCACGGTACGCCACGGTAGGCCACGGAGGCAATGAGCTCGAGTTGAAAAAGAAAAAGCTTACAGCACCTGGTATTCCCAGGCGGTCTCCCATCCAAGTACTAACCAGGCCCGACCCTGCTTAGCTTCCGAGATCAGACGAGATCGGGCGTGTTCAGGGTGGTATGGCCGTAAGCAATTAGTGCAGGCGCAAAACCAGGTTTATACAGTAGCACATAAGGAGTGAGAAAGCTGCTGAGGCTCGACGTTACACTTTTACAAAAACAATCATTAGTTAGATATAAACGGCAGTAATTGATTCAGTAGGACTCCTTATCCATGTAAACGATCATTGTGACATCTGAATTCATTAATTATCTGAAATACACTGCGTGTGCGTGTGATGTTAAATGTTTGAACCAAGGTTAACGGTTAAAGTGTCAGAGAATGGGTGGTGATTTTTTGACGTCCTCCCATGATCTGAAGTGAGCGTGCGTGTTTGTGTTGGTGAAAGTTTAAGAAATGTACAACTGTCGGTTCAGCTCTCTGGTGCTCCCTGCTGGCAGTATCACTATACTGTCCTCATGTTTCACAAAAATAGTTTTGAGAGACGTTGTCAGTTTTTGTATGTTGCTTAAATCCTCCAAAGCGGTTGGCAGTAAACATCAGGTCACGGTACGCCACGGTAGGCCACGGAGGCAATGAGCTCGAGTTGAAAAAGAAAAAGCTTACAGCACCTGGTATTCCCAGGCGGTCTCCCATCCAAGTACTAACCAGGCCCGACCCTGCTTAGCTTCCGAGATCAGACGAGATCGGGCGTGTTCAGGGTGGTATGGCCGTAAGCAATTAGTGCAGGCGCAAAACCAGGTTTTATACAGTAGCACATAAGGAGTGAGAAAGCTGCTGAGGCTCGACGTTACACTTTTACAAAAACAATCATTAGTTAGATATAAACGGCAGTAATTGATTCAGTAGGACTCCTTATCCATGTAAACGATCATTGTGACATCTGAATTCATTAATTATCTGAAATACACTGCGTGTGCGTGTGATGTTAAATGTTTGAACCAAGGTTAACGGTTAAAGTGTCAGAGAATGGGTGGTGATTTTTGACGTCCTCCCATGATCTGAAGTGAGCGTGCGTGTTTGTGTTGGTGAAAGTTTAAGAAATGTACAACTGTCGGTTCAGCTCTCTGGTGCTCCCTGCTGGCAGTATCACTATACTGTCCTCATGTTTCACAAAAATAGTTTTGAGAGACGTTGTCAGTTTTTGTATGTTGCTTAAATCCTCCAAAGCGGTTGGCAGTAAACATCAGGTCACGGTACGCCACGGTAGGCCACGGAGGCAATGAGCTCGAGTTGAAAAAGAAAAAGCTTACAGCACCTGGTATTCCCAGGCGGTCTCCCATCCAAGTACTAACCAGGCCCGACCCTGCTTAGCTTCCGAGATCAGACGAGATCGGGCGTGTTCAGGGTGGTATGGCCGTAAGCAATTAGTGCAGGCGCAAACCAGGTTTTATACAGTAGCACATAAGGAGTGAGAAAGCTGCTGAGGCTCGACGTTACACTCTTACAAAAACAATCATTAGTTAGATATAAACGGCAGTAATTGATTCAGTAGGACTCCTTATCCATGTAAACGATCATTGTGACATCTGAATTCATTAATTATCTGAAATACACTGCGTGTGCGTGTGATGTTAAATGTTTGAACCAAGGTTAACGGTTAAAGTGTCAGAGAATGGGTGGTGATTTTTTGACGTCCTCCCATGATCTGAAGTGAGCGTGCGTGTTTGTGTTGGTGAAAGTTTAAGAAATGTACAACTGTCGGTTCAGCTCTCTGGTGCTCCCTGCTGGCAGTATCACTATACTGTCCTCATGTTTCACAAAAATAGTTTTGAGAGACGTTGTCAGTTTTTGTATGTTGCTTAAATCCTCCAAAGCGGTTGGCAGTAAACATCAGGTCACGGTACGCCACGGTAGGCCACGGAGTCAATGAGCTCGAGTTGAAAAAGAAAAAGCTTACAGCACCTGGTATTCCCAGGCGGTCTCCCATCCAAGTACTAACCAGGCCCGACCCTGCTTAGCTTCCGAGATCAGACGAGATCGGGCGTGTTCAGGGTGGTATGGCCGTAAGCAATTAGTGCAGGCGCAAAACCAGGTTTTATACAGTAGCACATAAGGAGTGAGAAAGCTGCTGAGGCTCGACGTTACACTTTACAAAAACAATCATTAGTTAGATATAAACGGCAGTAATTGATTCAGTAGGACTCCTTATCCATGTAAACGATCATTGTGACATCTGAATTCATTAATTATCTGAAATACACTGCGTGTGCGTGTGATGTTAAATGTTTGAACCAAGGTTAACGGTTAAAGTGTCAGAGAATGGGTGGTGATTTTTTGACGTCCTCCCATGATCTGAAGTGAGCGTGCGTGTTTGTGTTGGTGAAAGTTTAAGAAATGTACAACTGTCGGTTCAGCTCTCTGGTGCTCCCTGCTGGCAGTATCACTATACTGTCCTCATGTTTCACAAAAATAGTTTTGAGAGACGTTGTCAGTTTTTGTATGTTGCTTAAATCCTCCAAAGCGGTTGGCAGTAAACATCAGGTCACGGTACGCCACGGTAGGCCACGGAGTCAATGAGCTCGAGTTGAAAAAGAAAAAGCTTACAGCACCTGGTATTCCCAGGCGGTCTCCCATCCAAGTACTAACCAGGCCCGACCCTGCTTAGCTTCCGAGATCAGACGAGATCGGGCGTGTTCAGGGTGGTATGGCCGTAAGCAATTAGTGCAGGCGCAAAACCAGGTTTTATACAGTAGCACATAAGGAGTGAGAAAGCTGCTGAGGCTCGACGTTACACTTTTACAAAAACAATCATTAGTTAGATATAAACGGCAGTAATTGATTCAGTAGGACTCCTTATCCATGTAAACGATCATTGTGACATCTGAATTCATTAATTATCTGAAATACACTGCGTGTGCGTGTGATGTTAAATGTTTGAACCAAGGTTAACGGTTAAAGTGTCAGAGAATGGGTGGTGATTTTTTGACGTCCTCCCATGATCTGAAGTGAGCGTGCGTGTTTGTGTTGGTGAAAGTTTAAGAAATGTACAACTGTCGTTTCAGCTCTCTGGTGCTCCCTGCTGGCAGTATCACTATACTGTCCTCATGTTTCACAAAAATAGTTTTGAGAGACGTTGTCAGTTTTTGTATGTTGCTTAAATCCTCCAAAGCGGTTGGCAGTAAACATCAGGTCACGGTACGCCACGGTAGGCCACGGAGGCAATGAGCTCGAGTTGAAAAGAAAAAGCTTACAGCACCTGGTATTCCCAGGCGGTCTCCCATCCAAGTACTAACCAGGCCCGACCCTGCTTAGCTTTCGAGATCAGACGAGATCGGGCGTGTTCAGGGTGGTATGGCCGTAAGCAATTAGTGCAGGCGCAAAACCAGGTTTCATACAGTAGCACATAAGGAGTGAGAAAGCTGCTGAGGCTCGACGTTACACTTTTACAAAAACAATCATTAGTTAGATATAAACGGCAGTAATTGATTCAGTAGGACTCCTTATCCATGTAAACGATCATTGTGACATCTGAATTCATTAATTATCTGAAATACACTGCGTGTGCGTGTGATGTTAAATGTTTGAACCAAGGTTAACGGTTAAAGTGTCAGAGAATGGGTGGTGATTTTTGACGTCCTCCCATGATCTGAAGTGAGCGTGCGTGTTTGTGTTGGTGAAAGTTTAAGAAATGTACAACTGTCGGTTCAGCTCTCTGGTGCTCCCTGCTGGCAGTATCACTATACTGTCCTCATGTTTCACAAAAATAGTTTTGAGAGACGTTGTCAGTTTTTGTATGTTGCTTAAATCCTCCAAAGCGGTTGGCAGTAAACATCAGGTCACGGTACGCCACGGTAGGCCACGGAGTCAATGAGCTCGAGTTGAAAAAGAAAAAGCTTACAGCACCTGGTATTCCCAGGCAGGTCTCCCATCCAAGTACTAACCAGGCCCGACCCTGCTTAGCTTCCGAGATCAGACGAGATCGGGCGTGTTCAGGGTGGTATGGCCGTAAGCAATTAGTGCAGGCGCAAAACCAGGTTTTATACAGTAGCACATAAGGAGTGAGAAAGCTGCTGAGGCTCGACGTTACACTCTTACAAAAACAATCATTAGTTAGATATAAACGGCAGTAATTGAGTTCAGTAGGACTCCTTATCCATGCAAACGATCATTGTGACATCTGAATTCATTAATTATCTGAAATACACTGCGTGTGCGTGTGATGTTAAATGTTTGAACCAAGGTTAACGGTTAAAGTGTCAGAGAATGGGTGGTGATTTTTGACGTCCTCCCATGATCTGAAGTGAGCGTGCGTGTTTGTGTTGGTGAAAGTTTAAGGAATGTACAACTGTCGGTTCAGCTCTCTGGTGCTCCCTGCTGGCAGTATCACTATACTGTCCTCATGTTTCACAAAATTAGTTTTGAGAGACGTTGTCAGTTTTTGTATGTTGCTTAAATCCTCCAAAGCGGTTGGCAGTAAACATCAGGTCACGGTACGCCACGGTAGGCCACGGAGTCAATGAGCTCGAGTTGAAAAAGAAAATGCTTACAGCACCTGGATTC
>NC_079423.1:12411020-12416712 GCF_026213295.1 Gadus chalcogrammus | reverse complement strand
AATTCAATGTAATTATCTAAATACACTGCGTGTGCGTGTGATGTTCAATGTTTGAACCAAGGTTAACGGTTAAAGTGTCAGAGAATGGGTGGGGATTTTTTGAACGTCCTCACCATGATCTGAAGTGAGCGTGCGTGTTTGTGTTGGTGAAAGTTTAAGAAATGTACAAGCTGTCGGTTCAGCTCTCTGGTGCTCCTGCCTGGGCAGTATCACTATACGGTCCTCATGTGTTCACAAAAAATAGTTTTGAGAGACGTTGTCAGTGTTTTGTATGGTTGCTTAAATCCTCCAAAGCGGTTGGGCAGTAAACATCGAGTCACGGTACGCCAAGGATAGGCCACGGAGGCAATGAGCTCGGAGTTGAAAAAAGAAAATGCTTACAGCACCTGGTATTCCCAGGCGGTCTCCCATCCAAGTACTAACCAGGCCCGACCCCTGCTTAGCATCCGAGATCAAACGAGATCGGGCGTGTTCAGGGTGGTATGGCCGTAAGCAATTAGTGCAGGCGCAAAACCAGGTTTTATACAGTAGCACATAAGGAGTGAGAAAGCTGCTGAGGCTCGACGTTACACTTTTACAAAAACAATCATTAGTTAGATATAACGGCAGTAATTGATTCAGTAGGACTCCTTATCCATGTAAACGATCATTGTGACATCTGAATTCATTAATTATCTGAAATACACTGCGTGTGCGTGTGATGTTCAATGTTTGAACCAAGGTTAACGGTTAAAGTGTCAGAGAATGGGTGGGGATTTTTTGACGTCCTCCCATGATCTGAAGTGAGCGTGCGTGTTTGTGTTTGTGAAAGTTTAAGAAATGTACAACTGTCGGTTCAGCTCTCTGGTGCTCCCTGCTGGCAGTATCACTATACTGTCCTCATGTTTCACAAAAATAGTTTTGAGAGACGTTGTCAGTTTTTGTATGTTGCTTAAATCCTCCAAAGCCGTAGGCAGTAAACATCAGGTCATGGTACGCCACGGAGTCAATGAGCTCGAGTTGAAAAAGAAAAAGCTTACAGCACCTGGTATTCCCAGGCGGTCTCCCATCCAAGTACTAACCAGGCCCGACCCTGCTTAGCTTCCGAGATCAGACGAGATCGGGCGTGTTCAGGGTGGTATGGCCGTAAGCAATTAGTGCCGGCGCAAAACCAGGTTTTATACAGTAGCACATAAGGAGTGAGAAAGCTGCTGAGGCTCGACGTTACAATTTTACAAAAACAATCATTAGTTAGATATAAACGGCAGTAATTGATTCAGTAGGACTCCTTATCCATGTAAACGATCATTGTGACATCTGAATTCATTAATTATCTGAAATACACTGCGTGTGCGTGTGATGTTAAATGTTTGAACCAAGGTTAACGGTTTAAAGTGTCAGAGAATGGGTGGTGATTTTTTGACGTCCTCCCATGATCTGAAGTGAGCGTGCGTGTTTGTGTTGGTGAAAGTTTAAGAAATGTACAACTGTCGGTTCAGCTCTCTGGTGCTCCCTGCTGGCAGTATCACTATACTGTCCTCATGTTTCACAAAAATAGTTTGAGAGACGTAGTCAGTTTTTGTATGTTGCTTAAATCCTCCAAAGCGGTTGGCAGTAAACATCAGGTCACGGTACGCCACGGAGTCAATGAGCTCGAGTTGAAAAGAAAAAACTTACAGCACCTGGTATTCCCAGGCGGTCTCCCATCCAAGTACTAACCAGGCCCGACCCTGCTTAGCTTCCGAGTTCAGACGAGATCGGGCGTGTTCAGGGTGGTATGGCCGTAAGCAATTAATGCAGGCGCAAAACCAGGTTTTATACAGTAGCACATAAGGAGTGAGAAAGCTGCTGAGGCTCGACGTTACACTTTTACAAAAAAATCATTAGTTAGATATAAACGGCAGTAATTGATTCAGTAGGACTCCTTATCCATGTAAACGATCATTGTGACATCTGAATTCATTAATTATCTGAAATACACTGCGTGTGCGTGTGATGTTAAATGTTTGAACCAAGGTTAACGGTTAAAGTGTCAGAGAATGGGTGGTGATTTTTTGACGTCCTCCCATGATCTGAAGTGAGCGTGCGTGTTTGTGTTGGTGAAAGTTTAAGAAATGTACAACTGTCAGTTCAGCTCTCTGGTGCTCCCTGCTGGCAGTATCACTATACTGTCCTCATGTTTCACAAAAAACAGTTTTGAGAGACGTTGTCAGTTTTTGTATGTTGCTTAAATCCTCCAAAGCGGTTGGCACTAAACATCAGGTCACGGTACGCCACGGTAGGCCACGGAGGCAATGAGCTCGAGTTGAAAAAGAAAAAGCTTACAGCACCTGGTATTCCCAGGCGGTCTCCCATCCAAGTACTAATCAGGCCCGACCCTGCGTAGCTACCGAGATCAGACGAGATCGGGCGTGTTCAGGGTGGTATGGCCGTAAGCAATTAGTGCAGGCGCAAAACCAGGTTTAATACAGTAGCACATAAGGAGTGAGAAAGCTGCTGAGGCTCGACGTTACACTTTTACAAAAACAATCATTAGTTAGATATAAACGGCAGTAATTGATTCAGTAGGACTCCTTATCCATGTAAACGATCATTGTGACATCTGAATTCATTAATTATCTGAAATACACTGCGTGTGCGTGTGATGTTAAATGTTTGAACCAAGGTTAACGGTTAAAGTGTCAGAGAATGGGTGGTGATTTTTTGACGTCCTCCCATGATCTGAAGTGAGCGTGCGTGTTTGTGTTGGTGAAAGTTTAAGAAATGTACAACTGTCGGTTCAGCTCTCTGGTGCTCCCTGCTGGCAGTATCACTATACTGTCCTCATGTTTCACAAAAATAGTTTTTGAGAGACGTGTCAGTTTTTGTATGTTGCTTAAATCCTCCAAAGCGCTTGGCAGTAAACATCAGGTCACGGTACGCCACGGAGTCAATGAGCTCGAGTTGAAAAAGAAAAAGCTTACAGCACCTGGTATTCCCAGGCGGTCTCCCATCCAAGTACTAACCAGGCCCGACCCTGCTTAGCTTCCGAGATCAGACGAGATCGGGCGTGTTCAGGGTGGTATGGCCGTAATCAATTAGTGCAGGCGCAAAACCAGGTTTTATACAGTAGCACATAAGGAGTGAGAAAGCTGCTGAGGCTCGACGTTACACTCTTACAAAAACAATCATTAGTTAGATATAAACGGCAGTAATTGATTCAGTAGGACTCCTTATCCATGTAAACGATCATTGTGACATCTGAATTCATTAATTATCTGAAATACACTGCGTGTGCGTGTGATGTTAAATGTTTGAACCAAGGTTAACGGTTAAAGTGTCAGAGAATGGGTGGTGATTTTTTTGACGTCCTCCCATGATCTGAAGTGAGCGTGCGTGTTTGTGTTGGTGAAAGTTTAAGAAATGTACAACTGTCGGTTCAGCTCTCTGGTGCTCCCTGCTGGCAGTATCACTATACTGTCCTCATGTTTCACAAAAATAGTTTTGAGAGACGTTGTCAGTTTTTGTATGTTGCTTAATCCTCCAAAGCGGTTGGCAGTAAACATCAGGTCACGGTACGCCGCGGAGTCAATGAGCTCGAGTTGAAAAAGAAAAAGCTTACAGCATCTGGTATTCCCAGGCGGTCTCCCATCCAAGTACTAACCAGGCCCGACCGTGCTTAACTTCCGAGATCAGACGAGATCGGGCGTGTTCAGGGTGGTATGGCCGTAAGCAATTAGTGCAGGCGCAAAACCAGGTTTTATACAGTAGCACATAAGGAGTGAGAAAGCTGCTGAGGCTCGACGTTACACTCTTACAAAAACAATCATTAGTTAGATATAAACGGCAGTAATTGATTCAGTAGGACTCCTTATCCATGTAAACGATCATTGTGACATCTGAATTCATTAATTATCTGAAATACACTGCGTGTGCGTGTGATGTTAAATGTTTGAACCAAGGTTAACGGTTAAAGTGTCAGAGAATGGGTGGTGATTTTTTGACGTCCTTCCATGATCTGAAGTGAGCGTGCGTGTTTGTGTTGGTGAAAGTTTAAGAAATGTACAACTGTCGGTTAAGCTCTCTGGTGCTCCCTGCTGGCAGTATCACTATACTGTCCTCATGTTTCACAAAAATAGTTTTGAGAGACGTAGTCAGTTTTTGTATGTTGCTTAAATCCTCCAAAGCGGTTGGCAGTAAACATCAGGTCACGGTACGCCACGGTAGGCCACGGAGGCAATGAGCTCGAGTTGAAAAAGAAAAAGCTTATAGCACCTGGTATTCCCAGGCGGTCTCCCATCCAAGTACTAACCAGGCCCGACCCTGCTAAGCTACCGAGATCAGACGAGATCGGGCGTGTTTTTTTTCTTTTGGTGACACCCGTCACTACTTACAGCAACCTGGGCTTCTGAGGAGGTCTCCCATCCAAGTACTAACCAGGCCCAACCCAGCTTAGCTTCCGAGATCAGACGAGATCGGGCGTGTTCAGGCTGGTATGGCCGTAAGCAATTAGTGCAGGCGCAAAACCAGGTTTTATACAGTAGCACATAAGGAGTGAGAAAGCTGCTGAGGCTCGACGTTACACTTTTACAAAAACAATCATTAGTTAGATATAAACGGCAGTAATTGATTCAGTAGGACTCCTTATCCATGTAAACGATCATTGTGACATCTGAATTCATTAATTATCTGAAATACACTGCGTGTGCGTGTGATGTTAAATGTTTGAACCAAGGTTAACGGTTAAAGTGTCAGAGAATGGGTGGTGATTTTTTGACGTCCTCCCATGATCTGAAGTGAGCGTGCGTGTTTGTGTTGGTGAAAGTTTAAGAAATGTACAACTGTCGGTTCAGCTCTCTGGTGCTCCCTGCTGGCAGTATCACTATACTGTCCTCATGTTTCACAAAAATAGTTTTGAGAGACGTTGTCAGTTTTTGTATGTTGCTTAAATCCTCCAAAGCGCTTGGCAGTAAACATCAGGTCACGGTACGCCACGGAGTCAATGAGCTCGAGTTGAAAAAGAAAAAGCTTACAGCACCTGGTATTCCCAGGCGGTCTCCCATCCAAGTACTAACCAGGCCCGACCCTGCTTAACTTCCGAGATCAGACGAGATCGGGCGTGTTCAGGGTGGTATGGCCGTAAGCAATTAGTGCAGGCGCAAAACCAGGTTTTATACAGTAGCACATAAGGAGTGAGAAAGCTGCTGAGGCTCGACGTTACACTCTTACAAAAACAATCATTAGTTAGATATAAACGGCAGTAATTGATTCAGTAGGACTCCTTATCCATGTAAACGATCATTGTGACATCTGAATTCATTAATTATCTGAAATACACTGCGTGTGCGTGTGATGTTAAATGTTTGAACCAAGGTTAACGGTTAAAGTGTCAGAGAATGGGTGGTGATTTTTTGACGTCCTCCCATGATCTGAAGTGAGCGTGCGTGTTTGTGTTGGTGAAAGTTTAAGAAATGTACAACTGTCGGTTCAGCTCTCTGGTGCTCCCTGCTGGCAGTATCACTATACTGTCCTCATGTTTCACAAAATAGTTTTGAGAGACGTTGTCAGTTTTTGTATGTTGCTTAAATCCTCCAAAGCGGTTGGCAGTAAACATCAGGTCACGGTACGCCACGGTAGGCCACGGAGGCAATGAGCTCGAGTTGAAAAGAAAATGCTTACAGCACCTGGTATTCCCAGGCGGTCTCCCATCCAAGTACTAACCAGGCCCGACCCT
>NC_079423.1:12371020-12406020 GCF_026213295.1 Gadus chalcogrammus | reverse complement strand
GTATGTTGCTTAAATCCTCCAAAGCGGTTGGCAGTAAACATCAGGTCACGGTACGCCACGGTAGGCCACGGAGTCAATGAGCTCGAGTTGAAAAAGAAACAGCTTACAGCACCTGGTATACCCAGGCGGTCTCCCATCCAAGTACTAACCAGGCCCGACCCTGCTTAGCTTCCGAGATCAGACGAGATCGGGCGTGTTCAGGGTGTTATGGCCGTAAGCAATTAGTGCAGGCGCAAAACCAGGTTTTATACAGTAGCACATAAGGAGTGAGAAAGCTGCTGAGGCTCGACGTTACACTTTTACAAAAACAATCATTAGTTAGATATAAACGGCAGTAATTGATTCAGTAGGACTCCTTATCCATGTAAACGATCATTGTGACATCTGAATTCATTAATTATCTGAAATACACTGCGTGTGCGTGTGATGTTAAATGTTTGAACCAAGGTTAACGGTTAAAGTGTCAGAGAATGGTTGGTGATTTTTTGACGTCCTCCCATGATCTGAAGTGAGCGTGCGTGTTTGTGTTGGTGAAAGTTTAAGAAATGTACAACTGTCGTTTCAGCTCTCTGGTGCTCCCTGCTGGCAGTATCACTATACTGTCCTCATGTTTAACAAAAATAGTTTTGAGAGACGTTGTCAGTTTTTGTATGTTGCTTAAATCCTCCAAAGCGGTTGGCAGTAAACATCAGGTCACGGTACGCCACGGTAGGCCACGGAGGCAATGAGCTCGAGTTGAAAAAGAAAAAGCTTACAGCACCTGGTATTCCCAGGCGGTCACCCATCCAAGTACTATCCAGGCCCGACCCTGCTTAGCTTCCGAGATCAAACGAGATCGGGCGTGTTCAGGGTGGTATGGCCGTAAGCAATTAGTGCAGGCGCAAAACCAGGTTTTATACAGTAGCACATAAGGAGTGAGAAAGCTGCTGAGGCTCGACGTTACACTTTTACAAAAACAATCATTAGTTAGATATAAACGGCAGTAATTGATTCAGTAGGACTCCTTATCCATGTAAACGATCATTGTGACATCTGAATTCATTAATTATCTGAAATACACTGCGTGTGCATGTGATGTTAAATGTTTGAACCAAGGTTAACGGTTAAAGTGTCAGAGAATGGGTGTTGATTTTTTGACGTCCTCCCATGATCTGAAGTGAGCGTGCGTGTTTGTGTTGGTGAAAGTTTAAGAAATGTACAACTGTCGGTTCAGCTCTCTGGTGCTCCCTGCTGGCAGTATCACTATACTGTCCTCATGTTTCACAAAAATAGTTTTGAGAGACGTTGTCAGTTTTTGTATGTTGCTTAAATCCTCCAAAGCCGTAGGTAGTAAACATCAGGTCACGGTACGCCACGGAGTCAATGAGCTCGAGTTGAAAAAGAAAAAGCTTACAGCACCTGATATTCCCAGGCGGTCTCCCATCCAAGTACTAACCAGGCCCGACCCTGCTTAGCTTCCGAGATCAGACGAGATCGGGCGTGTTCAGGGTGGTATGGCCGTAAGCAATTAGTGCAGGCGCAAAACCAGGTTTTATACAGTAGCACATAAGGAGTGAGAAAGCTGCTGAGGCTCGACGTTACACTCTTACAAAAACAATCATTAGTTAGATATAAACGGCAGTAATTGATTCAGTAGGACTCCTTGACAGACTGCACCAAAATGCAACAGAGGGTGGCTTTAATTGAAACGAGACTAGCAGCATTAGAAAAATGCAAAGGACCCCTACAGGATACAGTGCCGATGGGTGAGTTTGCTGAGCTCACTCAGATACAGCAAGATGATCAAAGCTACACTGTATCCTTCCCGAAGCTGGACAAGAGAGAGACAGTTCCAGCTGCGTTTCACTGGCACAGAGTCGGCGCTAAGCCAAAACAACATACCAAAGTGAATCAACAAGATCACTCAACGCCAAATGCTAAACTACCCAAAGCTAAAGTTATCAGCCGGATTAGCCCGTCACTGAAATTAACCCTGCCACTGAAGAACCGGTTCCTGCCACTTCAAGAGTCCACGAACGAGCCTGCCACCCATGCACCCCTGAGCCCCGAGATGCGTCCGGACGGGCAGTGCGGACAGAGACGGAACATGAACAGTCGCCATGGAGGCGAGCTGCGCATGCCTCGGCCACCTGTGCACCCCTGACCCCTGAAATGTGTCCGGACAGACGGTACGGACAGACATGGAACAACCAGTCGCCACGGAGGCGGGCTGCGCGTGTGTCTGCCACCGTCCAACAAGGGCCCATCTCAGAGGAAGCAGATGAACCAGACACTCTGATTATAGGAGACTCAACCATCAAGGATATAACCGGTAAGAAGATCAAAACATGCTTCTTCCCAAATGGAATTGTTAGTGATATCAACCATAAACTAGCCAAAGTCATATTGGAGAACCCCAAAATCTCACAGATTATTGTGCATGCAGGATTTAATGATGTTCAAAGAGAACAGTCAGAACTTCTGAAGAGGGATTACACTGATCTATGGATACACTGGACAAAATACACATCAACTCATTCATCAGTGGACCCATACCATCAGTTGACAGGGGAATAAACAGATTCAGTCGTCTACTTGCACTGAATACATGGCTTTCCAGAGTCTGCAATGAAAGAGGAAGGGGCTTTATTGACAATTTCAACTTATTCTGGGGGCGCAAATATCTTTTCAGAGCAGATGGCCTACACCCAAACAGGTTAGGCTCAAAACTGTTGAGGGACAATCTTCTCTTCTCGCTTTACGCACAGGCCACAATCTTGCCATGGTCTGACGCACAGGCCGCAATCAGAGCACTGGTTGAGAAGAAGCGAGACTACAGCCTCCCCCACACATCTACTCTGCCACTATCTGACACACAGATAGCAGACAGCCCACAGACCTTGAAGAGAGACAACAGCCCGCCCGACACCATCAACACTGTGCCTTCCCCAATCGCTGATGCTGGCTTGACGAGGAACGGCCTCCCCCCTCCTCTGCATTACAGACCAAAGACCTTGAAGAGAGACAACAGCCTGCCCGACACCATGGACACCGTGCCCTCCCCCATCGCTGATGCTGGCTTGGCGAGGAACGGCCACCCCCCTCCTCATCTCTCCCATAGCCACAACAACTCCAGCTCCACTGTCTCCTCCCTTTGCGATTTTCCAGCTGAATTTAAGAAACAGGAATATGTAGGCATCAAACTTGCATCTGTGTCAATGATAGCATCGCCAGGTCATTCCCACAGGCTGATAACACCAAAGCGGAGGGCGCCCCAGCCCCCCGCCCCCCTGTACTGATAGTAGTCCTGAGTATTACTGAGACAAAAAAGGGTTCAGCCGTAGACAAAGTATAAAGGACGTTTCGCATAATCTGCTGAACCCAAGGTTGCCTATGTCAAAACATGGCAACTTTTGCATTCCTGCTGTAACCACTAAGAGAGTAAACAAAGGGAAACGTAGACACACTGCTAACCTCACAAATCTCATGCATATTTCCTCAAACCAAAAACAACCTTAAAGCCTATCAACAACACCATCAAGATGGGTCTACTTAATGTTAGGTCTCTTAATAACAAATCATTTTTAGTTAATTGATTTTATTACCACCTCTAAACTGGATTTTATGTTTTTAACTGAAACATGGCTGGAACAAAATAACAGTGCAACCGTTCTGATAGAGACAGCTCCTCCCAACTATAACTTTTTTGATGCATGTAGATCTGGAAAAGAGGTGGAGGGGTTGCTGTTATATTTAAAAATGATTTTCAGGGGAAACAGATGTTATTTGGTGATTTTTTCATCATTCGAATACCTTTGTGCTGTATTGAAATGCTCCCCCAGAGTTCTCCTATTAATTATTTACAGGCCACCCACATACTCTGCAAATTTTTTCGATGAATTCACAGAATTATTGTCTAGCATCTCCACAGACTTTGACTGTCTAGTTATAACTGGTGACTTCAATTTTCATACTGATGATTTGAATGACAAGTGTGCAAAAAAACTTTTTACCATTTTGGACACATTTGAACTGTCCCAACATGTGAAAGAGACTACTCATTGTAAGGGCCACACTCTAGACCTGGTTATCACAAAGGGCCTCAATGTTTCTGATCTCTCTGTGACTGAATCCTTCCTTGTCTGACCACTTTTGTGTTTTCTTTAATATATCGTTTATTCCCGACATACAGACAAAATCAAATACTTGTCAAAAACGGTATATTCAATGAAGAATCGTATGTACTTTTTAGAAAGGCCATCTCCTTACTACCACCTCTCAACCCATGTTCTGCTGATGATCTTGTAGAAAACTTTAATTTGAAAATTTTGAAAATCATGGATGTCATTGCACCTTATAAGGTTAAAACGATTTCTGGAAAGCAAAAGGCACCCTGGAGAAAAGCTGCCTCTGTAACAGCACAGAAAAAAGAATGCAGGAAGGTTGAACGCATCTGGCGTAAAAACAAAACTTCAAATTTCACCATGATATCTACAAAGAGAGCCTCCGTGCCTACAATTCAGACTTAAAAGTGCTAGAGAAACATTTTTCTCCAATATCATTAAATCCAATAATAATAATGCAAAAACCCTATTTGCAACTGTTGACAGACTGACCAACCCCCCAACACAAATTCCACCTGATCTCCATTCCACGCAGAAATGCAATGAGTTTGCAGCTTTTTATACTGATAAAATTGAAGGCATCAGACGCGCCATCAATATCTCCACTTAAAATACAAAAATGTTGGACTACCACCCTGTTCAGGCAAAAGTAACGTGGCAGGGATGGCATGCTTTAATGTTATTGACTCTAAAACTCTTGTGGAAACTGTTACACAACTAAAGCCATCCACCTGTTGCCTTGATTCTTTACCTACCAACCTCTTTAAGAATGTTTTTGACTGCCTAGCAATAGACATATTGCAGATAGTTAACAACTCTCTCCAGTCAGGCAACTTCCCAAAAGCCCTGAAAACTGCAGTTATTAAACCCCTTTAAAAAAGCGGAGCCTAGATACCTCTATTATTAACAACTACAGACCAATATCAAATCTGCCCTTCATAAGTAAAATCATTGAGAAAGTTGTCCTCCAGCAACTTAATCACTTCCTGCATCAACTGGTTGTTATGACACCTTCCAATCAGGATTTCGACCCCGGCACAGCACTGAGACCGCCCTCATTAAAGTTGTAAACGACAATCCGTCTTAACACAGACTCTGGAAAAACCTCAATACTAATGCTACTAGACCTCAGTGCTGCATTCGACACTGTAGACCATACAATACTTTTGGACAGGTTAGAAAACTGGGTGGGGCTTTCAGGCACAGTCTTAAATTGGTTCAGATCCTACCTACAAAATAGGAACTACTTTGTTTCCATCGGCGACTTTTCTATCAGAATCAACCAACGTGATGTGTGGAGTCCCACAAGGTTCGATCTTAGGACCCTCTTTATTCAACATCTACATGCTCCCACTAGGGCAAATCATGCATAATAACAATATTGACCATCATTGCTATGCTGATGACACGCAAATCTATGTATCGCTATCACCAAATGACTATCGGCCCATAGATCTGCTGTGCCAGTGCATTGAGCAAGTGAAAGACTGGATGTGCCGAAATTTCCTTCAGCTAAATGAGGATAAAACAGAGATAATTGTATTTGGTGCTAAACGGAAAGGCTTAAAGTAACCCAACACCTTCACTCTCTGTCCCTGAAACCTCAATCAAAGCCAGAACCTAGGGGTTATCATGGATTCTGATTTACATTTCGAAAGTCACATCAAATCAGTTACAAATCTGCATATTATCACCTTAAAAATGTAGCAAGACTTAGAGGGCTCATGTCCACAGAAGACTTACAAAAACTTGTACATGCCTTTATCACTAGTAAGCTTGATTACTGCAATGGTCTCCTTACAGGTCTCCCAAAACAAACTCTAAGGAAGCTTCAGCTTGTTCAGAATGCTGCTGCTAGAGTATTAACAAAGACCAAAAAATTTGAACATATTACACCAATTCTTAAATCGTTACATGGCTTCCTGTAGGTCCGAGAATTGATTTTAAAATCATGTTGCTAACCTATAAATCCCTACATGGTTTAGGCCCAAAATATTTAACTGATATGCTTCCACTACATAAGCCTTCTAGAACACTAAGATCTTCTGAGACCAATCTGTTAATTATCCCCCGAGTAAACACGAAACATGGGAAAGCAGGATTTAGTTACTATGCAACAAATAGCTGGAATAAACTCCCTGAGGATTTAAGACTTGCCCCAACTCTGAGCACCTTCAAAACAAGATTGAAGACTTTTATGTTTGCTTTAGCTTTCTGCTAAATCTTAAATACTTTAGCTTTATTTTACTAAAATGCCTTTTTAACTCACTTTCAATTTTACTTACTAAAAAGCCTTTTTAACTTTCTATTTTACTAATTTCTTTGCATATGTTTTCTTTTCTTTTTAATGAATAACAATGTTTATATGTGAAGCACTTTGAGTCTGCCTTGTGTATGAAAAGTGCTATATAAATAAAGTTGCCTTGCCTTGCCTTGCCTTGCCTTATCCATGTAAACGATCATTGTGACATCTGAATTCATTAATTATCTGAAATACACTGCGTGTGCGTGTGATGTTAAATGTTTGAAACCAAGGTTAACGGTTAAAGTGTCAGAGAATGGGTGGTGATTTTTGACGTCCTCCCATGATCTGAAGTGAGGGTGCGTGTTTGTGTTGGTGAAAGTTTAAGAAATGTACAACTGTCGGTTCAGCTCTCTGGTGCTCCCTGCTGGCAGTATCACTATACTGTCCTCATGTTTCACAAAAATAGTTTTGAGAGACGTTGTCAGTTTTTGTATGTTGCTTAAATCCTCCAAAGCGGTTGGCAGTAAACATCAGGTCACGGTACGCCACGGAGTCAATGAGCTCGAGTTGAAAAAGAAAAAGCTTACAGCACCTGGTATTCCCAGGCGGTCTCCCATCCAAGTACTAACCAGGCCCGACCCTGCTTAGCTTCCGATATCAGACGAGATCGGGTGTGTTCAGGGTGGTATGGCCGTAAGCAATTAGTGCAGGCGCAAAACCAGGTTTTATACAGTAGCACATAAGGAGTGAGAAAGCTGCTGAGGCTCGACGTTACACTCTTACAAAAACAATCATTAGTTAGATATAAACGGCAGTAATTGATTCAGTAGGACTCCTTATCCATGTAAACGATCATTGTGACATCTGAATTCATTAATTATCTGAAATACACTGCGTGTGCGTGTGATGTTAAATGTTTGAACCAAGGTTAACGGTTAAAGTGTCAGAGAATGGGTGGTGATTTTTTGACGTCCTCCCATGATCTGAAGTGAGCGTGCGTGTTTGTGTTGGTGAAAGTTTAAGAAATGTACAACTGTCGGTTCAGCTCTCTGGTGCTCCCTGCTGGCAGTATCACTATACTGTCCTCATGTTTCACAAAATAGTTTTGAGAGACGTTGTCAGTTTTTGTATGTTGCTTAAATCCTCCAAAGCGGTTGGCAGTAAACATCAGGTCACGGTAGGCCACGGAGGCAATGAGCTCGAGTTGAAAAAGAAAAAGCTTACAGCACCTGGTATTCCCAGGCGGTCTCCCATCCAAGTACTAACCAGGCCCGACCCTGCTTAGCTTCCGAGATCAGACGAGATCGGGCGTGTTCAGGGTGGTATGGCCGTAAGCAAATAGTGCAGGCGCAAAACCAGGTTTTATACAGTAGCACATAAGGAGTGAGAAAGCTGCTGAGGCTCGACGTTACACTTTTACAAAAACAATCATTAGTTAGATATAAACGGCAGTAATTGATTCAGTAGGACTCCTTATCCATGTAAACGATCATTGTGACATCTGAATTCATTATTATCTGAAATACACTGCGTGTGCGTGTGATGTTAAATGTTTGAACCAAGGTTAACGGTTAAAGTGTCAGAGAATGGGTGGTGATTTTTTGACGTCCTCCCATGATCTGAAGTGAGCGTGCGTGTTTGTGTTGGTGAAAGTTTAAGAAATGTACAACTGTCGGGTCAGCTCTCTGGTGCTCCCTGCTGGCAGTATCACTATACTGTCCTCATGTTTCACAAAAATAGTTTTGAGAGACGTTGTCAGTTTTTGTATGTTGCTTAAATCCTCCAAAGCGGTTGGCAGTAAACATCAGGTCACGGTACGCCACGGTAGGCCACGGAGGCAATGAGCTCGAGTTGAAAAAGAAAAAGCTTACAGCACCTGGTATTCCCAGGCGGTGTCCCATCGAAGTACTAACCAGGCCCGACCCTGCTTAGCTTCCGAGATCAAACGAGAACGGGCGTGTTCAGGATGGTATGGCCGTAAGCAATTAGTGCAGGCGCAAAACCAGGTTTTATACAGTAGCACATAAGGAGTGAGAAAGCTGCTGAGGCTCGACGTTACACTCTTACAAAAACAATCATTAGTTAGATATAAACGGCAGTAATTGATTCAGTAGGACTCCTTATCCATGTAAACGATCATTGTGACATCTGAATTCATTAATTATCTGAAATACACTGCGTGTGCGTGTGATGTTAAATGTTTGAACCAAGGTTAACGGTTAAAGTGTCAGAGAATGGGTGGTGATTTTTTGACGTCCTCCCATGATCTGAAGTGAGCGTGCGTGTTTGTGTTGGTGAAAGTTTAAGAAATGTACAACTGTCGGTTCAGCTCTCTGGTGCTCCCTGCTGGCAGTATCACTATACTGTCCTCATGTTTCACAAAAATAGTTTTGAGAGACGTTGTCAGTTTTTGTATGTTGCTTAAATCCTCCAAAGCGGTTGGCAGTAAACATCAGGTCACGGTACGCCACGGTAGGCCACGGAGGCAATGAGCTCGAGTTGAAAAAGAAAAAGCTTACAGCACCTGGTATTCCCAGGCGGTCACCCATCCAAGTACTAACCAGGCCCGACCCTGCTTAGCTTCCGAGATCAAACGAGATCGGGCGTGTTCAGGGTGGTAGGGCCGTAAGCAATTAGTGCAGGCGCAAAACCAGGTTTTATACAGTAGCACATAAGGAGTGAGAAAGCTGCTGAGGCTCGACGTTACACTTTTACAAAAACAATCATTAGTTAGATATAAACGGCAGTAATTGATTCAGTAGGACTCCTTATCCATGTAAACGATCATTGTGACATCTGAATTCATTAATTATCTGAAATACACTGCGTGTGCGTGTGATGTTAAATGTTTGAACCAAGGTTAACGGTTAAAGTGTCAGAGAATGGGTGGTGATTTTTTGACGTCCTCCCATGATCTGAAGTGAGCGTGCGTGTTTGTGTTGGTGAAAGTTTAAGAAATGTACAACTGTCGGTTCAGCTCTCTGGTGCTCCCTGCTGGCAGTATCACTATACTGTCCTCATGTTTCACAAAAATAGTTTTGAGAGACGTTGTCAGTTTTTGTATGTTGCTTAAATCCTCCAAAGCGGTTGGCAGTAAACATCAGGTCACGGTACGCCACGGTAGGCCACGGAGGCAATGAGCTCGAGTTGAAAAAGAAAAAGCTTACAGCACCTGGTATTCCCAGGCGGTCTCCCATCCAAGTACTAACCAGGCCCGACCCTGCTTAGCTTCGGAGATCAAACGAGATCGGGCGTGTTCAGGGTGGTATGGCCGTAAGCAATTAGTGCAGGCGCAAAACCAGGTTTTATACAGTAGCACATAAGGAGTGAGAAAGCTGCTGAGGCTCGACGTTACACTTTTACAAAAACAATCATTAGTTAGATATAAACGGCAGTAATTGATTCAGTAGGACTCCTTATCCATGTAAACGATCATTGTGACATCTGAATTCATTAATTATCTGAAATACACTGCGTGTGCGTGTGATGTTAAATGTTTGAACCAAGGTTAACGGTTAAAGTGTCAGAGAATGGGTGGTGATTTTTTGACGTCCTCCCATGATCTGAAGTGAGCGTGCGTGTTTGTGTTGGTGAAAGTTTAAGAAATGTACAACTGTCGGTTCAGCTCTCTGGTGCTCCCTGCTGGCAGTATCACTATACTGTCCTCATGTTTCACAAAAATAGTTTTGAGAGACGTTGTCAGTTTTTGTATGTTGCTTAAATCCTCCAAAGCCGTAGGCAGTAAACATCAGGTCACGGTACGCCACGGAGTCAATGAGCTCGAGTTGAAAAAGAAAAAGCTTACAGCACCTGGTATTCCCAGGCGGTCACCCATCCAAGTACTAACCAGGCCCGACCCTGCTTAGCTTCCGAGATCAGACGAGATCGGGCGTGTTCAGGGTGGTATGGCCGTAAGCAATTAGTCCAGGCGCAAAAACCAGGTTTTATACAGTAGCACATAAGGAGTGAGAAAGCTGCTGAGGCTCGACGTTACACTCTTACAAAAACAATCATTAGTTAGATATAAACGGCAGTAATTGATTCAGTAGGACTCCTTATCCATGTAAACGATCATTGTGACATCTGAATTCATTAATTATCTGAAATACACTGCGTGTGCGTGTGATGTTAAATGTTGAACCAAGGTTAACGGTTAAAGTGTCAGAGAATGGGTGGTGATTTTTTGACGTCCTCCCATGATCTGAAGTGAGCGTGCGTGTTTGTGTTGGTGAAAGTTTAAGAAATGTACAACTGTCGGTTCAGCTCTCTGGTGCTCCCTGCTGGCAGTATCACTATACTGTCCTCATGTTTCACAAAAATAGTTTTGAGAGACGTTGTCAGTTTTTGTATGTTGCTTAAATCCTCCAAAGCGGTTGGCAGTAAACATCAGGTCACGGTACGCCACGGTAGGCCACGGAGGCAATGAGCTCGAGTTGAAAAAGAAAAAGCTTACAGCACCTGGTATTCCCAGGCGGTATCCCATCCAAGTACTAACCAGGCCCGACCCTGCTTAGCTTCTGAGATCAACGAGATCGGGCGTGTTCAGGGTGGTATGGCCATAAGCAAATAGTGCAGGCGCAAAACCAGGTTTTATACAGTAGCACATAAGGAGTGAGAAAGCTGCTGAGGCTCGACGTTACACTTTTACAAAAACAATCATTAGTTAGATATAAACGGCAGTAATTGATTCAGTAGGACTCCTTATCCATGTCAACGATCATTGTGACATCTGAATTCATTAATTATCTGAAATACACTGCGTGTGCGTGTGATGTTAAATGTTTGAACCAAGGTTAACGGTTAAAGTGTCAGAGAATGGGTGGTGATTTTTTGACGTCCTCCCATGATCTGAAGTGAGCGTGCGTGTTTGTGTTGGTGAAAGTTTAAGAAATGTCACAACTGTCGGTTCAGCTCTCTGGTGCTCCCTGCTGGCAGTATCACTATACTGTCCTCATGTTTCACAAAAATAGTTTTGAGAGACGTTGTCAGTTTTTGTATGTTGCTTAAATCCTCCAAAGCGTAGGCAGTAAACATCAGGTCACGGTACGCCACGGAGTTAATGAGCTCGAGTTGAAAAAGAAAAGCTTACAGCACCTGGTATTCCCAGGCGGTCTCCCATCCAAGTACTAACCAGGCCCGACCCTGCTTAGCTTCCCAGATCAGTCGAGATCGGGCGTGTTCAGGGTGGTATGGCCGTAAGCAATTAGTGCAGGCGCAAAACCAGGTTTATACAGTAGCACATAAGGAGTGAGAAAGCTGCTGAGGCTCGACGTTACACTCTTACAAAAACAATCATTAGTTAGATATAAACGGCAGTAATTGATTCAGTAGGACTCCTTATCCATGTAAACGATCATTGTGACATCTGAATTCATTAATTATCTGAAATACACTGCGTGTGCGTGTGATGTTAAATGTTTGAACCAAGGTTAACGGTTAAAGTGTCAGAGAATGGGTGGGGATTTTTGACGTCCTCCCATGATCTGAAGTGAGCGTGCGTGTTTGTGTTGGTGAAAGTTTAAGAAATGTACAACTGTCGGTTCAGCTCTCTGGTGCTCCCTGCTGGCAGTATCACTATACTGTCCTCATGTTTCACAAAAATAGTTTTGAGAGACGTTGTCAGTTTTTGTATGTTGCTTAAATCCTCCAAAGCGGTAGGCAGTAAACATCAGGTCACGGTACGCCACGGTAGGCCACGGAGGCAATGAGCTCGAGTTGAAAAAGAAAAAGCTTACAGCACCTGGTATTCCCAGGCGGTCTCCCATCCAAGTACTAACCAGGCCCGACCCTGCTTAGCTACCGAGATCAGACGAAATCGGGCGTGTTCAGGGTGGTATGGCCGTAAGCAATTAGTGCAGGCGCAAAACCAGGTTTTATACAGTAGCACATAAGGAGTGAGAAAGCTGCTGAGGCTCGACGTTACACTTTACAAAAACAATCATTAGTTAGATATAAACGGCAGTAATTGATTCAGTAGGACTCCTTATCCATGTAAACGATCATTGTGACATCTGAATTCATTAATTATCTGAAATACACTGCGTGTGCGTGTGATGTTAAATGTTTGAACCAAGGTTAACGGTTTAAAGTGTCAGAGAATGGGTGGTGATTTTTTGACGTCCTCCCATGATCTGAAGTGAGCGTGCGTGTTTGTGTTGGTGAAAGTTTAAGAAATGTACAACTGTCGGTTCAGCTCTCTGGTGCTCCCTGCTGGCAGTATCACTATACTGTCCTCATGTTTCACAAAAATAGTTTTGAGAGACGTTGTCAGTTTTTGTATGTTGCTTAAATCCTCCAAAGCGCTTGGCAGTAAACATCAGGTCACGGTACGCCACGGAGTCAATGAGCTCGAGTTGAAAAAGAAAAAGCTTACTAGCACCTGGTATTCCCAGGCGGTCTCCCATCCAAGTACTAACCATGGCCCGACCCTGCTTAGCTTCCGAGATCAGACGAGATCGGGCGTGTTCAGGGTGGTATGGCCGTAATCAATTAGTGCAGGCGCAAAACCAGGTTTTATACAGTAGCACATAAGGAGTGAGAAAGCTGCTGAGGCTCGACGTTACACTCTTACAAAAACAATCATTAGTTAGATATAAACGGCAGTAATTGATTCAGTAGGACTCCTTATCCATGTAAACGATCATTGTGACATCTGAATTCATTAATTATCTGAAATACACTGCGTGTGCGTGTGATGTTAAATGTTTGAACCAAGGTTAACGGTTAAAGTGTCAGAGAATGGGTGGTGATTTTTTGACGTCCTCCCATGATCTGAAGTGAGCGTGCGTGTTTGTGTTGGTGAAAGTTTAAGAAATGTACAACTGTCGGTTCAGCTCTCTGGTGCTCCCTGCTGGCAGTATCACTATACTGTCCTCATGTTTCACAAAAATAGTTTTGAGAGACGTTGTCAGTTTTTGTATGTTGCTTAAATCCTCCAAAGCGGTTGGCAGTAAACATCAGGTCACGGTACGCCACGGTAGGCCACGGAGGCAATGAGCTCGAGTTGAAAAAGAAATAGCTTACAGCACCTGGTATTCCAGGCGGTCTCCCATCCAAGTACTAACCAGGCCCGACCCTGCTTAGCTTCCGAGACCAGAACGAGATCGGGCGTGTTCAGGGTGGTATGGCCGTAAGCAATTATTGCAGGCGCAAAACCAGGTTTTATACAGTAGCACATAAGGAGTGAGAAAGCTGCTGAGGCTCGACGTTACACTTTTACAAAAACAATCATTAGTTAGATATAAACGGCAGTAATTGATTCAGTAGGACTCCTTATCCATGTAAACGATCATTGTGACATCTGAATTCATTAATTATCTGAAATACACTGCGTGTGCGTGTGATGTTAATGTTTGAACCAAGGTTAACGGTTAAAGTGTCAGAGAATGGGTGGTGATTTTTTGACGTCCTCCCATGATCTGAAGTGAGCGTGCGTGTTTGTGTTGGTGAAAGTTTAAGAAATGTACAACTGTCGGTTCAGCTCTCTGGTGCTCCCTGCTGGCAGTATCACTATACTGTCCTCATGTTTCACAAAAATAGTTTTGAGAGACGTTGTCAGTTTTTGTATGTTGCTTAAATCCTCCAAAGCCGGTAGGCAGTAAACATCAGGTCACGGTACGCCACGGTAGGCCACGGAGTCAATGAGCTCGAGTTGAAAAAGAAAAAGCTTACAGCACCTGGTATTCCCAGGCAGGTCTCCCATCCAAGTACTAACCAGGCCCGACCCTGCTTAGCTTCCGAGATCAGACGAGATCGGGCGTGTTCAGGGTGGTATGGCCGTAATCAATTAGTGCAGGCGCAAAACCAGGTTTTATACAGTAGCACATAAGGAGTGAGAAAGCTGCTGAGGCTCGACGTTACACTCTTACAAAAACAATCATTAGTTAGATATAAACGGCAGTAATTGATTCAGTAGGACTCCTTATCCATGTAAACGATCATTGTGACATCTGAATTCATTAATTATCTGAAATACACTGCGTGTGCGTGTGATGTTAAATGTTTGAACCAAGGTTAACGGTTAAAGTGTCAGAGAATGGGTGGTGATTTTTTGACGTCCTCCCATGATCTGAAGTGAGCGTGCGTGTTTGTGTTGGTGAAAGTTTAAGAAATGTACAACTGTCGGTTCAGCTCTCTGGTGCTCCCTGCTGGCAGTATCACTATACTGTCCTCATGTTTCACAAAAATAGTTTTGAGAGACGTTGTCAGTTTTTGTATGTTGCTTAAAACCTCCAAAGCGGTTGGCAGTAAACATCAGGTCACGGTACGCCACGGAGTCAATGAGCTCGAGTTGAAAAAGAAAAATCTTACAGCACCTGGTATTCCCAGGCGGTCTCCCATCCAAGTACTAACCAGGCCCGACCCTGCTTAGCTTCCGAGATCAGACTAGATCGGGCGTGTTCAGAGTGGTATGGCCGTAAGCAAATAGTGCAGGCGCAAAACCAGGTTTTATACAGTAGCACATAAGGAGTGAGAAAGCTGCTGAGGCTCGACGTTACACTCTTACAAAAACAATCATTAGTTAGATATAAACGGCAGTAATTGATTCAGTAGGACTCCTTATCCATGTAAACGATCATTGTGACATCTGAATTCATTAATTATCTGAAATACACTGCGTGTGCGTGTGATGTTAAATGTTTGAACCAAGGTTAACGGTTAAAGTGTCAGAGAATGGGTGGTGATTTTTTGACGTCCTCCCATGATCTGAAGTGAGCGTGCGTGTTTGTGTTGGTGAAAGTTTAAGAAATGTACAACTGTCGGTTCAGCTCTCTGGTGCTCCCTGCTGGCAGTATCACTATACTGTCCTCATGTTTCACAAAAATAGTTTTGAGAGACGTTGTCAGTTTTTGTATGTTGCTTAAATCCTCCAAAGCGGTTGGCAGTAAACATCAGGTCACGGTACGCCACGGAGTCAATGAGCTCGAGTTGAAAAAGAAAAAGCTTACAGCACCTGGTATTCCCAGGCGTTCTCCCATCCAAGTACTAACCAGGCCCGACCCTGCTTAGCTTCCGAGATCAGACGAGATCGGGCGTGTTCAGGGTGGTATGGCCGTAATCAATTAGTGCAGGCGCAAAACCAGGTTTTATACAGTAGCACATAAGGAGTGAGAAAGCTGCTGAGGCTCGACGTTACACTCTTACAAAAACAATCATTAGTTAGATATAAACGGCAGTAATTGATTCAGTAGGACTCCTTATCCATGTAAACGATCATTGTGACATCTGAATTCATTAATTATCTGAAACACACTGCGTGTGCGTGTGATGTTAAATGTTTGAACCAAGGTTAACGGTTAAAGTGTCAGAGAATGGGTGGTGATTTTTTGACGTCCTCCCATGATCTGAAGTGAGCGTGCGTGTTTGTGTTGGTGAAAGTTTAAGAAATGTACAACTGTCGGTTCAGCTCTCTGGTGCTCCCTGCTGGCAGTATCACTATACTGTCCTCATGTTTCACAAAAATAGTTTTGAGAGACGTTGTCAGTTTTTGTATGTTGCTTAAAACCTCCAAAGCGGTTGGCAGTAAACATCAGGTCACGGTACGCCACGGAGTCAATGAGCTCGAGTTGAAAAAGAAAAAGCTTACAGCACCTGGTATTCCCAGGCGGTCTCCCATCCAAGTACTAACCAGGCCCGACCCTGCTTAGCTTCCGAGATCAGACGAGATCGGGCGTGTTCAGGGTGGTATGGCCGTAAGCAATTAGTGCAGGCGCAAAACCAGGTTTTATACAGTAGCACATAAGGAGTGAGAAAGCTGCTGAGGCTCGACGTTACACTCTTACAAAAACAATCATTAGTTAGATATAAACGGCAGTAATTGATTCAGTAGGACTCCTTATCCATGTAAACGATCATTGTGACATCTGAATTCATTAATTATCTGAAATACACTGCGTGTGCGTGTGATGTTAAATGTTTGAACCAAGGTTAACGGTTAAAGTGTCAGAGAATGGGTGGTGATTTTTTGACGTCCTCCCATGATCTGAAGTGAGCGTGCGTGTTTGTGTTGGTGAAAGTTTAAGAAATGTACAACTGTCGGTTCAGCTCTCTGGTGCTCCCTGCTGGCAGTATCACTATACTGTCCTCATGTTTCACAAAAATAGTTTTGAGAGACGTTGTCAGTTTTTGTATGTTGCTTAAATCCTCCAAAGCGGTTGGCAGTAAACATCAGGTCACGGTACGCCACGGTAGGCCACAGAGTCAATGAGCTCGAGTTGAAAAAGAAAAAGCTTACAGCACCTGGTATACCCAGGCGGTCTCCCATCCAAGTACTAACCAGGCCCGACCCTGCTTAGCTTCCGAGATCAGACGAGATCGGGCGTGTTCAGGGTGGTATGGCCGTAAGCAATTAGTGTAGGCGCAAAACCAGGTTTTATACAGTAGCACATAAGGAGTGAGAAAGCTGCTGAGGCTCGACGTTACACTTTTACAAAAACAATCATTAGTTAGATATAAACGGCAGTAATTGATTCAGTAGGACTCCTTATCCATGTAAACGATCATTGTGACATCTGAATTCATTAATTATCTGAAATACACTGCGTGTGCGTGTGATGTTAAATGTTTGAACCAAGGTTAACGGTTAAAGTGTCAGAGAATGGGTGGTGATTTTTTGACGTCCTCCCATGATCTGAAGTGAGCGTGCGTGTTTGTGTTGGTGAAAGTTTAAGAAATGTACAACTGTCGGTTCAGCTCTCTGGTGCTCCCTGCTGGCAGTATCACTATACTGTCCTCATGTTTCACAAAAATAGTTTTGAGAGACGTTGTCAGTTTTTGTATGTTGCTTAAATCCTCCAAAGCGGTTGGCAGTAAACATCAGGTCACGGTACGCCACGGTAGGCCACAGGAGTCAATGAGCTCGAGTTGAAAAAGAAAAAGCTTACAGCACCTGGTATTCCCAGGCGGTCTCCCATCCAAGTACTAACCAGGCCCGACCCTGCTTAGCTTCCGAGATCAGACGAGATCGGGCGTGTTCAGGGTGGTATGGCCGTAAGCATTAATGCAGGCGCAAAACCAGGTTTTAAACCGTAGCACATAAGGAGTGAGAAAGCTGCTGAGGCTTGACGTTACACTTTTACAAAAACAATCATTAGTTAGATATAAACGGCAGTAATTGATTCAGTAGGACTCCTTATCCATGTAAACGATCATTGTGACATCTGAATTCATTAATTATCTGAAATACACTGCGTGTGCGTGTGATGTTAAATGTTTGAACCAAGGTTAACGGTTAAAGTGTCAGAGAATGGGTGGTGATTTTTTGACGTCCTCCCATGATCTGAAGTGAGCGTGCGTGTTTGTGTTGGTGAAAGTTTAAGAAATGTACAACTGTCGGTTCAGCTCTCTGGTGCTCCCTGCTGGCAGTATCACTATACTGTCCTCATGTTTCACAAAAATAGTTTTGAGAGACGTTGTCAGTTTTTGTATGTTGCTTAAATCCTCCAAAGCGGTTGGCAGTAAACATCAGGTCACGGTACGCCACGGTAGGCCACGGAGTCAATGAGCTCGAGTTGAAAAAGAAACAGCTTACAGCACCTGGTATACCCAGGCGGTCTCCCATCCAAGTACTAACCAGGCCCGACCCTGCTTAGCTTCCGAGATCAGACGAGATCGGGCGTGTTCAGGGTGTTATGGCCGTAAGCAATTAGTGCAGGCGCAAAACCAGGTTTTATACAGTAGCACATAAGGAGTGAGAAAGCTGCTGAGGCTCGACGTTACACTTTTACAAAAACAATCATTAGTTAGATATAAACGGCAGTAATTGATTCAGTAGGACTCCTTATCCATGTAAACGATCATTGTGACATCTGAATTCATTAATTATCTGAAATACACTGCGTGTGCGTGTGATGTTAAATGTTTGAACCAAGGTTAACGGTTAAAGTGTCAGAGAATGGTTGGTGATTTTTTGACGTCCTCCCATGATCTGAAGTGAGCGTGCGTGTTTGTGTTGGTGAAAGTTTAAGAAATGTACAACTGTCGTTTCAGCTCTCTGGTGCTCCCTGCTGGCAGTATCACTATACTGTCCTCATGTTTAACAAAAATAGTTTTGAGAGACGTTGTCAGTTTTTGTATGTTGCTTAAATCCTCCAAAGCGGTTGGCAGTAAACATCAGGTCACGGTACGCCACGGTAGGCCACGGAGGCAATGAGCTCGAGTTGAAAAAGAAAAAGCTTACAGCACCTGGTATTCCCAGGCGGTCACCCATCCAAGTACTATCCAGGCCCGACCCTGCTTAGCTTCCGAGATCAAACGAGATCGGGCGTGTTCAGGGTGGTATGGCCGTAAGCAATTAGTGCAGGCGCAAAACCAGGTTTTATACAGTAGCACATAAGGAGTGAGAAAGCTGCTGAGGCTCGACGTTACACTTTTACAAAAACAATCATTAGTTAGATATAAACGGCAGTAATTGATTCAGTAGGACTCCTTATCCATGTAAACGATCATTGTGACATCTGAATTCATTAATTATCTGAAATACACTGCGTGTGCATGTGATGTTAAATGTTTGAACCAAGGTTAACGGTTAAAGTGTCAGAGAATGGGTGTTGATTTTTTGACGTCCTCCCATGATCTGAAGTGAGCGTGCGTGTTTGTGTTGGTGAAAGTTTAAGAAATGTACAACTGTCGGTTCAGCTCTCTGGTGCTCCCTGCTGGCAGTATCACTATACTGTCCTCATGTTTCACAAAAATAGTTTTGAGAGACGTTGTCAGTTTTTGTATGTTGCTTAAATCCTCCAAAGCCGTAGGTAGTAAACATCAGGTCACGGTACGCCACGGAGTCAATGAGCTCGAGTTGAAAAAGAAAAAGCTTACAGCACCTGATATTCCCAGGCGGTCTCCCATCCAAGTACTAACCAGGCCCGACCCTGCTTAGCTTCCGAGATCAGACGAGATCGGGCGTGTTCAGGGTGGTATGGCCGTAAGCAATTAGTGCAGGCGCAAAACCAGGTTTTATACAGTAGCACATAAGGAGTGAGAAAGCTGCTGAGGCTCGACGTTACACTCTTACAAAAACAATCATTAGTTAGATATAAACGGCAGTAATTGATTCAGTAGGACTCCTTGACAGACTGCACCAAAATGCAACAGAGGGTGGCTTTAATTGAAACGAGACTAGCAGCATTAGAAAAATGCAAAGGACCCCTACAGGATACAGTGCCGATGGGTGAGTTTGCTGAGCTCACTCAGATACAGCAAGATGATCAAAGCTACACTGTATCCTTCCCGAAGCTGGACAAGAGAGAGACAGTTCCAGCTGCGTTTCACTGGCACAGAGTCGGCGCTAAGCCAAAACAACATACCAAAGTGAATCAACAAGATCACTCAACGCCAAATGCTAAACTACCCAAAGCTAAAGTTATCAGCCGGATTAGCCCGTCACTGAAATTAACCCTGCCACTGAAGAACCGGTTCCTGCCACTTCAAGAGTCCACGAACGAGCCTGCCACCCATGCACCCCTGAGCCCCGAGATGCGTCCGGACGGGCAGTGCGGACAGAGACGGAACATGAACCAGTCGCCATGGAGGCGAGCTGCGCATGCCTCGGCCACCTGTGCACCCCTGACCCCTGAAATGTGTCCGGACAGACGGTACGGACAGACATGGAACAACCAGTCGCCACGGAGGCGGGCTGCGCGTGTGTCTGCCACCGTCCAACAAGGGCCCATCTCAGAGGAAGCAGATGAACCAGACACTCTGATTATAGGAGACTCAACCATCAAGGATATAACCGGTAAGAAGATCAAAACATGCTTCTTCCCAAATGGAATTGTTAGTGATATCAACCATAAACTAGCCAAAGTCATATTGGAGAACCCCAAAATCTCACAGATTATTGTGCATGCAGGATTTAATGATGTTCAAAGAGAACAGTCAGAACTTCTGAAGAGGGATTACACTGATCTATTGGATACACTGGACAAAATACACATCAACTCATTCATCAGTGGACCCATACCATCAGTTGACAGGGGAATAAACAGATTCAGTCGTCTACTTGCACTGAATACATGGCTTTCCAGAGTCTGCAATGAAAGAGGAAGGGGCTTTATTGACAATTTCAACTTATTCTGGGGGCGCAAATATCTTTTCAGAGCAGATGGCCTACACCCAAACAGGTTAGGCTCAAAACTGTTGAGGGACAATCTTCTCTTCTCGCTTTACGCACAGGCCACAATCTTGCCATGGTCTGACGCACAGGCCGCAATCAGAGCACTGGTTGAGAAGAAGCGAGACTACAGCCTCCCCCACACATCTACTCTGCCACTATCTGACACACAGATAGCAGACAGCCCACAGACCTTGAAGAGAGACAACAGCCCGCCCGACACCATCAACACTGTGCCTTCCCCAATCGCTGATGCTGGCTTGACGAGGAACGGCCTCCCCCCTCCTCTGCATTACAGACCAAAGACCTTGAAGAGAGACAACAGCCTGCCCGACACCATGGACACCGTGCCCTCCCCCATCGCTGATGCTGGCTTGGCGAGGAACGGCCACCCCCTCCTCATCTCTCCCATAGCCACAACAACTCCAGCTCCACTGTCTCCTCCCTTTGCGATTTTCCAGCTGAATTTAAGAAACAGGAATATGTAGGCATCAAACTTGCATCTGTGTCAATGATAGCATCGCCAGGTCATTCCCACAGGCTGATAACACCAAAGCGGAGGGCGCCCCAGCCCCCCGCCCCCTGTACTGATAGTAGTCCTGAGTATTACTGAGACAAAAAAGGGTTCAGCCGTAGACAAAGTATAAAGGACGTTTCGCATAATCTGCTGAACCCAAGGTTGCCTATGTCAAAACATGGCAACTTTTGCATTCCTGCTGTAACCACTAAGAGAGTAAACAAAGGGAAACGTAGACACACTGCTAACCTCACAAATCTCATGCATATTTCCTCCAAACCAAAACAACCTTAAAGCCTATCAACAACACCATCAAGATGGGTCTACTTAATGTTAGGTCTCTTAATAACAAATCATTTTTAGTTAATGATTTTATTACCACCTCTAAACTGGATTTTATGTTTTTAACTGAAACATGGCTGGAACAAAATAACAGTGCAACCGTTCTGATAGAGACAGCTCCTCCCAACTATAACTTTTTTGATGCATGTAGATCTGGAAAAAGAGGTGGAGGGGTTGCTGTTATATTTAAAAATGATTTTCAGGGGAAACAGATGTTATTTGGTGATTTTTCATCATTCGAATACCTTTGTGCTGTATTGAAATGCTCCCCCAGAGTTCTCCTATTAATTATTTACAGGCCACCCACATACTCTGCAAATTTTTTCGATGAATTCACAGAATTATTGTCTAGCATCTCCACAGACTTTGACTGTCTAGTTATAACTGGTGACTTCAATTTTCATACTGATGATTTGAATGACAAGTGTGCAAAAAAACTTTTTACCATTTTGGACACATTTGAACTGTCCCAACATGTGAAAGAGACTACTCATTGTAAGGGCCACACTCTAGACCTGGTTATCACAAAGGGCCTCAATGTTTCTGATCTCTCTGTGACTGATCCTTCCTTGTCTGACCACTTTTGTGTTTTCTTTAATATATCGTTTATTCCCGACATACAGACAAAATCAAATACTGTCAAAAACGGTATATCAATGAAGAATCGTATGTACTTTTTAGAAAGGCCATCTCCTTACTACCACCTCTCAACCCATGTTCTGCTGATGATCTTGTAGAAAACTTTAATTTGAAAATTTTGAAAATCATGGATGTCATTGCACCTTATAAGGTTAAAACGATTTCTGGAAAGCAAAAGGCACCCTGGAGAAAAGCTGCCTCTGTAACAGCACAGAAAAAAGAATGCAGGAAGGTTGAACGCATCTGGCGTAAAACAAAACTTCAAATTCACCATGATATCTACAAAGAGAGCCTCCGTGCCTACAATTCAGACTTAAAAAGTGCTAGAGAAACATTTTCTCCAATATCATTAAATCCAATAATAATAATGCAAAAACCCTATTTGCAACTGTTGACAGACTGACCAACCCCCCAACACAAATTCCACCTGATCTCCATTCCACGCAGAAATGCAATGAGTTTGCAGCTTTTTATACTGATAAAATTGAAGGCATCAGACGCGCCATCAATATCTCCACTTCAAACAAAAATGTTGGACTACCACCCTGTTCAGGCAAAAGTAACGTGGCAGGGATGGCATGCTTTAATGTTATTGACTCTAAAACTCTTGTGGAAACTGTTACACAACTAAAGCCATCCACCTGTTGCCTTGATTCTTTACCTACCAACCTCTTTAAGAATGTTTTTGACTGCCTAGCAATAGACATATTGCAGATAGTTAACAACTCTCTCCAGTCAGGCAACTTCCCAAAAGCCCTGAAAACTGCAGTTATTAAACCCCTTTTAAAAAGCGGAGCCTAGATACCTCTATTATTAACAACTACAGACCAATATCAAATCTGCCCTTCATAAGTAAAATCATTGAGAAAGTTGTCCTCCAGCAACTTAATCACTTCCTGGCATCAACTGGTTGTTATGACACCTTCCAATCAGGATTTCGACCCCGGCACAGCACTGAGACCGCCCTCATTAAAGTTGTAAACGACATCCGTCTTAACACAGACTCTGGAAAAACCTCAATACTAATGCTACTAGACCTCAGTGCTGCATTCGACACTGTAGACCATACAATACTTTTGGACAGGTTAGAAAACTGGGTGGGGCTTTCAGGCACAGTCTTAAATTGGTTCAGATCCTACCTACAAAATAGGAACTACTTTGTTTCCATCGGCGACTTTGTATCAGAATCAACCAACGTGATGTGTGGAGTCCCACAAGGTTCGATCTTAGGACCCTCTTTATTCAACATCTACATGCTCCCACTAGGGCAAATCATGCATAATAACAATATTGACCATCATTGCTATGCTGATGACACGCAAATCTATGTATCGCTATCACCAAATGACTATCGGCCCATAGATCTGCTGTGCCAGTGCATTGAGCAAGTGAAAGACTGGATGTGCCGAAATTTCCTTCAGCTAAATGAGGATAAAACAGAGATAATTGTATTTGGTGCTAAAACGGAAAGGCTTAAAGTAACCCAACACCTTCACTCTCTGTCCCTGAAAACCTCAATCAAAGCCAGAAACCTAGGGGTTATCATGGATTCTGATTTACATTTCGAAAGTCACATCAAATCAGTTACAAAATCTGCATATTATCACCTTAAAAATGTAGCAAGACTTAGAGGGCTCATGTCCACAGAAGACTTACAAAAACTTGTACATGCCTTTATCACTAGTAAGCTTGATTACTGCAATGGTCTCCTTACAGGTCTCCCAAAACAAACTCTAAGGAAGCTTCAGCTTGTTCAGAATGCTGCTGCTAGAGTATTAACAAAGACCAAAAAATTTGAACATATTACACCAATTCTTAAATCGTTACATTGGCTTCCTGTAGGTCCGAGAATTGATTTTAAAATCATGTTGCTAACCTATAAATCCCTACATGGTTTAGGCCCAAAATATTTAACTGATATGCTTCCACTACATAAGCCTTCTAGAACACTAAGATCTTCTGAGACCAATCTGTTAATTATCCCCCGAGTAAACACGAAACATGGGAAAGCAGGATTTAGTTACTATGCAACAAATAGCTGGAATAAACTCCCTGAGGATTTAAGACTTGCCCCAACTCTGAGCACCTTCAAAACAAGATTGAAGACTTTTATGTTTGCTTTAGCTTTCTGCTAAATCTTAAATACTTTAGCTTTATTTTACTAAAATGCCTTTTTAACTCACTTTCAATTTTACTTACTAAAAAGCCTTTTTAACTTTCTATTTTACTAATTTCTTTGCATATGTTTTCTTTTCTTTTTTAATGAATAACAATGTTTATATGTGAAGCACTTTGAGTCTGCCTTGTGTATGAAAAGTGCTATATAAATAAAGTTGCCTTGCCTTGCCTTGCCTTGCCTTATCCATGTAAACGATCATTGTGACATCTGAATTCATTAATTATCTGAAATACACTGCGTGTGCGTGTGATGTTAAATGTTTGAACCAAGGTTAACGGTTAAAGTGTCAGAGAATGGGTGGTGATTTTTTGACGTCCTCCCATGATCTGAAGTGAGCGTGCGTGTTTGTGTTGGTGAAAGTTTAAGAAATGTACAACTGTCGGTTCAGCTCTCTGGTGCTCCCTGCTGGCAGTATCACTATACTGTCCTCATGTTTCACAAAAATAGTTTTGAGAGACGTTGTCAGTTTTTGTATGTTGCTTAAATCCTCCAAAGCGGTTGGCAGTAAACATCAGGTCACGGTACGCCACGGAGTCAATGAGCTCGAGTTGAAAAAGAAAAAGCTTACAGCACCTGGTATTCCCAGGCGGTCTCCCATCCAAGTACTAACCAGGCCCGACCCTGCTTAGCTTCCGATATCAGACGAGATCGGGTGTGTTCAGGGTGGTATGGCCGTAAGCAATTAGTGCAGGCGCAAAACCAGGTTTTATACAGTAGCACATAAGGAGTGAGAAAGCTGCTGAGGCTCGACGTTACACTCTTACAAAAACAATCATTAGTTAGATATAAACGGCAGTAATTGATTCAGTAGGACTCCTTATCCATGTAAACGATCATTGTGACATCTGAATTCATTAATTATCTGAAATACACTGCGTGTGCGTGTGATGTTAAATGTTTGAACCAAGGTTAACGGTTAAAGTGTCAGAGAATGGGTGGTGATTTTTTGACGTCCTCCCATGATCTGAAGTGAGCGTGCGTGTTTGTGTTGGTGAAAGTTTAAGAAATGTACAACTGTCGGTTCAGCTCTCTGGTGCTCCCTGCTGGCAGTATCACTATACTGTCCTCATGTTTCACAAAAATAGTTTTGAGAGACGTTGTCAGTTTTTGTATGTTGCTTAAATCCTCCAAAGCGGTTGGCAGTAAACATCAGGTCACGGTAGGCCACGGAGGCAATGAGCTCGAGTTGAAAAAGAAAAAGCTTACAGCACCTGGTATTCCCAGGCGGTCTCCCATCCAAGTACTAACCAGGCCCGACCCTGCTTAGCTTCCGAGATCAGACGAGATCGGGCGTGTTCAGGGTGGTATGGCCGTAAGCAAATAGTGCAGGCGCAAAACCAGGTTTTATACAGTAGCACATAAGGAGTGAGAAAGCTGCTGAGGCTCGACGTTACACTTTTACAAAAACAATCATTAGTTAGATATAAACGGCAGTAATTGATTCAGTAGGACTCCTTATCCATGTAAACGATCATTGTGACATCTGAATTCATTTATTATCTGAAATACACTGCGTGTGCGTGTGATGTTAAATGTTTGAACCAAGGTTAACGGTTAAAGTGTCAGAGAATGGGTGGTGATTTTTTGACGTCCTCCCATGATCTGAAGTGAGCGTGCGTGTTTGTGTTGGTGAAAGTTTAAGAAATGTACAACTGTCGGGTCAGCTCTCTGGTGCTCCCTGCTGGCAGTATCACTATACTGTCCTCATGTTTCACAAAAATAGTTTTGAGAGACGTTGTCAGTTTTTGTATGTTGCTTAAATCCTCCAAAGCGGTTGGCAGTAAACATCAGGTCACGGTACGCCACGGTAGGCCACGGAGGCAATGAGCTCGAGTTGAAAAAGAAAAAGCTTACAGCACCTGGTATTCCCAGGCGGTGTCCCATCGAAGTACTAACCAGGCCCGACCCTGCTTAGCTTCCGAGATCAAACGAGAACGGGCGTGTTCAGGATGGTATGGCCGTAAGCAATTAGTGCAGGCGCAAAACCAGGTTTTATACAGTAGCACATAAGGAGTGAGAAAGCTGCTGAGGCTCGACGTTACACTCTTACAAAAACAATCATTAGTTAGATATAAACGGCAGTAATTGATTCAGTAGGACTCCTTATCCATGTAAACGATCATTGTGACATCTGAATTCATTAATTATCTGAAATACACTGCGTGTGCGTGTGATGTTAAATGTTTGAACCAAGGTTAACGGTTAAAGTGTCAGAGAATGGGTGGTGATTTTTTGACGTCCTCCCATGATCTGAAGTGAGCGTGCGTGTTTGTGTTGGTGAAAGTTTAAGAAATGTACAACTGTCGGTTCAGCTCTCTGGTGCTCCCTGCTGGCAGTATCACTATACTGTCCTCATGTTTCACAAAAATAGTTTTGAGAGACGTTGTCAGTTTTTGTATGTTGCTTAAATCCTCCAAAGCGGTTGGCAGTAAACATCAGGTCACGGTACGCCACGGTAGGCCACGGAGGCAATGAGCTCGAGTTGAAAAAGAAAAAGCTTACAGCACCTGGTATTCCCAGGCGGTCACCCATCCAAGTACTAACCAGGCCCGACCCTGCTTAGCTTCCGAGATCAAACGAGATCGGGCGTGTTCAGGGTGGTAGGGCCGTAAGCAATTAGTGCAGGCGCAAAACCAGGTTTTATACAGTAGCACATAAGGAGTGAGAAAGCTGCTGAGGCTCGACGTTACACTTTTACAAAAACAATCATTAGTTAGATATAAACGGCAGTAATTGATTCAGTAGGACTCCTTATCCATGTAAACGATCATTGTGACATCTGAATTCATTAATTATCTGAAATACACTGCGTGTGCGTGTGATGTTAAATGTTTGAACCAAGGTTAACGGTTAAAGTGTCAGAGAATGGGTGGTGATTTTTTGACGTCCTCCCATGATCTGAAGTGAGCGTGCGTGTTTGTGTTGGTGAAAGTTTAAGAAATGTACAACTGTCGGTTCAGCTCTCTGGTGCTCCCTGCTGGCAGTATCACTATACTGTCCTCATGTTTCACAAAAATAGTTTTGAGAGACGTTGTCAGTTTTTGTATGTTGCTTAAATCCTCCAAAGCGGTTGGCAGTAAACATCAGGTCACGGTACGCCACGGTAGGCCACGGAGGCAATGAGCTCGAGTTGAAAAAGAAAAAGCTTACAGCACCTGGTATTCCCAGGCGGTCTCCCATCCAAGTACTAACCAGGCCCGACCCTGCTTAGCTTCGGAGATCAAACGAGATCGGGCGTGTTCAGGGTGGTATGGCCGTAAGCAATTAGTGCAGGCGCAAAACCAGGTTTTATACAGTAGCACATAAGGAGTGAGAAAGCTGCTGAGGCTCGACGTTACACTTTTACAAAAACAATCATTAGTTAGATATAAACGGCAGTAATTGATTCAGTAGGACTCCTTATCCATGTAAACGATCATTGTGACATCTGAATTCATTAATTATCTGAAATACACTGCGTGTGCGTGTGATGTTAAATGTTTGAACCAAGGTTAACGGTTAAAGTGTCAGAGAATGGGTGGTGATTTTTTGACGTCCTCCCATGATCTGAAGTGAGCGTGCGTGTTTGTGTTGGTGAAAGTTTAAGAAATGTACAACTGTCGGTTCAGCTCTCTGGTGCTCCCTGCTGGCAGTATCACTATACTGTCCTCATGTTTCACAAAAATAGTTTTGAGAGACGTTGTCAGTTTTTGTATGTTGCTTAAATCCTCCAAAGCCGGTAGGCAGTAAACATCAGGTCACGGTACGCCACGGAGTCAATGAGCTCGAGTTGAAAAAGAAAAAGCTTACAGCACCTGGTATTCCCAGGCGGTCTCCCATCCAAGTACTAACCAGGCCCGACCCTGCTTAGCTTCCGAGATCAGACGAGATCGGGCGTGTTCAGGGTGGTATGGCCGTAAGCAATTAGTGCCAGGCGCAAAACCAGGTTTTATACAGTAGCACATAAGGAGTGAGAAAGCTGCTGAGGCTCGACGTTACACTCTTACAAAAACAATCATTAGTTAGATATAAACGGCAGTAATTGATTCAGTAGGACTCCTTATCCATGTAAACGATCATTGTGACATCTGAATTCATTAATTATCTGAAATACACTGCGTGTGCGTGTGATGTTAAATGTTTGAACCAAGGTTAACGGTTAAAGTGTCAGAGAATGGGTGGTGATTTTTTAACGTCCTCCCATGATCTGAAGTGAGCGTGCGTGTTTGTGTTGGTGAAAGTTTAAGAAATGTACAACTGTCGGTTCAGCTCTCTGGTGCTCCCTGCTGGCAGTATCACTATACTGTCCTCATGTTTCACAAAAATAGTTTTGAGAGACGTTGTCAGTTTTTGTATGTTGCTTAAATCCTCCAAAGCGGTTGGCAGTAAACATCAGGTCACGGTACGCCACGGTAGGCCACGGAGGCAATGAGCTCGAGTTGAAAAAGAAAAAGCTTACAGCACCTGGTATTCCCAGGCGGTATCCCATCCAAGTACTAACCAGGCCCGACCCTGCTTAGCTTCTGAGATCAAACGAGATCGGGCGTGTTCAGGGTGGTATGGCCATAAGCAAATAGTGCAGGCGCAAAACCAGGTTTTATACAGTAGCACATAAGGAGTGAGAAAGCTGCTGAGGCTCGACGTTACACTTTTACAAAAACAATCATTAGTTAGATATAAACGGCAGTAATTGATTCAGTAGGACTCCTTATCCATGTCAACGATCATTGTGACATCTGAATTCATTAATTATCTGAAATACACTGCGTGTGCGTGTGATGTTAAATGTTTGAACCAAGGTTAACGGTTAAAGTGTCAGAGAATGGGTGGTGATTTTTTGACGTCCTCCCATGATCTGAAGTGAGCGTGCGTGTTTGTGTTGGTGAAAGTTTAAGAAATGCACAACTGTCGGTTCAGCTCTCTGGTGCTCCCTGCTGGCAGTATCACTATACTGTCCTCATGTTTCACAAAAATAGTTTTGAGAGACGTTGTCAGTTTTTGTATGTTGCTTAAATCCTCCAAAGCCGTAGGCAGTAAACATCAGGTCACGGTACGCCACGGAGTTAATGAGCTCGAGTTGAAAAAGAAAAAGCTTACAGCACCTGGTATTCCCAGGCGGTCTCCCATCCAAGTACTAACCAGGCCCGACCCTGCTTAGCTTCCCAGATCAGTCGAGATCGGGCGTGTTCAGGGTGGTATGGCGGTAAGCAATTAGTGCAGGCGCAAAACCAGGTTTTATACAGTAGCACATAAGGAGTGAGAAAGCTGCTGAGGCTCGACGTTACACTCTTACAAAAACAATCATTAGTTAGATATAAACGGCAGTAATTGATTCAGTAGGACTCCTTATCCATGTAAACGATCATTGTGACATCTGAATTCATTAATTATCTGAAATACACTGCGTGTGCGTGTGATGTTAAATGTTTGAACCAAGGTTAACGGTTAAAGTGTCAGAGAATGGGTGGTGATTTTTTGACGTCCTCCCATGATCTGAAGTGAGCGTGCGTGTTTGTGTTGGTGAAAGTTTAAGAAATGCACAACTGTCGGTTCAGCTCTCTGGTGCTCCCTGCTGGCAGTATCACTATACTGTCCTCATGTTTCACAAAAATAGTTTTGAGAGACGTTGTCAGTTTTTGTATGTTGCTTAAATCCTCCAAAGCCGTAGGCAGTAAACATCAGGTCACGGTACGCCACGGAGTTAATGAGCTCGAGTTGAAAAAGAAAAAGCTTACAGCACCTGGTATTCCCAGGCGGTCTCCCATCCAAGTACTAACCAGGCCCGACCCTGCTTAGCTTCCCAGATCAGTCGAGATCGGGCGTGTTCAGGGTGGTATGGCGGTAAGCAATTAGTGCAGGCGCAAAACCAGGTTTTATACAGTAGCACATAAGGAGTGAGAAAGCTGCTGAGGCTCGACGTTACACTTTTACAAAAACAATCATTAGTTAGATATAAACGGCAGTAATTGATTCAGTAGGACTCCTTATCCATGTAAACGATCATTGTGACATCTGAATTCATTAATTATCTGAAATACACTGCGTGTGCGTGTGATGTTAAATGTTTGAACCAAGGTTAACGGTTAAAGTGTCAGAGAATGGGTGGTGATTTTTTAACGTCCTCCCATGATCTGAAGTGAGCGTGCGTGTTTGTGTTGGTGAAAGTTTAAGAAATGTACAACTGTCGGTTCAGCTCTCTGGTGCTCCCTGCTGGCAGTATCACTATACTGTCCTCATATTTCACAAAAATAGTTTTGAGAGACGTTGTCAGTTTTTGTATGTTGCTTAAATCCTCCAAAGCGGTTGGCAGTAAACATCAGGTCACGGTACGCCACGGAGTCAATGAGCTCGAGTTGAAAAAGAAAAAGCTTACTGCACCTGTTATTCCCAGGCGGTCTCCCATCCAAGTACTAACCATGCCCGACCCTGCTTAGCTTCCGAGATCAGACGAGATCGGGCGTGTTCAGGGTAGTATGTCCGTAAGCAATTAGTGCAGGCGCAAAACCAGGTTTTATACAGTAGGAGTGAGAAAGCTGCTGAGGCTCGACGTTACACTTTTAGAAAAAAAATCATTGGTTAGATATAAACGGCAGTAATTGATTCAGTAGGACTCCTTATCCATGTAAACGATCATTGTGACATCTGAATTCATTAATTATCTGAAATACACTGCGTGTGCGTGTGATGTTAAATGTTTGAACCAAGGTTAACGGTTAAAGTGTCAGAGAATGGGTGGTGATTTTTTGACGTCCTCCCATGATCTGAAGTGAGCGTGCGTGTTTGTGTTGGTGAAAGTTTAAGAAATGTACAAGTGTCGGTTCAGCTCTCTGGTGCTCCCTGCTGGCAGTATCACTATACTGTCCTCATGTTTCACAAAAACTAGTTTTGAGAGACGTTGTCAGTTTTTGTATGTTGCTTAAATCCTCCAAAGCGGTTGGCAGTAAACATCAGGTCACGGTACGCCACGGTAGGCCACGGAGTCAATGAGCTCGAGTTGAAAAAGAAAAAGCTTACAGCACCTGGTATTCCCAGGCGGTCTCTCATCCAAGTACTAACCAGGCCCGACCCTGCTTAGCTTCCGAGATCAGACGAGATCGGGCGTGTTCAGGTGGTATGGCCGTAAGCAATTAGTGCAGGCGCAAAACCAGGTTTTATACAGTAGCACATAAGGAGTGAGAAAGCTGCTGAGGCTTGACGTTACACTTTTACAAAAACAATCATTAGTTAGATATAAACGGCAGTAATTGATTCAGTAGGACTCCTTATCCATGTAAACGATCATTGTGACATCTGAATTCATTAATTATCTGAAATACACTGCGTGTGCGTGTGATGTTAAATGTTTGAACCAAGGTTAACGGTTAAAGTGTCAGAGAATGGGTGGTGATTTTTTGACGTCCTCCCATGATCTGAAGTGAGCGTGCGTGTTTGTGTTGGTGAAAGTTTAAGAAATATACAACTGTCGTTTCAGCTCTCTGGTGCTCCCTGCTGGCAGTATCACTATACTGTCCTCATGTTTCACAAAAATAGTTTTGAGAGACGTTGTCAGTTTTTGTATGTTGCTTAAATCCTCCAAAGCGGTTGGCAGTAAACATCAGGTCACGGTACACCACGGTAGGCCACGGAGGCAATGAGCTCGAGTTGAAAAAGAAAAAGTATACAGCACCTGGTATTCCAGGCGGTCTCCCACCCAAGTACTAACCAGGCCCGACCCTGCTTAGCTTCCGAGATCAGACGAGATCAGGCGTGTTCAGGTTGGTATGGCCGCAAGCAATTAGTACAGGCGCAAAACCAGATTTTATACAGTAGCACATAAGGAGTGAGAAAGCTGCTGAGGCTTGACGTTACACTTTTACAAAAACAATCATTAGTTAGATATAAACGGCAGTAATTGATTCAGTAGGACTCCTTATCCATGTAAACGATCATTGTGACATCTGAATTCATTAATTATCTGAAATACACTGCTGTGAGCGTGTGATGTTAAATGTTTGAACCAAGGTTAACGGTTAAAGTGTCAGAGAATGGGTGGTGATTTTTTGACGTCCTCCCATGATCTGAAGTGAGCGTGCGTGTTTGTGTTGGTGAAAGTTTAAGAAATGTACAACTGTCGTTTCAGCTCTCTGGTGCTCCCTGCTGGCAGTATCACTATACTGTCCTCATGTTTCACAAAAATAGTTTTGAGAGACGTTGTCAGTTTTTGTATGTTGCTTAAATCCTCCAAAGCGGTTGGCAGTAAACATCAGGTCACGGTACGCCACGGTAGGCCACGGAGGCAATGAGCTCGAGTTGAAAAAGAAAAAGCTTACAGCACCTGGTATTCCCAGGCGGTCTCCCATCCAAGTACTAACCAGGCCCGACCCTGCTTAGCTTCCGAGATCAGACGAGATCGGGCGTGTTCAGGGTGGTATGGCCGTAAGCAATTAGTGCAGGCGCAAAACCAGGTTTATACAGTAGCACATAAGGAGTGAGAAAGCTGCTGAGGCTTGACGTTACACTTTTACAAAAACAATCATTAGTTAGATATAAACGGCAGTAATTGATTCAGTAGGACTCCTTATCCATGTAAACGATCATTGTGACATCTGAATTCATTAATTATCTGAAATACACTGCGTGTGCGTGTGATGTTAAATGTTTGAACCAAGGTTAACGGTTAAAGTGTCAGAGAATGGGTGGTGATTTTTTGACGTCCTCCCATGATCTGAAGTGAGCGTGCGTGTTTGTGTTGGTGAAAGTTTAAGAAATGTACAACTGTCGGTTCAGCTCTCTGGTGCTCCCTGCTGGCAGTATCACTATACTGTCCTCATGTTTCACAAAAATAGTTTTGAGAGACGTTGTCAGTTTTTGTATGTTGCTTAAATCCTCCAAAGCGGATGGCAGTAAACATCAGGTCACGGTACGCCACGGTAGGCCACGGAGGCAATGAGCTCGAGTTGAAAAAGAAAAAGCTTACAGCACCTGGTATTCCCAGGCGGTCTCCCATCCAAGTACTAAGGAGGCCCGACCCTGCTTAGCTTCCGAGATCAGACGAGATCGGGCGTGTTTTTTTCTTTTGGTGACACCCGTCACTACTTACAGCAACCTGGGCTTCTGAGGAGGTCTCCCATCCAAGTACTAACCAGGCCCGACCCTGCTTAGCTTCCGTGATCAGACGAGATCGGGCGTGTTCAGGGTGGTATGCCCGCAAGCAATTAGTGCAGGCGCAAAACCAGGTTTTATACAGTAGCACATAAGGAGTGAGAAAGCTGCTGAGGCTTGACGTTACACTTTTACAAAAACAATCATTAGTTAGATATAAACGGCAGTAAATGATTCAGTAGGACTCCTTATCCATGTAAACGATCATTGTGACATCTGAATTCATTAATTATCTGAAATACACTGCGGTGAGCGTGTGATGTTAAATGTTTGAACCAAGGTTAACGGTTAAAGTGTCAGAGAATGGGTGGTGATTTTTTGACGTCCTCCATGATCTGAAGTGAGCGTGCGTGTTTGTGTTGGTGAAAGTTTAAGAAATGTACAACTGTCGGTTCAGCTCTCTGGTGCTCCCTGCTGGCAGTATCACTATACAGTCCTCATGTTTCACAAAAATAGTTTTGAGAGACGTTGTCAGTTTTTGTATGTTGCTTAAATCCTCCAAAGCGGTTGGCAGTAAACATCAGGTCACGGTACGCCACGGTAGGCCACGGAGTCAATGAGCTCGAGTTGAAAAGAAAAATGCTTACAGCACCTGGTATTCCCAGGCGGACTCCCATCCAAGTACTAACCAGGCCCAACCCTGCTTAGCTTCCGAGATCAGACGAGATCGGGCGTGTTCAGGGTGGTATGGCCGTACGCAATTACTGCAGGCGCAAAACCAGGTTTTATACAGTAGCAGATAAGGAGTGAGAAAGCTGCTGAGGCTCGACGTTACACTTTTACAAAAAACAATCATTAGTTAGATATAAACGGCAGTAATTGATTCAGTAGGACTCCTTATCCATGTAAACGATCATTGTGGACATCTGAATTCATTAATTATCTGAAATACACTGCGTGTGCGTGTGATGTTAAATGTTTGAACCAAGGTTAACGGTAAAGTGTCAGAGAATGGGTGGTGATATTTTGACGTCCTCCCATGATCTGAAGTGAGCGTGCGTGGTTGTGTTGGTGAAAGTTTAAGAAATGTACAACTGTCGTTTCAGCTCTCTGGTGCTCCCTGCTGGCAGTATCACTATACTGTCCTCATGTTTCACAAAAATAGTTTTGAGAGACGTTGTCAGTTTTTGTATGTTGCTTAAATCCTCCAAAGCGGTTGGCAGTAAACATCAGGTCACGGTACGCCACGGAGTCAATGAGCTCGAGTTGAAAAAGAAAAGCTTACAGCACCTGGTATTCCCAGGCGGTCTCCCATCCAAGTACTAACAGGCCCGACCTTGCTTAGCTTCCGAGATCAGACGAGATCAGGGCGTGTTCAGGGTAGGTATGGCCGTAAGCAATTAGTGCAGGCGCAAAACCAGGTTTAATACGTAGCACATAGGAGTGAGAAAGCTGCTGAGGCTCGACGTTACACTTTAGCAAAACAATCATTGTTAGATATAAACGGCAGTAATTGATTCAGTAGGACTCCTATTCCATGTAAAACGATCATTGTGACATCTGAATTCATTAATTATCTGAAATACCCTGCGTGTGCGTGTGATGTTAAATGTTTGAACCAAGGTTAACGGTTAAAGTGTCAGAGAATGGGTGGTGATTTTTGACGTCCTCCCATGATCTGAGTGAGCGTGCGTGTTTGTGTTGGTGAAAGTTTAAGAAACTGTACACTGTCGGTTCAGCTCTCTGGTGCTCCCTGCTGGCAGTATCACTATACTGTCCTCATGTTTCACAAAATAGTTTTGAGA
>NC_079423.1:12351284-12370920 GCF_026213295.1 Gadus chalcogrammus | reverse complement strand
CTAAACTATTTTGTGTAAAATGAGGACGGTATAGTGATACTGCCAGCAGGGAGCACCAGAGAGCTGAAACGACAGTTCTACATTTCTTAAACTTTCACCCACACGAACACGCGCAAGCACTTCAGATCAATCAAAGACCATGGGAAGACGGCGAAAATACCAGTGGCGTGTTGCGTGGGGATTTCTTTTGAGGAAGCCAAATGAGACAACACCTTTAATCTACATGCTTTTTTGAAGGTGGGGGACAGAAAAGAGTATACGTCGCAAATTGTATCTATTGAATGTAACTACAAGAGCTATTTCAGCGCCAGGTTACCAGGACTTACACGTGCTCGCCCTCTTTCGCGCTCACACACACACACACACACACACACACACACACACACACACACACACACACACACACACACACACACACACACACACACACACACACACACACACCCTACAACAACTTCATTTGATTGACCAATGCAACTTATTCCAGACAGACAATGCACAATTAGACATACAATAACACAAAAAATAATAAACGGACACCTCAGGGAACAGTAATGCCACACCGGGAGGTGGGTAGCCTACTTTACTCACCCTGTTTGTAGATGAAGGCCATTCTCCTGTCTTTCATGGTGGCGAAGAGGTCAATAAGAGACCCAGGGGTTGTTCAGGGTGCATGAATCTTTACGAAAAAGAAGACATGGCCAGCGAAATAGTAGCTGAAGTTCAGCGCTACCAGTCGGTGAGGACACAGTTCTCCTCATTGAAAGTGCGATAACCACTCATCTTTCTCTCCGTGCACGCAGCTGAAGCTTCGGCATTGGCCTGCATGTCAGATTCAATTTTTAGTTGCTGCCCATGTGGCAGTTTGGTTTCATTTTACTAAATACTCTAAATCTCAACCCTCCATAACTGCACTTGCTTATACGATAAAATGATAAAAATGCAAAAGTGCAAATCTCCCGCTATTTGTTTACGTTGACGTTGATGCTTTGATTTGATTGGTGTGAAGCCAAGTGGCTTCCCTTTGCACCCTGCTGACTAATCACAGTAGGGCAGTGTCATGACGGTTGCCTCACCTGATAGGTTAAACCTTCTTATTTTTCTTCACCAAGGGATGCCATCTCGGGCTGGCTTCCTCACCAACACAGTCTCACTCCGAGAACGTCAAATACCGACTGTTGGCAAAGGCCCTTTAGCGTCGGTGACTGACGGGAAAGGTACCCTTTTTATTCGCTCGGTGACGGTAAAGGTACCCTTCGGCGTCTTCTGCATACGGAATGGGGGGTGCCTCACTACGTCTCTAATAGACGATGTGAGCATCTTTCCTATTGGATAGTTTTTTAGGATATTCTTCTGTGAAAATGGCGGACATACTTTTTATCCTGGGTGGAAAATATGATATTTTAGAATAGTTACACCATTAAAAGTGTTTATGTAAACATTTTTAGCGAGAAATGTGCATTTTACTTTCATAATCGTCGTTCGGCGAATGTGAAGGATGTTTGGTTTGATAGATATGACGAAGAATATTTCATCGGGCGATAATGGCCGGCGTACAGGCATCCCGGGCTCACGAAAATAGGTGACACTGTCACGTTATTTAATCTATTGAAACGTGATCAGGTACACGTATTTTCTAAATGTTCGTGTCAAAAAGCACATTTTTCAAACTCATGCATATCAATTGGAAGTATTTGTCGTGATTTGTCACTAAGCACGACTTCCATCTAAGGTTCTGTCCGGGAGCTTTCTCCCTATTGTCCCTTAAGGAGCTCCGTACAGAACATTTATTGTTAAAAATTGTCTGTGATAACTAAGAATATGACAGCTTTTCCAGTCTCACCAATATGCGCACAGATCGCACGGTTTGACACTTTCAAGATGCGTGCAGTAGCCTACATACGCCAAATGACCATTTCGTGTGCATACGATACGCAAAACCCAGCATTAACTACTGTGGAGGGCGGATACGTCCATTTCGCGTGCATATGTGCATATGATACGAAAAACCCAGCATTAACTGAATGGGAGATGCAATATTTTAGGACAGATTCACCATTTAACGTGTTTCTAATGACATTTCTAGCGAGAAATGTACTTTTCCCTTGAATAATCCTCAGTCAGTGAATGTGTATGATCTTTATTAATCTTTATTATCTGAATGGGAAATGCAGCTCACGTGTTTCCTGCTTTTGTGTTATTAAACCGTTACTTTATGTAACTTTTAATGATATCATTTTGTTAGAAACACGTACGTTTTCGTGAACACTGGATTACGTCGCATTTCAACATAAAATAGCGTGTTATACACACACACACACACACACACACACACACACACACACACACACACACACACACACACACACACACACACACACACACACACACACTGCATTTCGCTGCCAAATAAATAAATACTAAGGCAGAATAAAGAATAAATTAATTCATTATCATTCAACTTCAACATGCGTTATTACAGTATAGTGGTGGAGGGATGACGTGTGTTGGCCAACCCGGAAGTGAGCGTCGCCCTGGGTTCCCTTGACAAAAAGCCAACGGGTTTTTCCATTTGATTTTGGATTATTGCAGAAAAATTAGCATCTTTGAAGCACCTCCTCAAAAACTGAAAATAAATAAAAATAACTGTGCTCCAAAGAAAGAAATGTAAACCAATGCATTCCGAATGGGAGTGTTTCTCCGATTTTTCCATGCTACACAGAACGAAATGTAAACCCATGCAAATAAAGACTTCATGGTCATAATCATTTAAATATCATTAATCTCCTGAGGGTGGTATTCTATTTTTTTCAACGGGGCTGAATCCAGTCACTTGACCGTCATGGTTGCTATGGTGGTTGCTATCCACCAGCCCCTCTAATCCTTACGTGGCTCTAAAAACCACGCGGAAAATGAGCTGCCGTAATTTGTGTTGTTGTTGTCGTAAACTAGTGTCCGATGGTTAAAAAATAGACGGATATTCCAAGGTATCCTTAAAAGGCAGCTTGGATGTTTTTATTTTCTGCAGTTTAGACTTCTTCTATAACCTATTTTTGAAAGCAAAACACCAAGCTAGCTCATTGATTTAACGAGGCAGGGTTATTTGAAACAATTTATTAAATAAATATTTATGAGAGGTCATTCCTTCTCCTGAGTTTTCTTCCTATTTATGTCTAGTGTACAACCCTACTGTCAAAGGGGGTCTCAAAGGACGCATACGCTTCAACCTGTGGCTCCAGCCCTACAGGAAATGACCCAGCAAGTGCTCCATCTCGTTGCACCTGCACCCAGCGGCTCGCTTGCAAGATTTTGGCCTGAAGTTCTTCCCAGACCTACACCCTAGCCATCCAACACGCATATCTTAGAATCAGGCTTCTCTTTAATAATGACGAAAAGCTATTAGAGAAATACACATTCACTTTTTGTTATCTCATAAGCGGCGTGGTGCCGGCTCCTTTTGACCTTTTGACCCCAGACTTCAAAAACGTGGCCACAGGCCAGCTGTGACTACACACCTTAAGCCACAAATGTACACCTCCATCCCACAAAAAAATGGGGACTAGAAACTAACCTCTGTCTTATGTTTATTTACCGTACTGTGGGAGGTCACGCCCCTTTTCCGGCCTTTTCGAGATAGCTAGGGATGCTAAAATGTTTACACACATTTCCCGGGGCCCCGAGAACGACATATCCGAGATTTGGAGTTCTAGCCCTTAGAGAAAAAAAGTTTTCCCAAATGGACTGTAATTTGGACAAAGCCCCTCAGATGTGTTACCTGCAAGACCTAATGGTTCAGAATGTGGTGGAAAAAACAGTTTTTGAGATAGGAAGGTCCTACCGCCCTGAAATTTGAATACCTTATTCTAAGGCCTAACTGGGATCCCCACACCGAAACTTGGCCCGGTCGGACCCCGAGGGCCGGTATGGGGGGCCCTTCCTGCCCTAAACTTGGCCCAGTCGGACCTTGAGTGCCGGAAGGGGGGGCCTGGACTTTCATAATCCTCGCTTGGTGACTGTAAAGGATGTTTGGTCGGATGTTATGACGAAGAATCATAATGTGAATGTGAATATTCTATAAATGTCTTGATATCATCTTTCGTCTCAACACTTCTGCTGCAGCCACTTAAAGTCTCACTCCGAGAACCTTAAAATATGAATCAATTCATTAGAAGTATGAAAATATCTTCCCGGTTACGTAACGGGGCAAACAAGGTGTCCTTTGACATCTACGTTTCGAGGCGATTGCAACAGTGCCACACATGATCATATTTGAATATGTTTCGGGGTAGTAATTAGCTGTCGATTTTGGAGGCCTTTATCAATAATGACCAGCTATAGATTTGCTTCCCGATGGAGATTTTTGACAAATTACATGTTATTTAGCATCTACACGTTAAGCTGAGTCCAATGAGATCAAGCTCGCCCTCTTGCTACACCGAGATCATGTCCTAGACCTAGGTGTACCATGTAAAATACATGTTACCATTTTCTAGAGTGTCATGCTTGGTGTCATTGGACTCAACTCAACGTGTAGAGGCTAAATAACATGTCATTTGTCACAAATTTCTATCGGGAAGCAAATCAATAGCTGCTCATTATTGATTAAGGCCTCCAATTTCGACAGCTAATTACTACCATTAAACATGTTCGAATATGCTCATGTGTGGCACCGTTGCAATCGCCTGGAAGCGTAGATGTTGAAGGACACCTTGTTCTCCCTCTTTACATGCTTTTGATTGACTAATGAATTGATTCAGCTATTCCCCCAGAAGTCTGGGGTCAAAAGGTCAAAAGGAGCCGGCACCACGCCGCTTATGAGTCAAAAGTTAATGTGTATTTCTCTCATACATTTTGTCATTATTAAAGAGAGGCCTGATTCTCAGATATGCAGGTTGGATGGCTACGGTGTAGGTCTGGGAATAACTTCAGGCCAAAATCTTGCAAGCGAGCCGCTGGGTGCAGGTGCAACGAGATGGAGCACTTGCTGAGTCATTTCCTGTAGGACCGGAGCCACAGGTTGAAGCGTATGCGTCCTTTGAGACCCCCTTTGATATATAAGAGACCTCAAAGTAAAGCTTACTTAAATGTCGTCGACCCAGTCACCTATTGCATCACTTCCTTTAGGGCTTCGGCCTCCTAATTGATCACTGTAGTATAATTGAATGCCCTCTTTCATATATATGATACCTCCACCACTGGGACGTGGCAACAATTCTCCAAATCCATATGGGGAGGGGGGGGGGTGATGCTCGTGGACAGTAGGGTTGTACACTAGACATAAATAGGAAGAAAACTCAGGAGAAGGAATGACCTCTCATAAATATTTATTTAATAAATTGTTTCAAATAACCCTGCCTCGTTAAATCAATGAGCTAGCTTGGTGTTTTGCTTTCAAAAATAGGTTATAGAAGAAGTCTAAACTGCAGAAAATAAAAACATCCAAGCTGCCTTTTAAGGATACCTTGGAATATCCGTCTATTTTTTAACCATCGGACACTAGTTTACGACAACAACAACACAAATTACGGCAGCTCATTTGCCGCGTGGTTTTTAGAGCCACGTAAGGATTAGAGGGGCTGGTGGATAGCAACCACCATAGCAACCATGACGGTCAAGTGACTGGATTCAGCCCCGTTGAAAAAAATAGAATACCACCCTCAGGAGATTAATGATATTTAAATGATTATGACCATGAAGTCTTTATTTGCATGGGTTTACATTTCGTTCTGTGTAGCATGGAAAAATCGGAGAAACACTCCCATTCGGAATGCATTGGTTTACATTTCTTTCTTTGGAGCACAGTTATTTTTATTTATTTTCAGTTTTTGAGGAGGTGCTTCAAAGATGCTAATTTTTCTGCAATAATCCAAAATCAAATGGAAAAACCCGTTGGCTTTTTGTCAAGGGAACCCAGGGCGACGCTCACTTCCGGGTTGGCCAACACACGTCATCCCTCCACCACTATACTGTAATAACGCATGTTGAAGTTGAATGATAATGAATTAATTTATTCTTTATTCTGCCTTAGTATTTATTTATTTGGCAGCGAAATGCAGTGTGTGTGTGTGTGTGTGTGTGTGTGTGTGTGTGTGTGTGTGTGTGTGTGTGTGTGTGTGTGTGTGTGTGTGTGTGTATAACACGCTATTTTATGTTGAAATGCGACGTAATCCAGTGTTCACGAAAACGTACGTGTTTCTAACAAAATGATATCATTAAAAGTTACATAAAGTAACGGTTTAATAACACAAAAGCAGGAAACACGTGAGCTGCATTTCCCATTCAGATAATAAAGATTAATAAAGATCATACACATTCACTGACTGAGGATTATTCAAGGGAAAAGTACATTTCTCGCTAGAAATGTCATTAGAAACACGTTAAATGGTGAATCTGTCCTAAAATATTGCATCTCCCATTCAGTTAATGCTGGGTTTTTCGTATCATATGCACATATGCACGCGAAATGGACGTATCCGCCCTCCACAGTAGTTAATGCTGGGTTTTGCGTATCGTATGCACACGAAATGGTCATTTGGCGTATGTAGGCTACTGCACGCATCTTGAAAGTGTCAAACCGTGCGATCTGTGCGCATATTGGTGAGACTGGAAAAGCTGTCATATTCTTAGTTATCACAGACAATTTTTAACAATAAATGTTCTGTACGGAGCTCCTTAAGGGACAATAGGGAGAAAGCTCCCGGACAGAACCTTAGATGGAAGTCGTGCTTAGTGACAAATCACGACAAATACTTCCAATTGATATGCATGAGTTTGAAAAATGTGCTTTTTGACACGAACATTTAGAAAATACGTGTACCTGATCACGTTTCAAATGTGCTTTTTGACACGAACATTTAGAAAATACGTGTACCTGATCACGTTTCAATAGATTAAATAACGTGACAGTGTCACCTATTTTCGTGAGCCCGGGATGCCTGTACGCCGGCCATTATCGCCCGATGAAATATTCTTCGTCATATCTATCAACCCAAACATCCTTCACATTCGCCGAACGACGATTATGAAAGTAAAATGCACATTTCTCGCTAAAAATGTTTACATAAACACTTTTAATGGTGTAACTATTCTAAAATATCATATTTTCCACCCAGGATAAAAAGTATGTCCGCCATTTTCACAGAAGAATATCCTAAAAAACTATCCAATAGGAAAGATGCTCACATCGTCTATTAGAGACGTAGTGAGGCACCCCCCATTCCGTATGCAGAAGACGCCGAAGGGTACCTTTACCGTCACCGAGCGAATAAAAAGGGTACCTTTCCCGTCAGTCACCGACGCTAAAGGGCCTTTGCCAACAGTCGGTATTTGACGTTCTCGGAGTGAGACTGTGTTGCAACGTCCGTGAGGAAGCCAGCCCGAGATGGCATCCCTTGGTGAAGAAAAATAAGAAGGTTTAACCTATCAGGTGAGGCAACCGTCATGACACTGCCCTACTGTGATTAGTCAGCAGGGTGCAAAGGGAAGCCACTTGGCTTCACACCAATCAAATCAAAGCATCAACGTCAACGTAAACAAATAGCGGGAGATTTGCACTTTTATCATTTTATCGTATATGCAAGTGCAGTTATGGAGGGTTGAGATTTAGAGTATTTAGTAAAATGAAACCAAACTGCCACATGGGCAGCAACTAAAAATTGAATCTGACATGCAGGCCAATGCCGAAGCTTCAGCTGCGTGCACGGAGAGAAAGATGAGTGGTTATCGCACTTTCAATGAGGAGAACTGTGTCCTCACCGACTGGTAGCGCTGAACTTCAGCTACTATTTCGCTGGCCATGTCTTCTTTTTCGTAAAGATTCATGCACCCTGAACAACCCCTGGGTCTCTTATTGACCTCTTCGCCACCATGAAAGACAGGAGAATGGCCTTCATCTACATACAGGGTGAGTAAAGTAGGCTACCCACCTCCCGGTGTGGCATTACTGTTCCCTGAGGTGTCCGTTTATTATTTTTTGTGTTATTGTATGTCTAATTGTGCATTGTCTGTCTGGAATAAGTTGCATTGGTCAATCAAATGAAGTTGTTGTTGTGTGTGTGTGTGTGTGTGTGTGTGTGTGTGTGTGTGTGTGTGTGTGTGTGTGTGTGTGTGTGTGTGTGTGTGTGTGTGTGTGTGTGTGTGTGTGTGTGTGTGTGTGTGTGTGAGCGCGAAAGAGGGCGAGCACGTGTAAGTCCTGGTAACCAGGCGCTGAAATAGCTCTTGTAGTTACATTCAATAGATACAATTTGCGACGTATACTCTTTTCTGTCCCCCACCTTCAAAAAAGCATGTAGATTAAAGGTGTTGTCTCATTTGGCTTCCTCAAAAGAAATCCCCACGCAACACGCCACTGGTATTTTCGCCGTCTTCCCATGGTCTTTGATTGATCTGAAGTGCTTGCGCGCGTTCGTGTGGGTGAAAGTTTAAGAAATGTAGAACTGTCGTTTCAGCTCTCTGGTGCTATGCACGCGAAATGGACGTATCCGCCCTCCACAGTACTCTAAATCCTTACGTGCTACTCTAATTTATACAGTAGCACGTAAGGAGTGAGAAAGCTGCTGAGGTCCGACGTTACACTGTTACAAAAACAATCACTAGTTCAATAGAGACGGCAGTAAATTATTCAGTAGGAATCCTTATCCATGTAAACGATTATTATGACATCTGAATTAATTAATTATCTGCAATACACTGCGTGTGTGTGTGTGTGTGTGTGTGTGTGTGTGTGTGTGTGTGTGTGTGTGTGTGTGTGTGTGTGTGTGTGTGTGTGTGTGTGTGTGTGTGTGTGTGTGTGTGTGTGATGTTAAATGTTTGTACCAAGGTTAATGGTTAAAGTGTCGGAGAATTCTTTTATGTTTTTTAGACATCCAATAAAAACATTAATATTAACAGTTTTGGTTATTCTTTGGTGCTGTGTTGAGGTCATTTCTTCCACATTTTCTCGTCTCATTGAGAATTTCAAAATGTGCGAAACCAGCTGAACTTCAGCTACTATTTCGCTGGCCATGTCTTCTTTTTCGTAAAGATTCATGCACCCTGAACAACCCCTGGGTCTCTTATTGACCTCTTCGCCACCGTGAAAGACAGGAGAATGGCCTTCATCTACAAACAGGGTGAGTAAAGTAGGCTACCCACCTCCCGGTGTGGCATTACTGTTCCCTGAGGTGTCCGTTTATTATTTTTTGTGTTATTGTATGTCTAATTGTGCATTGTCTGTCTGGAATAAGTTGCATTGGTCAATCAAATGAAGTTGTTGTAGGGTGTGTGTGTGTGTGTGTGTGTGTGTGTGTGTGTGTGTGTGTGTGTGTGTGTGTGTGTGTGTGTGTGTGTGTGTGTGTGTGTGTGTGTGTGTGTGTGTGTGTGTGTGTGTGTGTGTGTGTTGTGGCAACCCCCTTCGTCGGCGGCGGGGATTCTGGAATTAATGAAAGAAGCAGGGTTGCGGTGCAACAGGTTTTATTGTAAAACCAGTCACGAAAAGGGAAATCATATAAACTAAGGTTCTTCCGTAATCGGGAATAAGGGCACGGGACCTCCTGGTCCAGACCGTCCAGCCCTTCCTCGGGGTCGGCGGGGAAACAGCTCCCGACGCCTCCGGCTTACTCCTGGTGGGGAAAACGTTTCGTTAAAGCACGCCGGTTCCACAGCACGTCTCTTCCTCGTCAGCCCTCTCCCCTGTCTGCCACGTGCCCAGCCCTTAAAGCCCCTCTGTCCTGGTTCCCCAGGTGCCCCCAATGTTCTTGATTCCCTGGGCCCGGTTGATGTTCCCTCTAGCGCAGCTGGGTGGAGGGGGAGGTATCTCCCTTCCACCACCCGACCACGGGGCCGGTGCTGCGGCGGCTGGCCCCTGGTCAATGGCGTGGGGTTGCCACACACCCCCATCCTCAGCAGCAAGCCGGGGGTTCCTCCTGTTAGCCCTAGGCAGGCGTCCCTTCGGGACAGTGCGTCTGCGTTACCGTGGGCCCTTCCGGGTCGATGGACCACCTGGAAGCGGTAGTCTTGCAGGGCCAGGAACCAGCGCGTCACCCTGGCGTTGGTGTCCTTGGCCGTGGCCATCCACTTTAGGGGGGCGTGGTCGGTGACCAGGCTAAAGTTCCGACCGAGGAGGTAGTAACGGAGCTTTTCTAGGGTCCACTTGATTGCCAGCGCCTCCTTTTCCACCGTTGAGTAGGCCCTTTCGCTGGCCAGGAGCTTCCGGCTGATGAAGGTCACCGGATGTTCCTCTCCTGACCGGACCTGAGATAGAACGGCTCCCAGCCCCACCTCAGACGCGTCCGTGTGTACCACGAAGGGGAGGCTGAAGTCCGGGGTGATGAGCACGGGCTCGGTGCAGAGAGCCTGCCGTAGGTGGGAGAAGGCTTCCTCAACCTCCTCCGTCCACTTCACTCGGTCGGGTAGAGTCTTCCGGGTTAGCTCGTTGAGGGGGCTGGCCAGTGTTGCGAACGCAGGGATGAACCTCTGATAGTAACCGACTAGTCCCAGGAAGGACTTCACCTGTTTCTTGGTGGTTGGCCTGGGCCAGGTCCGGATGGCTTGCACTTTTTCGTCCTGGGGTCTCACACAGCCCCTCCCGACTTGATAGCCCAGGTAGGAGGCCTCCTCCAGGCCCAGGCGACACTTCTGGGGGTTGGCCGTGAGGCCGGCGGTTCGAAGCGCCCCCAGGACGGCTCGGAGGTGGTGGAGATGGAGGGTCCAGGTGCTGCTGTGTATTACGATGTCGTCTATATACGCGGCGGCGTATTCTCTGTGGGCCCGTAGGATCCGGTCCATCATCCTTTGAAAGGTTGCGGGTGCCCCATGCACCCCGAACGGGAGGACGGTGTATTGGTATAGCCCGTCTGGTGTGGCGAACGCCGTCTTCTCCCGGGACCGCTTGGTGAGGGGGACCTGCCAGTATCCCTTCGTGAGGTCTAGGGTGGATATGAACCGGGCCGGGCCCAGTTGCTCTATTAACTCGTCCACCCGTGGCATAGGGTAGGCGTCGAAGACAGACGCTTCGTTCAGTTTGCGAAAGTCATTGCAGAACCGGTAGGTCCCGTCTGGTTTGGGTACCAGAACCACCGGGCTGGACCACGCGCTATGGGACTCCTCTATGACCCCCATCTGCAGCATGCGGGCGACCTCTGTTCTGATGACGGCGCGCCGTGCTTCCGGGATGCGGTAGGGCCGGAGGCGGACTCTGACTCCCGGTTCTGTCCGGATGTCGTGGCTGACGGTTGTGGTCCTGCCGGGTCGCTCTGAGAAGACATCTAGATGTTGGAGCACCATGTCCCGCATGTCCTGTGTCTGGCTCGGGCTCAGCAGCTCCCCCACTGGGACCTCTGGAGGGGGCAGTCGAGCGGCCAGCGTCAGGAGAGTTGGATCCCGCGGAGTGGTCAGTGGTTGCCACCGCTTCAGCAGGTTGATGTGGTACAGCTGGGTGGTCTTGCGTCTCCCCGGTTGCCGTACCCGGTAATTGACCTCGCCCACCCGGTCGATGATCTCATAGGGTCCCTGCCACTTGGCCAGGAACTTGCACTCAGAGGTCGGGATGAGGACGAGGACCTGGTCGCCCGGGTCGAAGGTGCGCAGCTGGGCCCCCCGGTTGTACACCCGAGCTTGGGCTTGCTGGGCTCGTCCAAGGTGCTCCCGGACCACGGGCCACACCTGCGCCATCCTGTCCCGCACCTGCTCCACGTGCTCGATGATGGTGCGGTGGGGGGAGGGTTGGCTCTCCCAGGCGTCCCGGGCGATGTCGAGGAGCCCTCTCGGTCGTCTCCCATAGAGTAGCTCGAACGGGGAGAAGCCGGTGGAGGCCTGGGGTACCTCCCTGATGGCGAACAGGACGTGAGGGAGTAGCTGGTCCCAGTTCTTTCCATCGACCTCCATCACCTTTTTTAGCATGCGTTTTAAGGTCTGATTAAACCTCTCTACCAGTCCGTCGGTCTGGGGGTGGTAGACGGAGGTCCGGAGGTGGCGGATCTGTAACAGACTGAGGAGGTCCTTTAACACCCGGGACATAAAGCAGGAGCCTTGATCTGTCAAGATCTCCCTAACTATTCCCACCCTGCTAAATAACGTCATTAGCTCTCTGGCCACTGCCTTGGCTGTGGCGGCGCGGAGAGGTATGGCCTCTGGGTAGCGGGTCGCGTAATCTACCATGACCAGTATGTAGCGGTGACCTCTGCTAGTTCTGGGGAGGGGGCCTACGATGTCCAAGGCCAGTCTGTCGAAGGGGACCTCGATCAGGGGCATGGGTATGAGGGGATTCCGTACGGACGGTCTAGGGGCGGTACGTTGGCACTCGGGGCAGGCTCGGCAGTAGTCCTCTATGTCTTTCTTTACCCCTGGCCAATAAAATCTAGCTAACACCCGGTCCCTGGTCTTATCCATCCCCAGATGAGCCCCTAGGAGGTGTGAGTGGGCCATGTACAACACCTTGCTAACATAGGACCGTGGAACGATCAGCTGTTCCACCTCCTCTCCCCCCCTCTGAATTACCCTATACAGTAACCCTCCCCGTGTGCTGTAATGTGGGTACTGCCGGCAACTCACCGAGTCCCGTGATAGTCCCTCGTGGGTTTGCACGTGTCCCCAGGCGTGTCTTAAGGAGTCATCCTCCAGCTGGGCGGTGGCGAACCGTCCGCCCCTGTCCGCTCGTCCCTCAACGGCCAGGGGGAGGTCGGAGAAGTCGATGAGGGGTGGGCTCTCACTCTCCTCTGGTGGAGGTATCGGCTCGGAGGCGGTCATCGTGCCCGGTGTCCCCGGGGGAAGGGATTCCGTGGACGAGGCGTGAGGCCGGCGTCCTACCTCTCTCGCGGGTCTCTGCGGAGGTTCGTCGGAGTCAGTCGGGGATGGTGGGGGATGGCCTGCCATGTAGACGGGTCGGCTTCGTAGCTGGCGCGGTCTCGTCCTTGGATGTCGGGGTCTTGGTGGGCGAAGCTCCGCCCCCAACAGTCGTTCAAAGATGGGACAGTCTCGTCCAATTAACAGGGGCATGGGTAGGTTGGGCACTACCCCGGCCTGGACCGTGAAGGTCCCCTTCGGGGTTTGTACTGTGATGAGGTTGGTGGGGTATGTTTCCGTCTGTCCGTGGATGCAGCCCACCTCCACGTCCTGCCCGGGCGTTCCACAGGCTAAGTCGGGCCGGATCAAGGTGACCACGCTCCCTGAGTCCAGGAGGGCATGGGTGTCGCGCCGTCCCACCCGTACCGGCAGGCTCGGCGAGACGGTCCTCTCGTGTGACCAGCAGGTGGTGCGGAGGCAGGCTCCTCCCCTCTGGTCGGACGGACTGGCCGTGGGCATTGACACGTCCCCTGCGCCGGGACAGTGGCGGGCCAGGTGGCCCTTCTGGCCGCAGGTGTAGCACCTCCACTCCTCTCTCGGAGTCGGGGGGGCGGGGCCTCGGCGGGCCACGATGTTTTGAGCCGGGTAGGCGGGGCCTCGGACGACTGGTGTCTGGGAGCGCGGGGTCTCTGTCATTCGTCCGCGTCGTTCGGTCCGCGGCTCCCCCCCTCCGGGAGGCGGGGCTGTTCCTCCGCAAAGCCGCTGGGTTACTTGATGGTTCTCGAGGAGTTCCACGAGATCGTTCACCGTTCGGGGCTGGTTCCCGGAGGCCCAGCGTTTGGCGCCGGAGGGAAGCGATCGGATGCAGCGGTCTATGACGAGACGATCCAGCAGGGGGGGGCCGTCGCCTTCTACGAGCCACCGCTCGGCCAGCCGGACGAGTTGGGAAATCTGGCTTCTCACTGAGCCGAGCGGTTCGTAGCTCCAGTCGTGGTAGCGCTGCGCCTGGGCGGGGAGGCTGTGTCCATAATGGGCGAGGATGGCCTGCTTGAGCGTCGGGTAATGCCCCGCCTGTTGGGGGTTGAGATCCCGGTAGGCGCGCTGAGCTTCCCCGGTCAGGAAGGGCGCTAGGATGTGGCCCCAATCGTCCGCGGGCCATTGTTCACGGTCCGCGGTCCGCTCGAACACGTCAAGGTACGCCTCTACGTCGTCCTCCGGTCCCATCTTTGTCAGCCTCTTCGTGGGGGCGGCGAATGCCGGACCCCGAGCGAGCTGCTCGGCCATTCGGACCATGCATCTCCGTAGGACGTCTATCTCCTCGTCCCTCGTGGCGGGTTGGTCGGCGTGCTCCATCGTGGTCTGGGTTGTGTTTAAGTCCAGAGATCGCGTTGCCCGCGTCCTCCACTACTGTGGCAACCCCCTTCGTCGGCGGCGGGGATTCTGGAATTAATGAAAGAAGCAGGGTTGCGGTGCAACGGGTTTTATTGTAAAACCAGTCACGAAAAGGGAAATCATATAAACTAAGGTTCTTCCGTAATCGGGAATAAGGGCACGGGACCTCCTGGTCCAGACCGTCCAGCCCTTCCTCGGGGTCGGCGGGGAAACAGCTCCCGACGCCTCCGGCTTACTCCTGGTGGGGAAAACGTTTCGTTAAAGCACGCCGGTTCCACAGCACGTCTCTTCCTCGTCAGCCCTCTCCCCTGTCTGCCACGTGCCCAGCCCTTAAAGCCCCTCTGTCCTGGTTCCCCAGGTGCCCCCAATGTTCTTGATTCCCTGGGCCCGGTTGATGTTCCCTCTAGCGCAGCTGGGTGGAGGGGGAGGTATCTCCCTTCCACCACCCGACCACGGGGCCGGTGCTGCGGCGGCTGGCCCCTGGTCAATGGCGTGGGGTTGCCACAGTGTGTGTGTGTGTGTGTGTGTGTGTGTGTGTGTGTGTGTGTGATGTTAAATGTTTGTACCAAGGTTAATGGTTAAAGTGTCGGAGAATTCTTTTATGTTTTTTAGACATCCAATAAAAACATTAATATTAACAGTTTTGGTTATTCTTTGGTGCTGTGTTGAGGTCATTTCTTCCACATTTTCTCGTCTCATTGAGAATTTCAAAATGTGCGAAACAGCGCCCCTCTAAATTGTAAGTACTGAATACGCGGTCAAACACGACATTGCACACTGTATGTCCGTGAGGAAGCCAGCCCGAGATGGCATCCCTTGGTGAAGAAAAATAAGAAGGTTTAACCTATCAGGTGAGGCAACCGTCATGACACTGCCCTACTGTGATTAGTCAGCAGGGTGCAAAGGGAAGCCACTTGGCTTCACACCAATCAAATCAAAGCATCAACGTCAACGTAAACAAATAGCGGGAGATTTGCACTTTTGCATTTTTATCATTTTATCGTATAAGCAAGTGCAGTTATGGAGGGTTGAGATTTAGAGTATTTAGTAAAATGAAACCAAACTGCCACATGGGCAGCAACTAAAAATTGAATCTGACATGCAGGCCAATGCCGAAGCTTCAGCTGCGTGCACGGAGAGAAAGATGAGTGGTTATCGCACTTTCAATGAGGAGAACTGTGTCCTCACCGACTGGTAGCGCTGAACTTCAGCTACTATTTCGCTGGCCATGTCTTCTTTTTCGTAAAGATTCATGCACCCTGAACAACCCCTGGGTCTCTTATTGACCTCTTCGCCACCATGAAAGACAGGAGAATGGCCTTCATCTACAAACAGGGTGAGTAAAGTAGGCTACCCACCTCCCGGTGTGGCATTACTGTTCCCTGAGGTGTCCGTTTATTATTTTTTGTGTTATTGTATGTCTAATTGTGCATTGTCTGTCTGGAATAAGTTGCATTGGTCAATCAAATGAAGTTGTTGTAGGGTGTGTGTGTGTGTGTGTGTGTGTGTGTGTGTGTGTGTGTGTGTGTGTGTGTGTGTGTGTGTGTGTGTGTGTGTGTGTGTGTGTGTGTGTGTGTGTGTGTGTGTGTGTGAGCGCGAAAGAGGGCGAGCACGTGTAAGTCCTGGTAACCAGGCGCTGAAATAGCTCTTGTAGTTACATTCAATAGATACAATTTGCGACGTATACTCTTTTCTGTCCCCCACCTTCAAAAAAGCATGTAGATTAAAGGTGTTGTCTCATTTGGCTTCCTCAAAAGAAATCCCCACGCAACACGCCACTGGTATTTTCGCCGTCTTCCCATGGTCTTTGATTGATCTGAAGTGCTTGCGCGTGTTCGTGTGGGTGAAAGTTTAAGAAATGTAGAACTGTCGTTTCAGCTCTCTGGTGCTCCCTGCTGGCAGTATCACTATACCGTCCTCATTTTACACAAAAATAGTTTAGAGAGACGTTGTCAGTCTTTGTATGTTGCTTAAATTCTCCCAAACGGTTGGCAGTAAAGATCCAGGTCACGTTATGCATGAGCTCGAGTTGAAAAAGAAAAAGCTTACAGCACCTGGTATTCCCAGGCGGTCTCCCATCCAAGTACTAACCAGGCCCGACCCTGCTTAGCTTCCGAGATCAGACGAGATCGGGCGTGTTCAGGGTGGTATGGCCGTAAGCAATTATTGCTGCCGCAAAACCAGGATTTATACAGTAGCACGTAAGGAGTGAGAAAGCTGCTGAGGTCCGACGTTACACTGTTACAAAAACAATCACTAGTTCAATAGAGACGGCAGTAAATTATTCAGTAGGAATCCTTATCCATGTAAACGATTATTATGACATCTGAATTAATTAATTATCTGCAATACACTGCGTGTGTGTGTGTGTGTGTGTGTGTGTGTGTGTGTGTGTGTGTGTGTGTGTGTGTGTGTGTGTGTGTGTGTGTGTGTGTGTGTGTGTGTGTGTGTGTGTGTGTGTGTGTGTGATGTTAAATGTTTGTACCAAGGTTAATGGTTAAAGTGTCGGAGAATTCTTTTATGTTTTTTAGACATCCAATAAAAACATTAATATTAACAGTTTTGGTTATTCTTTGGTGCTGTGTTGAGGTCATTTCTTCCACATTTTCTCGTCTCATTGAGAATTTCAAAATGTGCGAAACAGCGCCCCTCTAAATTGTAAGTACTGAATACGCGGTCAAACACGACATTGCACACTGTATGTCCGTGAGGAAGCCAGCCCGAGATGGCATCCCTTGGTGAAGAAAAATAAGAAGGTTTAACCTATCAGGTGAGGCAACCGTCATGACACTGCCCTACTGTGATTAGTCAGCAGGGTGCAAAGGGAAGCCACTTGGCTTCACACCAATCAAATCAAAGCATCAACGTCAACGTAAACAAATAGCGGGAGATTTGCACTTTTGCATTTTTATCATTTTATCGTATATGCAAGTGCAGTTATGGAGGGTTGAGATTTAGAGTATTTAGTAAAATGAAACCAAACTGCCACATGGGCAGCAACTAAAAATTGAATCTGACATGCAGGCCAATGCCGAAGCTTCAGCTGCGTGCACGGAGAGAAAGATGAGTGGTTATCGCACTTTCAATGAGGAGAACTGTGTCCTCACCGACTGGTAGCGCTGAACTTCAGCTACTATTTCGCTGGCCATGTCTTCTTTTTCGTAAAGATTCATGCACCCTGAACAACCCCTGGGTCTCTTATTGACCTCTTCGCCACCATGAAAGACAGGAGAATGGCCTTCATCTACAAACAGGGTGAGTAAAGTAGGCTACCCACCTCCCGGTGTGGCATTACTGTTCCCTGAGGTGTCCGTTTATTATTTTTTGTGTTATTGTATGTCTAATTGTGCATTGTCTGTCTGGAATAAGTTGCATTGGTCAATCAAATGAAGTTGTTGTAGGGTGTGTGTGTGTGTGTGTGTGTGTGTGTGTGTGTGTGTGTGTGTGTGTGTGTGTGTGTGTGTGTGTGTGTGTGTGTGTGTGTGTGTGTGTGTGTGAGCGCGAAAGAGGGCGAGCACGTGTAAGTCCTGGTAACCAGGCGCTGAAATAGCTCTTGTAGTTACATTCAATAGATACAATTTGCGACGTATACTCTTTTCTGTCCCCCACCTTCAAAAAAGCATGTAGATTAAAGGTGTTGTCTCATTTGGCTTCCTCAAAAGAAATCCCCACGCAACACGCCACTGGTATTTTCGCCGTCTTCCCATGGTCTTTGATTGATCTGAAGTGCTTGCGCGTGTTCGTGTGGGTGAAAGTTTAAGAAATGTAGAACTGTCGTTTCAGCTCTCTGGTGCTCCCTGCTGGCAGTATCACTATACCGTCCTCATTTTACACAAAAATAGTTTAGAGAGACGTTGTCAGTCTTTGTATGTTGCTTAAATTCTCCCAAACGGTTGGCAGTAAAGATCCAGGTCACGTTATGCATGAGCTCGAGTTGAAAAAGAAAAAGCTTACAGCACCTGGTATTCCCAGGCGGTCTCCCATCCAAGTACTAACCAGGCCCGACCCTGCTTAGCTTCCGAGATCAGACGAGATCGGGCGTGTTCAGGGTGGTATGGCCGTAAGCAATTATTGCTGCCGCAAAACCAGCATTTATACAGTAGCACGTAAGGAGTGAGAAAGCTGCTGAGGTCCGACGTTACACTGTTACAAAAACAATCACTAGTTCAATAGAGACGGCAGTAAATTATTCAGTAGGAATCCTTATCCATGTAAACGATTATTATGACATCTGAATTAATTAATTATCTGCAATACACTGCGTGTGTGTGTGTGTGTGTGTGTGTGTGTGTGTGTGTGTGTGTGTGTGTGTGTGTGTGTGTGTGTGTGTGTGTGTGTGTGTGTGTGTGTGTGTGTGTGTGATGTTAAATGTTTGTACCAAGGTTAATGGTTAAAGTGTCGGAGAATTCTTTTATGTTTTTTAGACATCCAATAAAAACATTAATATTAACAGTTTTGGTTATTCTTTGGTGCTGTGTTGAGGTCATTTCTTCCACATTTTCTCGTCTCATTGAGAATTTCAAAATGTGCGAAACAGCGCCCCTCTAAATTGTAAGTACTGAATACGCGGTCAAACACGACATTGCACACTGTATGTCCGTGAGGAAGCCAGCCCGAGATGGCATCCCTTGGTGAAGAAAAATAAGAAGGTTTAACCTATCAGGTGAGGCAACCGTCATGACACTGCCCTACTGTGATTAGTCAGCAGGGTGCAAAGGGAAGCCACTTGGCTTCACACCAATCAAATCAAAGCATCAACGTCAACGTAAACAAATAGCGGGAGATTTGCACTTTTGCATTTTTATCATTTTATCGTATAATGCAAGTGCAGTTATGGAGGGTTGAGATTTAGAGTATTTAGTAAAATGAAACCAAACTGCCACATGGGCAGCAACTAAAAATTGAATCTGACATGCAGGCCAATGCCGAAGCTTCAGCTGCGTGCACGGAGAGAAAGATGAGTGGTTATCGCACTTTCAATGAGGAGAACTGTGTCCTCACCGACTGGTAGCGCTGAACTTCAGCTACTATTTCGCTGGCCATGTCTTCTTTTTCGTAAAGATTCATGCACCCTGAACAACCCCTGGGTCTCTTATTGACCTCTTCGCCACCATGAAAGACAGGAGAATGGCCTTCATCTACAAACAGGGTGAGTAAAGTAGGCTACCCACCTCCCGGTGTGGCATTACTGTTCCCTGAGGTGTCCGTTTATTATTTTTTGTGTTATTGTATGTCTAATTGTGCATTGTCTGTCTGGAATAAGTTGCATTGGTCAATCAAATGAAGTTGTTGTAGGGTGTGTGTGTGTGTGTGTGTGTGTGTGTGTGTGTGTGTGTGTGTGTGTGTGTGTGTGTGTGTGTGTGTGTGTGTGTGTGTGTGTGTGTGTGAGCGCGAAAGAGGGCGAGCACGTGTAAGTCCTGGTAACCAGGCGCTGAAATAGCTCTTGTAGTTACATTCAATAGATACAATTTGCGACGTATACTCT
>NC_079423.1:12343784-12346284 GCF_026213295.1 Gadus chalcogrammus | reverse complement strand
CTAAAAATTGAATCTGACATGCAGGCCAATGCCGAAGCTTCAGCTGCGTGCACGGAGAGAAAGATGAGTGGTTATCGCACTTTCAATGAGGAGAACTGTGTCCTCACCGACTGGTAGCGCTGAACTTCAGCTACTATTTCGCTGGCCATGTCTTCTTTTTCGTAAAGATTCATGCACCCTGAACAACCCCTGGGTCTCTTATTGACCTCTTCGCCACCATGAAAGACAGGAGAATGGCCTTCATCTACAAACAGGGTGAGTAAAGTAGGCTACCCACCTCCCGGTGTGGCATTACTGTTCCCTGAGGTGTCCGTTTATTATTTTTTGTGTTATTGTATGTCTAATTGTGCATTGTCTGTCTGGAATAAGTTGCATTGGTCAATCAAATGAAGTTGTTGTAGTGTGTGTGTGTGTGTGTGTGTGTGTGTGTGTGTGTGTGTGTGTGTGTGTGTGTGTGTGTGTGTGTGTGTGTGTGTGTGTGTGTGTGTGTGTGTGTGTGTGTGTGTGTGTGTGTGAGCGCGAAAGAGGGCGAGCACGTGTAAGTCCTGGTAACCAGGCGCTGAAATAGCTCTTGTAGTTACATTCAATAGATACAATTTGCGACGTATACTCTTTTCTGTCCCCCACCTTCAAAAAAGCATGTAGATTAAAGGTGTTGTCTCATTTGGCTTCCTCAAAAGAAATCCCCACGCAACACGCCACTGGTATTTTCGCCGTCTTCCCATGGTCTTTGATTGATCTGAAGTGCTTGCGCGTGTTCGTGTGGGTGAAAGTTTAAGAAATGTAGAACTGTCGTTTCAGCTCTCTGGTGCTCCCTGCTGGCAGTATCACTATACCGTCCTCATTTTACACAAAAATAGTTTAGAGAGACGTTGTCAGTCTTTGTATGTTGCTTAAATTCTGCCAAACGGTTGGCAGTAAAGATCCAGGTCACGTCATGCATGAGCTCGAGTTGAAAAAGAAAAAGCTTACAGCACCTGGTATTCCCAGGCGGTCTCCCATCCAAGTACTAACCAGGCCCGACCCTGCTTAGCTTCCGAGATCAGACGAGATCGGGCGTGTTTTTTTTTTTTTTCTTTTGGTGACACCCGTCACTACTTACAGTAACCTGGGCTTCTGAGGAGGTCTCCCATCCAAGTACTAACCAGGCCCGACCCTGCTTAGCTTCCGAGATCAGACGAGATCGGGCGTGTTCAGGGTGGTATGGCCGTAAGCAATTATTGCTGCCGCAAAACCAGCATTTATACAGTAGCACGTAAGGAGTGAGAAAGCTGCTGAGGTCCGACGGTACACTGTTACAAAAACAATCACTAGTTCAATAGAGACGGCAGTAAATTATTCAGTAGGAATCCTTATCCATGTAAACGATTATTATGACATCTGAATTAATTAATTATCTGCAATACACTGTGTGTGTGTGTGTGTGTGTGTGTGTGTGTGTGTGTGTGTGTGTGTGTGTGTGTGTGTGTGTGTGTGTGTGTGTGTGTGTGTGTGTGTGTGTGTGTGTGTGTGTGTGTGTGTGATGTTAAATGTTTGTACCAAGGTTAATGGTTAAAGTGTCGGAGAATTCTTTTATGTTTTTTAGACATCCAATAAAAACATTAATATTAACAGTTTTGGTTATTCTTTGGTGCTGTGTTGAGGTCATTTCTTCCACATTTTCTCGTCTCATTGAGAATTTCAAAATGTGCGAAACAGCGCCCCTCTAAATTGTAAGTACTGAATACGCGGTCAAACACGACATTGCACACTGTATGTCCGTGAGGAAGCCAGCCCGAGATGGCATCCCTTGGTGAAGAAAAATAAGAAGGTTTAACCTATCAGGTGAGGCAACCGTCATGACACTGCCCTACTGTGATTAGTCAGCAGGGTGCAAAGGGAAGCCACTTGGCTTCACACCAATCAAATCAAAGCATCAACGTCAACGTAAACAAATAGCGGGAGATTTGCACTTTGCATTTTTATCATTTTATCGTATAAGCAAGTGCAGTTATGGAGGGTTGAGATTTAGAGTATTTAGTAAAATGAAACCAAACTGCCACATGGGCAGCAACTAAAAATTGAATCTGACATGCAGGCCAATGCCGAAGCTTCAGCTGCGTGCACGGAGAGAAAGATGAGTGGTTATCGCACTTTCAATGAGGAGAACTGTGTCCTCACCGACTGGTAGCGCTGAACTTCAGCTACTATTTCGCTGGCCATGTCTTCTTTTTCGTAAAGATTCATGCACCCTGAACAACCCCTGGGTCTCTTATTGACCTCTTCGCCACCATGAAAGACAGGAGAATGGCCTTCATCTACAAACAGGGTGAGTAAAGTAGGCTACCCACCTCCCGGTGTGGCATTACTGTTCCCTGAGGTGTCCGTTTATTATTTTTTGTGTTATTGTATGTCTAATTGTGCATTGTCTGTCTGGAATAAGTTGCATTGGTCAATCAAATGAAGTTGTTGTAGGGTGTGTGTGTGTGTGTGTGTGTGTGTGTGTGTGTGTGTGTGTGTG
>NC_079423.1:12336284-12338784 GCF_026213295.1 Gadus chalcogrammus | reverse complement strand
ATAAGAAGGTTTAACCTATCAGGTGAGGCAACCGTCATGACACTGCCCTACTGTGATTAGTCAGCAGGGTGCAAAGGGAAGCCACTTGGCTTCAACACCAATCAAATCAAAGCATCAACGTCAACGTAAACAAATAGCGGGAGATTTGCACTTTTGCATTTTTATCATTTTATCGTATAAGCAAGTGCAGTTATGGAGGGTTGAGATTTAGAGTATTTAGTAAAATGAAACCAAACTGCCACATGGGCAGCAACTAAAAATTGAATCTGACATGCAGGCCAATGCCGAAGCTTCAGCTGCGTGCACGGAGAGAAAGATGAGTGGTTATCGCACTTTCAATGAGGAGAACTGTGTCCTCACCGACTGGTAGCGCTGAACTTCAGCTACTATTTCGCTGGCCATGTCTTCTTTTTCGTAAAGATTCATGCACCCTGAACAACCCCTGGGTCTCTTATTGACCTCTTCGCCACCATGAAAGACAGGAGAATGGCCTTCATCTACAAACAGGGTGAGTAAAGTAGGCTACCCACCTCCCGGTGTGGCATTACTGTTCCCTGAGGTGTCCGTTTATTATTTTTTGTGTTATTGTATGTCTAATTGTGCATTGTCTGTCTGGAATAAGTTGCATTGGTCAATCAAATGAAGTTGTTGTAGTGTGTGTGTGTGTGTGTGTGTGTGTGTGTGTGTGTGTGTGTGTGTGTGTGTGTGTGTGTGTGTGTGTGTGTGTGTGTGTGTGTGTGTGTGTGTGTGTGTGTGTGTGAGCGCGAAAGAGGGCGAGCACGTGTAAGTCCTGGTAACCAGGCGCTGAAATAGCTCTTGTAGTTACATTCAATAGATACAATTTGCGACGTATACTCTTTTCTGTCCCCCACCTTCAAAAAAGCATGTAGATTAAAGGTGTTGTCTCATTTGGCTTCCTCAAAAGAAATCCCCACGCAACACGCCACTGGTATTTTCGCCGTCTTCCCATGGTCTTTGATTGATCTGAAGTGCTTGCGCGTGTTCGTGTGGGTGAAAGTTTAAGAAATGTAGAACTGTCGTTTCAGCTCTCTGGTGCTCCCTGCTGGCAGTATCACTATACCGTCCTCATTTTACACAAAAATAGTTTAGAGAGACGTTGTCAGTCTTTGTATGTTGCTTAAATTCTCCCAAACGGTTGGCAGTAAAGATCCAGGTCACGTTATGCATGAGCTCGAGTTGAAAAAGAAAAAGCTTACAGCACCTGGTATTCCCAGGCGGTCTCCCATCCAAGTACTAACCAGGCCCGACCCTGCTTAGCTTCCGAGATCAGACGAGATCGGGCGTGTTCAGGGTGGTATGGCCGTAAGCAATTATTGCTGCCGCAAAACCAGCATTTATACAGTAGCACGTAAGGAGTGAGAAAGCTGCTGAGGTCCGACGTTACACTGTTACAAAAACAATCACTAGTTCAATAGAGACGGCAGTAAATTATTCAGTAGGAATCCTTATCCATGTAAACGATTATTATGACATCTGAATTAATTAATTATCTGCAATACACTGTGTGTGTGTGTGTGTGTGTGTGTGTGTGTGTGTGTGTGTGTGTGTGTGTGTGTGTGTGTGTGTGTGTGTGTGTGTGTGTGTGTGTGTGTGTGTGTGTGTGATGTTAAATGTTTGTACCAAGGTTAATGGTTAAAGTGTCGGAGAATTCTTTTATGTTTTTTAGACATCCAATAAAAACATTAATATTAACAGTTTTGGTTATTCTTTGGTGCTGTGTTGAGGTCATTTCTTCCACATTTTCTCGTCTCATTGAGAATTTCAAAATGTGCGAAACAGCGCCCCTCTAAATTGTAAGTACTGAATACGCGGTCAAACACGACATTGCACACTGTATGTCCGTGAGGAAGCCAGCCCGAGATGGCATCCCTTGGTGAAGAAAAATAAGAAGGTTTAACCTATCAGGTGAGGCAACCGTCATGACACTGCCCTACTGTGATTAGTCAGCAGGGTGCAAAGGGAAGCCACTTGGCTTCACACCAATCAAATCAAAGCATCAACGTCAACGTAAACAAATAGCGGGAGATTTGCACTTTTGCATTTTTATCATTTTATCGTATAAGCAAGTGCAGTTATGGAGGGTTGAGATTTAGAGTATTTAGTAAAATGAAACCAAACTGCCACATGGGCAGCAACTAAAAATTGAATCTGACATGCAGGCCAATGCCGAAGCTTCAGCTGCGTGCACGGAGAGAAAGATGAGTGGTTATCGCACTTTCAATGAGGAGAACTGTGTCCTCACCGACTGGTAGCGCTGAACTTCAGCTACTATTTCGCTGGCCATGTCTTCTTTTTCGTAAAGATTCATGCACCCTGAACAACCCCTGGGTCTCTTATTGACCTCTTCGCCACCATGAAAGACAGGAGAATGGCCTTCATCTACAAACAGGGTGAGTAAAGTAGGCTACCCACCTCCCGGTGTGGCATTACTGTTCCCTGAGGTGTCCGTTTATTATTTTTTGTGTTATTGTATGTCTAA
>NC_079423.1:12331284-12333784 GCF_026213295.1 Gadus chalcogrammus | reverse complement strand
ACATGTAATTTTGGCAAAGGCTGGAGAAATCTGAAACTGATTTTACTGTGGAGAGTTGAGTGGCAGTGCACTATGGGTTTATTGCGATTCTAAGAGTATTGGGATGATTATTTGTTTTGTGTACGTGTTTAAAAAATGAGGGCCCCATGTCTATATTTTGCCTAGGGCCCCAAAATGGCTAGATCCGCCCCTGTGTGTGTGTGTGTGTGTGTGTGTGTGTGTGTGTGTGTGTGTGTGTGTGTGTGTGTGTGTGTGTGTGTGTGTGTGTGTGTGTGTGTGTGTGTGTGTGTGTGTGTGTGTGTGTGTGTGTGTGTGTGTGTGTGTGTGTGATGTTAAATGTTTGTACCAAGGTCAATGGTTAAAGTGTCGGAGAATTCTTTTATGTTTTTTAGACATCCAATAAAAACATTAATATTAACAGTTTTGGTTATTCTTTGGTGCTGTGTTGAGGTCATTTCTTCCACATTTTCTCGTCTCATTGAGAATTTCAAAATGTGCGAAACAGCGCCCCTCTAAATTGTAAGTACTGAATACGCGGTCAAACACGACATTGCACACTGTATGTCCGTGAGGAAGCCAGCCCGAGATGGCATCCCTTGGTGAAGAAAAATAAGAAGGTTTAACCTATCAGGTGAGGCAACCGTCATGACACTGCCCTACTGTGATTAGTCAGCAGGGTGCAAAGGGAAGTAATCAAACACCAACACCAATCAAATCAAAGCATCAACGTCAACGTAAACAAATAGCGGGAGATTTGCACTTTTGCATTTTTATCATTTTATCGTATAAGCAAGTGCAGTTATGGAGGGTTGAGATTTAGAGTATTTAGTAAAATGAAACCAAACTGCCACATGGGCAGCAACTAAAAATTGAATCTGACATGCAGGCCAATGCCGAAGCTTCAGCTGCGTGCACGGAGAGAAAGATGAGTGGTTATCGCACTTTCAATGAGGAGAACTGTGTCCTCACCGACTGGTAGCGCTGAACTTCAGCTACTATTTCGCTGGCCATGTCTTCTTTTTCGTAAAGATTCATGCACCCTGAACAACCCCTGGGTCTCTTATTGACCTCTTCGCCACCATGAAAGACAGGAGAATGGCCTTCATCTACAAACAGGGTGAGTAAAGTAGGCTACCCACCTCCCGGTGTGGCATTACTGTTCCCTGAGGTGTCCGTTTATTATTTTTTGTGTTATTGTATGTCTAATTGTGCATTGTCTGTCTGGAATAAGTTGCATTGGTCAATCAAATGAAGTTGTTGTAGTGTGTGTGTGTGTGTGTGTGTGTGTGTGTGTGTGTGTGTGTGTGTGTGTGTGTGTGTGTGTGTGTGTGTGTGTGTGTGTGTGTGTGTGTGTGTGTGTGTGTGTGAGCGCGAAAGAGGGCGAGCACGTGTAAGTCCTGGTAACCAGGCGCTGAAATAGCTCTTGTAGTTACATTCAATAGATACAATTTGCGACGTATACTCTTTTCTGTCCCCCACCTTCAAAAAAGCATGTAGATTAAAGGTGTTGTCTCATTTGGCTTCCTCAAAAGAAATCCCCACGCAACACGCCACTGGTATTTTCGCCGTCTTCCCATGGTCTTTGATTGATCTGAAGTGCTTGCGCGTGTTCGTGTGGGTGAAAGTTTAAGAAATGTAGAACTGTCGTTTCAGCTCTCTGGTGCTCCCTGCTGGCAGTATCACTATACCGTCCTCATTTTACACAAAAATAGTTTAGAGAGACGTTGTCAGTCTTTGTATGTTGCTTAAATTCTCCCAAACGGTTGGCAGTAAAGATCCAGGTCACGTCATGCATGAGCTCGAGTTGAAAAAGAAAAAGCTTACAGCACCTGGTATTCCCAGGCGGTCTCCCATCCAAGTACTAACCAGGCCCGACCCTGCTTAGCTTCCGAGATCAGACGAGATCGGGCGTGTTCAGGGTGGTATGGCCGTAAGCAATTATTGCCGCCGCAAAACCAGGATTTATACAGTAGCACGTAAGGAGTGAGAAAGCTGCTGAGGTCCGACGGTACACTGTTACAAAAACAATCACTAGTTCAATAGAGACGGCAGTAAATTATTCAGTAGGAATCCTTATCCATGTAAACGATTATTATGACATCTGAATTAATTAATTATCTGCAATACACTGTGTGTGTGTGTGTGTGTGTGTGTGTGTGTGTGTGTGTGTGTGTGTGTGTGTGTGTGTGTGTGTGTGTGTGTGTGTGTGTGTGTGTGTGTGTGTGTGTGTGTGTGTGTGTGATGTTAAATGTTTGTACCAAGGTCAATGGTTAAAGTGTCGGAGAATTCTTTTATGTTTTTTAGACATCCAATAAAAACATTAATATTAACAGTTTTGGTTATTCTTTGGTGCTGTGTTGAGGTCATTTCTTCCACATTTTCTCGTCTCATTGAGAATTTCAAAATGTGCGAAACAGCGCCCCTCTAAATTGTAAGTACTGAATACGCGGTCAAACACGACATTGCACACTGTATGTCCGTGAGGAAGCCAGCCCGAGAT